>NW_022145614.1:27014833-27347333 GCF_000002235.5 Strongylocentrotus purpuratus
CTACCAAAGCAACCACAAGTGTTTCTGCAGGCTCCATCTTGTTTGTCTCTATACTTACATTTATTTAGCTTAATAGTTATTACTTTCCAACCCACAACACAACATCATGGCCGACCAAGCTACCGACGCGCTTCTAAGTGACTGGGGATTCAATGGCTTAATTGAAATCACTTTTCTATTAACCACTTTGAAGTTTTTAACTTATAGCGTAAGTTCACAGTTAAAATTTTCGGTATCTGTACGCAAATGTCAGAATATAGGTAGACTTAAAATCGTCGCGTCATGCAGTGCGGCACTGATCGCGCACTCGGTTATAACGTGTGCTAAATTCCTTGCCATAGAGATTGCATGCATTCCTATATATGCAGTTTATACGTGCGTGCATGCGCGCTCATGCAAAATGGGCACTGTTTTGGCGCTAATTCATGAATTGCAGAATTACCCTAGTCTTCATATACCTATATAGAGACCCAAAAGTAGTGGTGCACTTATTCAGAGTATCAAACCCAAATTATACCCCATTATACAACCCTTTTGTTGTAAACAACCCCCACTGAACAACAGCTCCTTTTTAAACAACTTTCTTTAAACAACCCAGTTGGTTTAAACAACCCCAACTGAACAACAGCTCCATTTTAAACAACTTTCTTTAAGCAACCCAGTTGGTGTAAACAACCCCCACTGAACAACAGCTCCTTTTTAACCAACTTTCTTTAAACAACCCAGTTGGTGTAAACAACCCCCACTGAACAACAGATCCGTTTTAAACAACTTTCTTTAAACAACCCAGTTGGTGTAAACAACCCCCACTGAACAACAGCTCCTTTTTAAACAACTTTCTTTAAACAACCCAGTTGGTGTAAACAACCTCCACTGAACAACAGCTCCGTTTTAAACAACCGTCTTTAAACAACACCGGTTGTTTAAATTGTGATTTTAAACAAGTTGTTCAAAATGTTGATCAACTAAGTGTTTAAACTTTAAACAACTCGAGTTGCTTAACACTTTAAACAACTCTTAGATCAGGTCACCCGTTAATCAAGAGTTGTTTAAACTTTTAAACAACTTGTTCACAAACATTTTAACTGTGTACCTATCTATCTTTCCTACTATTTTTATCTCTCTCTCTCTTTGTTCCTCTCACCTTGCACCCCCCCCCCTTTTGTATTCATCTTCCAGACCCAATATATACGATTTCACATCCCATTAACTCTTTCCAGCAATTGGTTTTTGTCTAAATAGTGCTTTTAGTGTTCTATGCAGGCGCCTCCAAATTCACCTTAACTTTTTATCATTTCCACCATTACCATGATCTTCTTAATCCTTTTAAAGTGATATTTATCATTCAAAAGGTCATTCTGGAGGCAGGTTAATTCTCAGGTTGTTTGTTTATGAGAAATTCGCTACCAATATTAATCATAATAGCGTGAGAAAGGTAGGTTATACGTTTATAATTACGGTGATTTACGTTTGACATTTCATTAATATCAATCTCCTCTGAACAAAGGTACTTATAGTTTATTCTGTTAGTTTCTTACATGAAAGTTACTAAATAAAAGGCTTTTCGTTTAATCTTAACTGACGTCAGAATAATATGGAAATACTTGGTGAGCCTGTAAGACTAAGCATTCTAGGATAGGGCCTGCAGCTTTGCCATTTGGGGGTAATGTAAAATAAATTCACCTCGGCAGATTTGCAATGCTCCATCTGAAGTTAATCAACATTA
Organism: Strongylocentrotus purpuratus; assembly: GCF_000002235.5. Classification (NCBI taxonomy): domain Eukaryota; kingdom Metazoa; phylum Echinodermata; class Echinoidea; order Camarodonta; family Strongylocentrotidae; genus Strongylocentrotus; species Strongylocentrotus purpuratus. The sequence continues at coordinate 27,016,560 of NW_022145614.1, forward strand.
ATAAAGCAAACACTGTCTTACTCCACAAATCCATACATCCAACAAACAATTGAGTAATTAATCATCCTATCAATTAGTTAATCAATCAATAAATCAATCAACTAGCAAAACCATCAGTCAAACGATCAATCAATGAACCACCCTTCCAATCAAACATTTAATAATTAAACATCAATCAACCATTTAATCAATCAGTCAATGAACCAACCGACAATTAAAACTACCAATCAATCAATCGAATTACTCAAACAATCAATCAAGAAACTATTATTGATCACTCAGTCAAACGATACATTAACTAATCAATCAGTAAATCTATCAACCGAACAAGAAGCAATTCGATCATTCAATCAGGCTGTCGTTCAACTAGTAAACCCGGTAACCAATCAACCAATAAATATTGACCAACCGATCAAACAATCAATCAACCAAGCAATCTATTAGTCAATCAATCAATCAATTAAGTTACTTCTCTCACACATCTTAGACATATCACCAATGATTTGATTACACAATCAAACAATCAATGTACCAATCAATCAAATAATCGACCAATCAAACGGAAACCACTCAATCAACTAATCAGGGCATCCACCAAACAAAATTAGTTGATCTTCTATCATTCAACAAAACAATATACAACAACTCATCAGCCACCAAATCTATCCATCAAACGCCAACCAATTAATCAATCAATCGAGCAATTAACCAACCAATTAACTAATCTATCAGTCAACCAACCAAATTATTCCATAATCAAATATCATTATAACAATCGATTATTATACAATTCTTAGCCAATTCAAGAACGAATCTTTTTATACTACATCATCTTAAAATTTGCATTCTATTTTCATTTTCGTTTCAATGCTACCATCTTCGTGCAAGGTAGGTCTATCTCGCTTTGTTGTTCACTGTGGGTTTGTAGTCCACGCAACGATTCTCCTCCAAAACAAGCAAATTAAACGCCACATGATTGAGAACAAAGCATTTTAATAGACATCGAAGGATTACTAGTGCGCGACAATAAGGACGGGCATCGATTAAAATTAGAAACCTCAAATGATTCTACAACGAAAGAGAGACGAAACAATAAAAATTTGGGGAGATAATTAGTCCTCGCGAATATAGTCATCTTCATTTCCGACCACCAATGGCCTATGACTCATAGCTAATCGGTTCATTAACCCAGCTATCCTCGTCTCTTTGAATGGTTAAAGCACCTGTAGGTATCATGAGTTAACCCCTCGATTCTATTACCCCAATTGCCATAGACAGTTTGTACATGAAACATCTCCAAATAGTATAAAAAGGGTTAATCCCGTTTATATGACTTTCCGTTTACCATTATAGATAGTTGGTAATTCGTGCATACACCGAACCGTCAAAATTGAATAGACATCGATTTGTTTTTGATAAAATTGAAATAAATGGGTACTGTAGTGTAGAAGTTTCTTTTCTAGTTTGAATATGCAAATCCCTCAACAACTTTTGTACAATAATATTGGAAAGTGGATTTTGTCTGCTGCTACCTTTTCTTGGTCCTTGTAGGAAGCTGGAACGAAAAACCAGGGCAACAATATTTCGAAATACTTTGAGCAAGAATAAACAACTTTGAATGTTATAATCAGACTGCAGTTGTCATTAAGTTGTCATGGAGTCAAAGTGAATCCATAAACAATGCCATTTATGACGTACATGCCTTTCAAACACTTACATACAAATGATAGTACTAGTCACGGGATCGGTATGGATGCAATTTAGGCATTAATTGGAATTGACATTATAGGGTTTTAGCGACATGGGTATTGTTATTGGTATCTAGATTTGCCACTGGATTCATTATTGGTATTTGTAGTGGTATTGGTATTGAAAAAGTATTATTATTGATATCGGTATTGGTATTTGTATTCATATTTGTCACTGATTTTAGTATTGGTATTGGTATTGTTATTGGTATTTGTACTGGTATTGGTATTGGTATTGGTACTGGTACTGGTATTGGTATTGGTATTGTTATTGGTATTGGTATTAGTATTGGCATTGGTATTGGAACTGGTATTGGTATTGGTATTGGTATTGGTATTGGTATTGGTATTGGTATTGGTACTGGTACTGGTATTGGTATTGGCACTGAAATTGGTATTGGTATTGGTACTGCAATTGGTATCGGTATTGGTCTTGATAAAAGTATTGATACTGGTCTTAGATATTGGAATTTGGTATTGGTATTGGTATTGGTAATGGTAATATTGGTGTTGGTAATGGTAGCAGTATTTGTCTCGGTAAAAATGTTGATACTGGTCTTGGGCTATTGGAATTCAGAATTGCTCTTGGTATTGGTATTGGAACTATTGACATTGCACTTGTCATATTTGCTGGTATAGAAGTTGATTTTGCACTGCAAATGGTTAATTTTCATTTGGATAACCTATTGGTATAGGTTTGGCAATTGCTTTGGAATTGTTATTGGTATTAGAACTAAAAATAGTTTTGATATTGGTCCTGGTATGTTACTGTGGTGTTGGTTTTGGGTTTTGGTATAAGTATTGGTACTGGTTTTGATAAGTGTACTTGTATTGGTATTTGAACCATTGGTATTAGTAGTGGAGCTGCTATTGGTATTGGTATTCGGATTGATATTGTGATTGGTATTTCAATTAAAACAGGTTTGTTTATGTTTCAGGTTATTATTTGGCAAATTATGTTATTTTGCTATTGCCATTGCCATTTATGTTTGTATTGGTGTGGACTTTGTATTTTAGTTGGTTCCGATTTTCTTGTAGGCATTCACAACTATATTATCATGGCTTATTAAAAATGATTTAGAATCGTTATGGTGATATATATTGTCAGAAAATTATTATTGTAAACTAATTCCATACATTTCGAAAGCTGATTCTGCAGTGGTAATTAGATACAAGGAAATAACTTAATTTTCTACAAAGTCAATAGTAAAGTTTATTTTATAAATTCATTGAAACAAAACATTTGTGCATGACCACATTGCTATCATACGGATAAAAGGTACAGTGTAACCCATAAAGTTGGAAAAACTTTAAAAACTCTTTACAGGGAATGATTGTGACAGGTTGATATTCTTGATAGATAAAGTTCCTATCTTCTCAGAACTTTATTGATCAATCTAAAAAGTCATAGAAATTGAAAGGTCTAACGCTATTTATTAAGAATAAAATATTCACAATCATTAATTTTCATGAAAAGACGAAAATAAGAATTTCTCAAACTTTTTGGGGAACAGTGTAGTTCGTCCAAGTTCAGGTACGCTAGCCTCGTAATGATAAAAACTGTGACGTATTTTGCCGTATTTACTCGAATGCCACGAGGTTCAGGCAGTATCTGTTAATGGTTTCCGATGATGTTTGTGGTCTCGATTAACTGCGTCCGATAGGGCCATGATTATTTCTAGGATTCGGTCCATTGATCAACCTTGTCATTGGGATCACTTGTTTTCCGTAGCAGATTTAGCAGACATCGTGGATCATCCGCTTAAAGGGAATCTGAGTTAATATGGTCATCACAATGAATGAATAAATGAATGAATGAATGAATGAATGAATGAATGATTGAATAAATGAATGATTGATTGAATGAATGAATGATTGGATGAATAAATGAATAAATGAATGATTGAATGAATAAATGAATGAATGAATGAATGAATGAATGAATGAATGAATGAATAAATGAATGATTGATTGAATTCATGAATGACTGATTGAATAAATGAATGACTGAATGAATGAACAAATGCATGAATGAATGATTGATTGAATGAATGAATTAATGAATGATTGAATGAATAAATGAATGAATTATCGAATGAGGGAATGAATGAATGAACGAATGAATGTTTGAATAAATGAATGATTGATTGAATTAATGATTGATTGAATGAATGATTGATTGAATGAATGAATGAATGAATGAATGAATGATTGATTGAATGAATGAATTAATGAATGATTCAATGAATGAACAAATGAATTATCGAATGAGGGAATGAATGAATGATTGATTGAATGAATGACAAAAACAAATGATGAAATGAATGAACGAAAATGACTGACTGACTGACTGAATGAATGAAATAATTAATTAAGGCTTCAATCAATCAATCAAGCAAACAATACATGCAGCTTAATTATCTAATATATAAATAAGAATCTCCCAGTCAGGTATACACTGAGAGGGATGAAGAATAGATATTGATGATAAATTTGATGATAACTTGTACCTGTATAAACGAAAAATTATAAATGATGCCCAATAGCCAAGTAAAAAGCATAGAAACAATCGGAAACCGTGCTGATAGGCCCTGGAAGCAGAATACTTAGTCCCATAATGCATATACGCGTTGCTGGTTTCTTTCACTGTATGCAATATACCACAAAATACAGCAAGATGTGCTTTCTTTTACTTTTCGCTGGTCCAAACAACCAAAAGCACGATTATAAACAATGCCGTATGATATTACATTCAAACATCCCCTTTTATTCTGTTATTCATGTCCCATTACCACGATGTTACCTTTGAAAGAGAAGGTAGAATGAGTTTTGGGAAAGGTGAAAAATGGTTTGTGATATATTTTTCATTCTTTTTATGTTAGCGTGGAAGTGTATTATTGGAAAAAATGCCTCTGTAAAGGATGGCTCTTCAAATGCCCTCATATTCAGAGTATGACAAGTAGGCCACAAATTTCATGCCACCTGGTTGTGTAGTCCATTCAACACATTTTTGTGTACAGTGTATGATAAAAACTGGTAAAACTGGGCCCATTTCCGGCTATCATTTTGACGATTCCAAAACTTCACAGTATACATTGAAACTTATCTTCTACGTTATTAGTCTTTTTCAAACACTTCCACACAATATCTTTTACAATGAAACCGTATGGCCAGGGGGGTGTTTCACAGAACTTGTCATCAGTGACAAAATGTCAGTTTTTGTTAAAAGCTACTGAAATCCTTGCTTCTGATTGGTTATCAGCAGATTTGTCACTGGTATTTGTCATTTGTCATTGAAAAAATGCTTTGTGAAACGGGTCCTAGGAACTCAAATGTATCTTGAAGCGTAAATCTTCCTGGATTAAGTGTACACTTTTTATTAAGTGCACCACACCTACAAGAAAATGTCTATCTTTGAAGCAGGTATACTTATACCTTTCGGTTTTGCACTTTGTTTTAAATTTAGATGAATACAATTATGAACTTGGTTTCTGTTAGAAGAGGAAGAAAAAAGGGTGCAAAAGGGCTTTTGAGTGATGTGGAGAAAGAATTTCCCCCTTTTTTTTTCTTTTCCTCGTCGTCAACGCCTGTTAAATTCTTGCTTCGAAACTCGGGCTTTTCCCTTTAGCAGCATCAGTTGTTTTGTAGATGATAAATGCAGGTGGTTGATATGTTTTTTCCTCTTTAAAACCCCTTTCTCTTTATTTCAACCTTTTAGACTATCAATTTCATGTTAGTTCCTTCTCTCGATCTCTTTGTTTTAATTCACCTGCAATATGATGTTATTTGTAACTACATGATGATTACATCCACATCCAAGTCTTAAGTGGTCCTGAAAACCAAGAGTTTGGTTTCGGTCACCACTAGCTCTTATCCTTCTGGTAAAAGTGTAAATAGTAATTATGAGGAGGAAGAAAATCACAGAGAAAAATGAGAGATATCGACTTACAATTAGTATCCAGTTTAGATGGTCGATCCGATTATAACCGAGATATTTACTCCTGTTACGCGCGTGTATCATGGGTTGAGTTATTGACATTTTGATTTAGGAATGCATTGGAAGGAAACATCTATTAAAGTATTGTGTTCTTATGCGTCTTCTCCATTAGTTTATTTTCTTTATTAGTTTGGTAAAATGTAAATAATCGATTTGCTAGTACTGTTTGTTTACCATTGTTTACCATTGTTTGAATTACTTTACACAGCTTTACACAAAAAATTGACAGTGCATGCAGTTGTTGAGCAAAATAATTCTTCTGTTTTATTTACTAATGTAAAGCGCTTTGAGCATGTTGATGTAAAGGCGCTATATAAATATCGATATGTATGTATGTATGTCCTGGAAAATACATACATACGATAAGGGGAAACTTGCTGGAAACCACATTTACAGAATTCACACATAATAAAACAATTTAGTTGTCAGATCTCAAGCTTAACTTAATTAAAGAATTTATAGAGCATTCTTAAGTAGCTTATCAGCTTTTTGCTTTTACTAAACATCTATATCTTGGTAACTCTTTTTTTAGTCAGGATTTGTTATGGTCAATGATTAAAATACGCATTGGTTGAATTGTTGATGAATGCCGTTACCATTTTCATAGTTATTTTGTTATTAATATTTTTTATCATTATTGTTATTATTATTATAATCATTATTGTTATTGCTATCATCATTATTATTATCATCTTTATTATCACGACTATTGAAATATATCATAATTTATTTCTATGATATTTTATGGAATACTGGTCCTTCGATTGATAATAATAACAATATCGAATATTTAGGAGCGCTAAAAACAATAAGTACCATAGTGCTTACAAATATGAAAAGATCACATGAAGTAGATCACATAGATCACTGTGGGAAAAGGTTATGTACGTCTTCTCGATTCAAGCAAATTCATCGCACAAAAATCAAAAATACTCTATGAATTTGAAAAGGCCTTCATCAGCTTTGAGCAACATCATTTATTTCAGTCACGATCAAAGGAAATGGGAAATTTTATTTTTAGTTTATTCCAAGAAGAACGAGTGGTACAATTATTATGTACGAAATCACGTGACACTATCTGGACTCAACTATCTGTTTTATGACCGTTCTCGAGTGACTTCACATTGTGTTTTGAATGAATTATTCTTTGTTAATAGTTTCGGTCACAGACATTAAAGAAAATGGTTTCGTCCATTATCATAACACTTGTTATATTATGCCTGATATGATTTTTATAGGGTATTAAGAACCTCACGTACTTTTGCGAGTTGAGTTATTTTATATTAATATTTCGCATCATAATTCAGATTGGTTGCAAAAATATCAGTTTAAAGTTGAAATCTTTGGGGTTTTGTCGACTTCTTTACCTTATTGTATCAAGTAAATATACAATGATATGTAACTTTGGTATGTATGCCTTTTACATGTTTTTTCAATCAGTCAGTCAGTCATTTATATATTCGTTCGTAAATGTATATGCTTGCATTTTTGTGCTTTTGCAACAGACAAAACGTTTTGCTATATGAGGATATCATTACGTCATGTTGCAGAATTAATCGCATTACCAAAAGATTCCGTTATATTTTTAACCAAATCACGATGATGCCACCGATAATATAAAACTAAAACCTCGTGGTTTCAACCTTCAAGTGTTTTCGTTTTCAAAAGACATGACAATGAGGTTTTGTGATATTCCGCAATTGCTTTTAGACTTGTTACATTTCCTATTATTCTATTAACCTCAAAAACAAGTTTTCATCAGGTGACCACGAATACCTCTCTTTCTCTTCTCTCTCTCTCTCTCTCTCTGTCTATCTTTCTACCCTTTTCTGTTCATAATGTCTATGTTACTTGTAATATTGAGTTTAGTAATTGTATTTACTTATTTGTATTTTTTTGTTGGGGGGGGGGGGGGGAGGGGGGACATGCTTTGTGAATATCTCTTCTTATTGTATTCCTATAGGCACGTGCAAACACCATATCTTTGTACACAGAATATGTTATAGGGATTATAACGTCTGAAATCTCATATTTCAGTTCAATGGTGAGATATAGATCATTCAGATGGACGTAGTCCCATTAATAAAAAACACCATATCTTTGTACACAGAATATGTTATAGGGATTATAACGTCTGAAATCTCATATTTCAGTTCAATGGTGAGATATAGATCATTCAGATGGACGTAGTCCCATTAATAAATAAATTGAATAAGGTGTTTGTATCAAACACGAAAGAAACTACTGTATTTCCGAGGAAAAAATCAACTCCGCTCAATTTCAATACCCTATCGTATATTTCATAGAAATCATGTTCGGGTTACATGGTAAGTCATTTTCATATTCGCACATTTCAAGAGTTGCCGCACAAGACTATTGAAATTGGCTTTAATAGACACTGTAAGAGCTTGATTTTTCGAAAGTAGTTAAGTATTAAGTAAGTTCATTGCAATATTCACAGTTTCAAAATCTCTAAATACTTGGCGCATTCAATACAGCAATATAGAATAATTTAATAACCTTTAAAAAGGTATATATTAGTTATTCCAAGACCATAAACTTCACCCTCTCCACATCCGTTGCCATGCCAAACCCAAAACCATTTCCACCTTACGTTCGCTCTATCTCTAAGATTGTTCATTATCTACGAAACCAAATTATTATTATTTCAGAAAAACGACAACATCTTCGGAAATTCCCCAGCGTATTCAAGTCTCAACTCGATGGTCGGTGGTGGAGAGCTGATAGCAAGTCCCTTAACCAAAGAAAGAAGTCCCTGACCATGATTAGAAGTCCAGTTCTTCGAAAGACCTTTATGACGTCACTTTGAGGTAAGGATCTTCCCCTTTTACTTCTCTCTCTTTGTCACGATGAAGTGCCGAATCATGATAGGGGCGTGTAATCGGTTCTGATAGAACGTTGATCAGGAAGACATCAGTTAATTAGCCCATGGGATTATGCGGCGTAGTGGGGGCCCTAGGCATTGAAGGGAGGGAAGGTGTGGGGGGGGGAATGGTCTAAACACAATCGCCAAAACTTTCACGAGTTTTTGTCGTACACAAAACAACAGAGTTTCTTGAAAATCTTTGCGATCGCGTTTACGTCGGTTGATTTGCGAATTGATACTGCCTTTTGATAAGGAGGAAAAGGGGGGGGGGGGTCGTATCACCTTCTTTTCACCCCATTTCCCCCTTTTCTTCCCTCTCTCTTTATTATTATTATTATTATTGGAGGAGGTCGATGAGGGCGGGGGCAATGTGCCCCTCCTGCCGCCCCCTCTTTCGGCTACGCCACTGATGGAACCTATGGTTAGCTCATCAACCGCGACGTGGACGTTAGAGACAATGCAAGGTTTCAAGAAGCAATGTGCTTTCAGACGATTACGTCAATGAAAAAGAAATGGCCACAATCTTTGAGGCTTTCATTTTCAATCTTATGAAATAATGTACAGGATTTCTGAAAGACTATGACTTCTCGTATGATCACGTGTAGTAAAAAAAAGAAAGTTTCGAACTTTCAGGCTTTATTTTTCAATGCTTTGAATTCCGTAAATCCATGATTTTAAATCAGTATACTTGCAATTAGATTGATATACTGAGAGAAGAACTGTCCTCCCTGATAATTACGTCAAATGCACAGCGCCAAATTCAAGAGTAACCTACTAGAGGACACCGAGGGGCAAATAAGTTTGGTTAAACTTTATGCCTATTTCCAAGGTATGATAAGGTGTAATAAAGATAATAAGGGTTCGATCCGATGTTTGTAAGTCCATGACTTCTTTTTATTAAAAAAATGAATCTACCAGCAGTTAGCTTGGCTTACTGATCGATTCTGAAACCACTGTGCCTTCCTTTTATTTCGACTAAATATTCCGTCTGATTTTTCTAGATCAATACTTTTGCTCGTAAAAATCAGGATTTTACTGTGCTATAATATATGTATTTTGTTTAAACATTGCTTATTAGAAATGGCATTATTTGTATCAGCTTTTGCTAACAATTATTTTTGGGAACCAGAATTAATTAGAGAATGGGATTATAGATGCAATACTGGAAGGGGGAAAAGAGAGACAGAGATATAGAGACAAAGAGAGAGGGGCGAGAGAGGGAAAGAGAAAGTGAGAGATAGAGAGAGAGAGAGAGAGCGAGAGAAAAAGAGAGAGATAGAGGAGGGAGAAGAGATGGAGAGAAAGTGTAAATGTGTTGTGCGTGTAAATTAATTACAGACAGAGAGAGCGGGAGCGATACATATACAAAAATTATAGAGAGAGTGGGAGGTGTGTGTGCTTGCGAGAGGGCTTACAGTCCTTGAAATGTTAGACAAAGAGGAAACTAGGAAAATTCACTTTCATGAGGAAATACAAAGAAGAGACAGACCTGCGCATAGGTCTTTACGACTATGTCAAGGAGCGAAATTCGCTACGCCTTATTTTCGAGAAAAAGCCCGCACAAAACGCAATCTTGGTATCGGATTCCAAAGAAATCTTCCCGGGTCTCTCTGGCCTAGATGAAAGCCGAAACCGATTGCAGGTTGCAGTGAACCCGGGATAAGAAAGAACCAAAAAACAAAACAAAAATATGTTGTTTGTTTTAACTTTAACGAGGCCACTCGATACACCTCTTCACACGTAGTATGTATGCCTTACTTTCAAGAGAGGTCGATTGAGTAAGTAGGCCTACTGGCAAACATTGTAAAGGTTGAAAACATTTTGTTAACTTTCTCATTTTTGTTGTCCCCTTGCAATCAGTATCGGGTAATTATGCTCACGCTAAATTAAAATTTTAAAAAAATTGAGAGTTCTGAATGTGTGAGGTGTCGTGGTAGGGTGGTTTCCCTTGAATCTCAATCAAAGGGTTGAGGGTTCGAATCCCATCCGAGACTAACGTCATTTGGCAAGACATTCATCCAGATTGCCACTCTCCACCCAGGTGTAAATATAATTATAAATCTATCAATTGCTGGGGTAATAATAACTGTAAGGCTCTCAAGAAGAAAAGCAACGATACTGATAAAGGTTCCTTATGTAAACAAATTACTATTATATATTATACAAAAACTAAGAAGCCTCATTAAAACCAGATAATAGCAAATACCAACCCATACAAAAATTAACTTTTTAAATTCTCTTAAATTTCAGAGAGTCCCAATTGTGCATATTTGTGTTAGGTTAGTTTAGGTGATTGTGTATGTTTAACTGATTCCAAGAACGCCTGCATGATCAGCAGTTCAGGATGAATTTCAGCCTATTTTTAGCATGTTTTTTAAAAAAGAAACCGAACCGTTACACATTATCATACTTTTGGGCTACAAACGCTTCTTCCATAGTTTTACCATACACAGTGTGAGATTCAATGATACCAATCTTGTCCCTGGACTTTCGAAAACAAAAACCCTGCACCAGTACTTTATAGCTCGAAGTACACTTATCTCCCATGCCCGCAGAATGACCGTATGTACCGGTGTTATCAGACACCTGCGCCGTCTGGCAAGTCCTTCTGGAGTCCATATATTTTTCAGCCGGCAGTCCCTTGATTGTTCTTTTTATTCATTTTCTACTTCTTACACAACTGTTCCCATTTGTGTTGCTGTAATTCTCATTCATTCTCTACTTCTTACACAACTGTCCCCATTTGTGTTGCTGTAGTTGTCATGTATTCTCTTCTTTTTACATTACTGTCCCCATTTGTGTTGCTGTGATTTTCATTCATTCTCTGCTTCTTACACAACTGTCCCCATTTGTGTTGCTGTAATTCTCATTCATTCTCTACTTCTTACACAACTGTCCCCATTTGTGTTGCTGTAATTTTCATGCATTCTCTACTTCTTACAAAACTGTCCCCATTTGTGTTGCTGTGATTTTCATTCATTCTCTACTTCTTACACAACTGTCCCCATTTGTGTTGCTGTAATTTTCATTCATTCTCTACTTCTTACACAACTGTCCTCATTTGTGTTGCTGTAATTCTCATTCATTCTCTACTTCTTACACAACTGTCCCCATTTGTGTTGCTGTAATTCTCATTCATTCTTTACTTCTTACACAACTTTTCCCATTTTTGTTGCTGTGATTTTCATTCATTCTCTACTTCTTACACAACTGTCCCCATTTGTGTTGCTGTAATTCTCATTCATTCTCTACTTCTTGCACAACTGTCCCCATTTGTGTTGCTGTAATTCTCATTCATTCTTTACTTCTTACACAACTTTTCCCATTTTTGTTGCTGTGATTTTCATTCATTCTCTACTTCTTACACAACTGTCCCCATTTGTGTTGCTGTAATTCTCATTCATTCTCTACTTCTTACACAACTGTCCCCATTTGTGTTGCTGTAATTCTCATTCATTCTCTACTTCTTACACAACCGTCCCCATTTTTGTTGTTGCAATTTTTACAAGGTTAATAACTAAATGAATGGATAAATATATACATTAATGGTAACAATAATAATAATACTAATAATGATGATAATAATAATGATAATAATAATCATAACAGTAATTATAATCATTATTATATTTTTTAACGTCACTCTATCTTATAAGTTTCCTTCATTAATTTCTAAACCTTATATAGTTTTGCTGTGTGATGCAATATTGTTTGATTGCTTTTGAATCAAACAGACAATATCAGCCTTGAGCTGCATGTAACGCTTTTTTGTAATAAACCGTTCAACCAATCAGTCGATCAATCAAGCAATAGTAATGATTTATATAAGAATGTTCTTATCACTTGTATATCTTGCGAAAAACTGGCATATTACTGCTAAATACAAATCCTCCGCTCAATATATTTATCGCGTTTTGCATCACTTAGGAAAGTGGGCACTTGTACGTGCAGTAGTGAATGTTGCCCGTTGTCAATCTTGCACAGACACAAAAAGCAGTTAAATCAAGCAATATAAACTATTTTGTCTTATTCTCAAAGTTAAATGTACTCTGTAAACGTATTTTGTTTCGTAGTAATTTGTTACTTTTCTACTAGTATAAGTCATTTCTTCTTTTATAAATTGTAATAATGTATGGTTATGTATATCATTTTAATTTGTAGATATTTGATTGCAAAAATAATTCAAATCAAATCGAATCAAATCAAAACAGAAATATTCAATACTCTTCCTATGTCGTATACTATCTGTATACCATTTTTGTCACTACTGTCTTGTATATTCGTGATGAATACTATCCATCTTGCGTAATCGGTTGTTGCTATGTAAGACAATCATTGGGCAAGCTTCATTCTCAGAAGCCCCCATTGAACATGACAAGTTACTAATGAATTACTACTGCGTAGGTAGTAATTAGATAACCACGTAATTTTCTTAAGATTTCATATCATGTACATGGACCAACGTCTCTCTGGAATATTATTGGTTAAAATTTTTATCATGTAGAATCTCTGTCACATTTATTACAGTGGGGAATTTAAAGAGACACAGATCTTCTCTAAACTTTCCCCTTTTGACAATTATCCAGTCAATAAAATTATTTTGTAAATCGTTTGTCCTTTTAAGTACTACTTTTCCACGAGAAAATGAAAGTCATCAATTTTCTTTTTGAAAAGGTAGGTCGCATAAGGAGAAATTTCTCACAATACGTATAGACTTAAGGTATACCCAACCATTGGCAAATAGGCATAAATTCGCTACGGGGCCGCTGACGTCTCTTGCCCGCCCGAATATCAGCTTTCCATTTTTTTTTAATCCGAGCGAGCGAAATGATCGAGCAGAAGTTACGACACATCATCTTTGTGAAGTGTCACATCTTGAATCTTTATCATTGTGAAAATAGAATTTCGTTATAAATATATACCGGAAAAGATGATTAGAAATACATCACCTAGCTGCCTTAAATATTATGAGATGATAATTGCCGAATCGTGCAAATTATGACATTCGAGGGGGGAGGGGGTGGAGAGCGGAGGGGGCTTCAGCCTCCAGCACCCCCTCCTCGTACATAATTATATAACTACAGCGCAGAACCAAATGACTTTCATGAGATTCGATCTGTTACCAGTCTTGTTTTCAAGGTTGTTTCTACTTCTGTGTTATATCATGAGAAATACAGGTGATAAATCATTATGAACGGACGTGTAGGATTTAAATTGCTGGTAAAATATGATCTGAAGATTATTGTCTCTGGTGTTTTCTGATATCTATAAGCTATAAATTATCGTATCAGATTAAAATGCTCAAGGCACTTGTTCACATGATCTATTACCAGTTTCAAGCTGGTTTGTGATAAAAAATATTAGTTTTGTAGAACCAACATCAATAACTTTCATTTTGAACATGTTTTCGTTTATTTTACTACCGTGATGGCAATATTAGAGAGATAATTTTGGTAGAGCTCAAAATGCGCCAATCAGTAATGCTGCTGCAATTGTCAGGGCGTTAACGAGCTGCCATTATAATATACGGTATTCGCTTGCAGCATGAAAGGAAATCATTTCTATTAGGGACCCAACTACAGTGACCTGGGTGCAGAGAGACAAATGCAGGAAAATGCTTTATCCATGTAAACATCAGCATGATAAGCATAACCGGAGGGATGCATTTAAATTGGTATTTCCTTAGCGTGTCATGTTGTGTCTTTCTTCCCGTACGAAAGTCAGAATAAACCATCTGAACAACATCCAGGCACTGCGTAAACAGTGAAATTCGAGTCGATTATGATCCAAAAATGAAAGTAATTATCAAATGTAACAATCGTTTTCAGTTCACTTTCCCGAGTTTTAATTGCAGTAGCGCGTTATGTGAAACTATTTATCAAGCACAATGCATGTGACAACTTCCATTTCCTCAACTTCATAAACCTGTTGCACGACATTAACTTTTTTTGTTACTTTCGAACAAGGTCCTTCCTGAAAATTAATAGCGAGTCAGACCGTGAGAAAATGCAAGGATTGGGTACAAAATATTGTATAGATAATTTTTTCAGTAGCAATTTAGCATTTTACTTTTGCTATTGATAGCGAGGAGAACAGATACAGAGAAGCTAGCAGATATAGGGAAAAGAATAATGAGGAAATTTCAGAAAAACACCAGCCGTCAGCTGCAGGAGGGAGGGGGGGGGGCAATTATAGTAAAGGTGTAGTGGTGTAGTGGATAAGTCACTGGACTGTGAATCTCATGGTTTGCGGTGCGAGTCCCGCCAAGGCACTATAGAGTCCTTTGGCAAGGCATTTATCTACATTTGCCGCACTCTACCCAGGTGAGGTTAATGGGTACCTGGTAGGAAATAATTCCTTGAAATGCTAGAGCGTCAGAATGGCAGCCATGCTAAAGCCGGGGTAATAACTGTGGGCGCCAGTAGTGTCAAGATTGTCAGACATGAGCGCTATACAAGACAGCACCCGCTATTATTATTAGTAGTAGTAGTAGTATTAAGACAAGGGGGACGAAGGAGGAAATAATATGAACAAACTCGTAGCAAAGAAAATGGAGTGAAGACGAATATGAAGAATAAGACGAAGAAGAAAACGAAGAAGAAGATGAAGAAAACGAGAATGGCGAAAAAGATGAAGTAGAAGAAGAAGAAGAAGAAGAAAATGGATAAGAATAAGAAGAAATGGGGGAGAAGGGGGAGGAGGAGAGAGGAGAGAAGAATGAGAAGACAAAAATTAAATAGGAAAGAGACAAAAATGAAAGAGGGTAATAAGCAAAACGTAGTTAAATTCTACGTCGATTGCCACTTCCAAACAGGCACAATCTTCTTCAAACTCTAGAAGAAGAAATCAATTTATATGGTGTCATTTTCAAAGTATCATGCTTGTTAATAAAAAGGTAGGATCCCATTGAAGAAATCTATCTAATAAAATAAAATCAAATCAAATATACACAGGCTATGAAGACTCCACCATTTTCGTCTCTGAAGCAAGACGATATAAGCCCATATTACCATGTCATGGTGACATGTTCATTGTTTGGATATCGCCATTGTTTAAAGCAGGTCAATTAATATTTTAAAAAATCAATAAAATTGTGTCAAGCTTGAAATTATCATAAATGGTTCAGGACATATTTACAGCAGCATGATATTTGATATTTGAATACATCACAATCAAATGTTATTACTTGTACTGTTCTGTGAAGGACAGCGCTGTTATTAAGTAGCTATCTATTGCTCTACAAAATCACCATGACTCATGTATTTCGTCCTCCTTTTCTGTTTTTATATTCTAATTTTGTCTGTCTATATTTCCATATCTTTCTTTTCAAAGAATTATGAAGTTTGAATCGCCTTTACAAAAAATTAATGAGCAGTAGGAAATGTTCATGAAGCGTGGAGAACTTATTATTATGGGAGGAGTAACAAATACTGAATGCTAATATAGATTTAAGCAGAGAGAGAGAGAGAGAAAGAGAGAGAGAGAAGGTTATATAAAATAAAATTATAATACAGGGACAGAGAAAGAGATAGGAGAAAATGAGAGAAGGAGGGAGAGATTGGGGAAGTAGGCAAACGATGAGAGAGAGAAAGAGAGAGAGGGAGGGAGGGAGGGAGAGAGGGAGAGAGAGAGAGAGGGAGGAAGGGAGAGAGAGAGAGAGAGAGAGAGACAAAGGGGGGGGGGGTACATAGAGAGGTGTTTTGATAGACAGGTGCAATAATATCTCTGCGATATGATATGCCTGTCGCCTGGTCGGTGTCGTATACCTCAGATTGCCAATGAATCTGATATCTAAATGCTGGTATGTTGTTTTAAGTCAAAGCTCGTTTGTCTACCGGCAGGCACCACAGATTGCGATATAAACTATTTAACAGTTAATCCTGACTGGTTTGTCGCGTAGTACACGTGTTTCTCACCTCAGAATTTCAGCATATAACTCTATGACATACAGTCTTAAACGCAACAACTACAAGACTTATGTACAAAAATTAAGTTGCTTTGACAACATTACTGCTCCAGAATCTATTTTGTCGAGTCAGGTCTTAGGCTATGCGTAGAACTAGTGTGAAGATGAGTTTTTTTTGCACAGGGTTGTAGTTTGGGATTGGGTTAGCTAAGAAATTTACCGCGGAGCGATTACTATTTTCCGATTTTTTTTCTATATATATTGTATCCGTAAGTTGCGAGTATTTGAGGAGGTGCAAAAAAGATATTTTTAAAAATATCATTTAGAAGCGAACGCCAACGCTATGCTATGTTGGATACGCCACTTTTATACAAATTTAGCCCCATTTCGCTGACACAGGGCTGCGTCAGCACCCTCCCCCGGACTGTGTCAGCCCTTTTGGTGCCCCGTGTGAGAGTTACATTGTAAGCAAGTTCAATGCAAAGTACAGTGCAATCGTTGCGTTTGATTACTAGGCTTACTTCATAAATATTTGTTCACTGGTAAACTGTTTTCCTCAACGCCTCGTGTGCAATGGGCGTAGAAAAACATGACCGCAAGTCCCGCAATAATCTACAAAATATCTTTGTAGATAATTTTGAAACTTTCTTTTACTCACTAGGTGTATCTTTTTTATTCTTCCTGTCCATCAAACTTCCGATCGCGTGCCAAGGCCCCCAAACCCCTTCCCCTCAAAGTGAAATACTACCTTGACGTCGTAAAACAAAGAACTTGCCCCCGATGTGAATGACGCCAGCCATTAAGATTGATTGCCTAGTTTGGTCACGTGATTTTCTCGTGGCGTCAGTTGTCTGAGCTTCAGTCACTCCCGTAAGTGGCGGATCCAAAGGGGAGAGGGGTAGGGTGGGGTCGCAGGAGGAGAGTTCTTTTTTTTTTGTGGTTTTCGACCCCCCCCCCCCCTACTCAGTGTTATTTAGGGTACGCGTATGCATGTTCCCTCCCTTTGAAAGCACCCCCCTAAGTCAGGTGTGTAAAGTCAATACGGGCCGATTTTTTGTGCGTATACGAGCCGGACTTTGGTTACGTGAAAAGTACCCCTTTTCCGGATATTTTTGGAACATAAATGCGGTCCCTCCTTTCCCGGAGTGGGTGTGGGGGTGGGGGGGGGGGGCGGGTTTTAGACCAACTCCCATTATCCGTACCGGGATCTACTGTACGCCCCTCGACCTAGACCTCAAAATGTTACTGCAAAAGTCTAGCGCCCCGGAGACAATGGGCCCTACTCCCTAATGTACCTAATGTGGTCCGTTGCGGTCTTGAGGGCGATTTAATTTTTTTTTTTTGGGGGGGGGGATGGGGGATTACAACGATCTGACATCCATGGAGCGAGATAGACGCCTTGGGTGATCTGCTTCGTTCTTCTTATATCTGATTCATTCTTATTCGTTCTTGATAATTCTATGTCCCATTTGCACCTAAAAGCAAATTCTGTAGCAAGGAAACCCGTTTACTATCCAGACTTCTCTGTCAGACACTATGGAGTGACCGACTGACTTTTTTCCATTAGTAATAACATTACATAAAAAATGACCTGTAAAGGAACATGAGCATTTGTCTACATCAATAACCCACTTCCTGTAATGGCAAAAATTATAAACTGATTGACTTTTTACGCAACACAAAACGTACGACCATTCGGTACAAGAGTCTGAAAATCAGACTATTACTATTATGATTGCAATCACTAAAGTCGATTCGACAAGTAATGCTCGTTATCTTCCCACTAAAAGCTATTTTCAAGCCCTTTCGTTTGAGGGAAGTTCTAAATCAATTTTATCTCTCAAATGCCGTTAGAATAAACATTTTCATTGGTTAGGCCTGCAAATGGGACATAGTACTACCAGGAAGCTACTTTGCGAATCGGGCAGATCGTCCCGATTCGTGGACTCGCAACGGCAAATTTCTAAATCATCGTTGCGCCTCCCCGAATCGAGACGAATTCAGCCGCGATCAGAGAAGGAAATGTGACCAAGCCTTTTTACCAGATTGTAAAAGAAAGATCGCCTGTGACTGGGGTCTTATGTTTAGCAATGATAACAATATATATACATGTACTATGAATAACACTTTTAATCCAGATTATATGACAAGATTGTTATGTTGTTCGGTTCAAGACCGCGCGTATAAATTGCCGATACTTGCCATGGCCAATTTTTTTTTTTATAGCGTTCGAAGAATTGTTTATGTATGACTTGTCATTTTTAAGGTCATAAGCAATGCAATATTCTAACAGCCTTAGAATTTAACGATATTTAAATTCTTGTATTTTACTGCTATTTGTTATTAGTCAAAATCTCTTAAGGGGCTTCTTTAAGCGTCGTTTTTTTAATATCTAGTCACATACTTATGAGACTACCAATGCCATTTTATTATACAAATTAACTCATTTTTGTTGTTGTGACAAATTGTGTTTTGTTCAATCTTTCAATATATATCCATCTTATGAGACACTATCCAAAAGATAGCCGAAAGATAGCCAGATAATTTAGGTAATAGTGACTTCTTGTATGTAGGTCAAAGAAAACCACTTCAATGAAAGTGAAAACATGTCTGAAATCGCTCCCTTCACTCGTGCTGACGTTCATTTTGATGTTCAGAACCTGAAGATTGTTGACTTTCTGTGGATAAAATTAAACTGCATGGGGCATTGATGTCGGCTTGGCTGGGGGGGGGGGGGGTGGCGATTGCCTTACTAGATGGATGGTATGCAATAGTACAAGATGATAGGGTGAGGGGAGAATGCGATGTGCGACAGAGGGTCATGACTATATTCTTTTTTTTCCCCTTCACATTACCATTTATTCCTTGTTAAAAATATCTCTTAATCTCTCTTTTCTTCTCCCCTTTTTATTTTCGTCAATGGGGGCGGTAAGGGGGCATTTCCCCTTGTCCATCCTGTAGCTGCGCCATTTTGATTATTTAACAGAAATTTAAAAGAAATGAAGAAAGAAAAGAAAGAAAGAAAAAAAAACGAAATTGGTTCAAAGACAATTTATTATCAAAGATGTCCTTAAAAGACTTCAGCTTCAATGGCATCGTGTCTACACAAGTGAACAGCAGCCTGCATAATTTATATTTACGATTTCTTAAATTAGAATCACACAGGTCCCGATCATTAATTTGATACACCCAAAACGTTTAATCTCACTTGTAAACAGCATCATTAAATTTTATAGGTTGTGGTAAGGTGTGACAGAAAATTGGAGCAGCTATAGTCATACCCGTAGATTTAGGACAATGGCGCTTGGTTTGTTGCACGCTGGACAGCCCATGTAACTAGACCGATAGCCCAAGAGACCGTCAAGGACTGAACCATAAGAATAGATGTCAGAAGACCCAGCGTGAACATTGACATGTCATTCACATGAAATTGAGCTTTCGGTCTCGTAGGCTATCGGTCGTTTGGGTTGTCGGCCCCGTAGGCTGTTGGTAGTTTGGGTTGTCGGCCTCGTAGGATGTCGGTCGTTTGGGTTGTCGGTCTCGCAGGCTGTTGGTCATATGGGTTGTCGGCCTCGTAGGCTGTTGGTCGTTTGGGTTATCGGCCTCGTAGGCTGTCGGTAATTTGGGTTGTCGGCCTCGTAGGCTGTCGGTCGTTTAGGTTGTCGGCCTCGTAGGCTGTCGGTCGTTTGGGTTGTCGGCCTCGCAGGCTGTTGGTCGTTTGGGTTGTCGGCCACGCAGGCTGTTGGTCGTTTACGGTTGTCGGTCTCATAGGCTGTAGGTCGTTTGGGTTGTCGGCCTCGTAGGATGTTGGCCGCTTGGGTTGTCGGCCTCGCAGGCTGTTGGTCGTTTGGGTTGTCGGTCTCATAGGCTGTCGGTCGTTTGGGTTGTCGGCCTCGTAGGATGTTGGTCGCTTGGGTTGTCGGCCTCGCAGGCTGTTGGTCGTTTGGGTTGTCGGCCACGCAGGCTGTTGGTCGTTTGAGTTGTCGGAATCGTTGGCTGTTCTCATGGGCTGTCGATCTTGTTCGCTGTCGGTTGCGAGGGTTATTAGCGTCATGGACCATCGGTCGCATAGGCTTTTGGACTTGTGTGCTGTTAGTCTCATAGGCTGTTGGCCTTGTGTGCTGTTAGTCGCCTGGGCTGTCGGTCGCATAGGCTTTTGGCCTTGTGTGCTGTTAGTCTCCTGGGCTGTCGGTCCCATATGCCTTGTGTGCTGTTTGTCTCCTTGGTTGTCGGTCTCATAGGCTTTTGGCCTTGTGTGATGTTAGTCTCCTGGGCTGTCGGTCTCATGTGCTTTTGGACTTGTGTGCTGTTAGTCTTCTGGGCTGTCGGTCTCATAGGCTTTTGACCTCGTGTGATGTTAGTCTCCCGGGCTGTAGGTCTCATGGGCTTTTGGCCCAGTTTTGATACTTTAATCATTTTCTGGCCAGTGGTATTTACACTGATTCTATATTAGCTGTTCGGATTCTTCGATCCCCGGCAGAAAGGAAATAACTAGAAATATGAAAGAATACAAATAAGTGACAAAGAAAAAAAGAAGAAAAAAGAAAAGAAGCAGGAGAACAAGAGGAAGAAAAATATATAGAAAACGGCAAAAACATGAAAAGTGAGTCTAAAGTGGTGAAGGGTAAGTTCGATAAGGAGAATGGGAGAAAGGGAGAAATAAAATAAGAAACAGAAAAAAATGAAATAATGAGAGGAACAACATAAACAAGATTCCGAACGAAGCAAGATAAGAGGAAGGAATAATGTAAGTGGTAAAATGAGACCCACAAAATAAACAATTTTAGATACTGAAACTGTTAAGTATGCGGAAAATATTCTCAGCTTGATCGAGTACCAAATAGACTGACGAAAAAATTGTACTAAAAATAAACGATGTAAACATACAACGATTAGTGAATTTGAAACAACATCCGGCCCCGGCCATGCTAATTCATGCTTTAAATTTCTACAAACAAGATCGCTGAAAAACAGGTTCAAACAAGTTACTTTTTAAAGCAGAAAGTACACTTTTCTGTGGTGTCAAATGACAAATATTTACTCACAATTTTAAAAGTTCCCCCTTTTAACAAATAACCTGTTCAAGTCAAGTTTATACGTCGTCATTTCCACGCAGGACAATGGCCAACGGATATTTCCGCTTGCTACATCCTTTCGCCGCGGAGCAAAATATTTACCTCGGTTTAGCTAAATCAAACAAGGAATAATGAAACTCAAGTTTGATGTGTATGGTGAACGGTTATCGAGAGGAAATTACCAATGCCTTTCTATGAATGAAAAGAAAAGATCAAATAAATTAATGTTGGATATTTGCGCAGTGTGGCCTTCATGAAATAAATGGATATTGTTGGGTAAAAGAATACTTAATTGATTGGTTTTGAGTCAGTTAAACTGCTATATTAGGATTTTTCTTTTGGTGGGTTCAAAACTTATCATTATTTTGTAACTAAATAAATGAATAAAAGATAAATGAAGAAACAAGGGGAGAAAATTGAAACATTTGCGGCCACCGTCGCTGTGGCGCCCTTTTATTTTGAGGAGAAATTTAGCCCAGTAGTGAAAAGCATGCACATGAAACCACCCCCTTTATTTTTTTCCTTCCAAATCAAGGATTCGTTAATGGGATAGTCACATTTTTGGGGTCATAATGACAATTCTGAACAGTATATACTCAGCAGGTGTGTGTGTGGGGGGGGGGGGGGGGGTGCAGGGGGGAGGGGGTTCGGCCAATGTCGATAATCTCATTCGGGAAGTATCATTTCTGAAAATATCGGAAATAAAGGCAGTTTTGGTCATCGTCGTCGTCATCATCATCTTCATCATCAAAGTAGCATATTCCTCGACGTCCTCATCTTCTTTTTCGTCATCATCATCATCATCGTCATCTTCAACATCATCCGTCTTCATCATCAATAATAACCATCATCTTCAGTTTTCTCTTTCTCCTCCTCATTATCATCCACATCTTCATGATCCCCATTAATCACTATCGGTATCTTTGTTCTCCTTCTTCTTTTTCATAGTCATATTCATCATCATGATCATCACGATCAACACTACCATCATCATTATCAAAAACCAAAGTAATAATAAAGAACAAATAATGAACCCTGTGAAAGGGGAAAAAAAATAACCAAAGTAATTTGTCATCTTTTATCTTATCTTCTTCCTCCCATCATCATCACCATCATCACTACCATCATGTCCATCATCACCTTTATCTTCATCATCACCATCTCCAGCATCAGAATCATCACCATCACCACCATTATCTTTATCATCTTCTCACCATCATCACAATCATCATCATCACCATTATCTTCATCACCACCATCATCATCACCATCACAACCATCATCACCATCACCACCATTATCTTCAGCATCATTATCATCATCACCACCACCATCATCATCATCATCATCATCACTACCACCACCACCAGCATCACCACCATCATCTCACCACCATCATCATCACCGCCACCACCACCATCATCCTCATTATCATCATCACCACCACCACCATCATCACCATCATCATCATCATCACCATCATCACCACCATTATCTTCATAATCATCACAATCATCACAATCATCAACATCATCATCACAATCGTCATCATCACCACCATTATCATCACCACCAGTATCTTCATCATCACCATCATCACCACCATTATCTTCATCATCATCACCATCACCACCACCAGCAGCATACACGTATGCATCGTTGCCATCAACCCACATCGTCACTTTCAACACTGTCACTTGTCTTTGCCTTATTGAAAATAACTTCCAACATCAACAGATCATTATTTCCTCACACACCGACCAAACTTTCATAACAGAACGCTTATTTTGAAAAGCACACGATCAAACAGAAAGTTTCATAAATACTCAACAGAAATAAATTTAATAAATTAGCATCTTCACAAGGCACGGTGTGATTCAAATTGTTCAAAACATGAAGGAAACAATCACAAAAAACAACAAAGTGAAAATCTCAAATAACCCTTAAAAACACTCATTGTGTGTGTACACTATTTAGTACAAATCCTCAAAATAAAGTACAATTTCAATAAAACTTCTTCTTGTTAAGATAAAGAAATGAACAGTCTTCTTTTTAATAGAACTCTCGGCGTACTTGTGACTCAAAACGAAAACCCGTGTTTTCGCTAGTATCCGACTTGGGATGATTCAATTTTGTAAATGGTCGAATCTATCATTAACACGAGTAAGAACTTGACGTTTTCTTTGATACGCATTTCAAACTGAAGGCGTTGAAAAGAAAAAGGAAGAACGATCAACGTATTTCCGTTGGGTGTACGTAGAATGACGGATGACATGCAGAAATCATGGTCAGAGCGAGCTTAATGAATCCAATTCATTACAAGCCGATATGGTTGCTTCATTCTAGGATTTCATTGTTACGTCATAGACGTCCCAATTAACTTGTTCAGGTTTTCTGCATTCGTAATCCACCTTCGTCATATTATAACTAAGGCTTCGAAAAGCACGCACGACTTTGTCATGTCACGTATTTTTCAACCTTGAACTAGTAATATATTTGTTGTTGTTATGTTCTGTATTTTAGGAGTAAAAAGGAAAACATAAATCCATACAATATTTTTTCCTTCTTTCCAGGCACGAGGGAAACAGGAGAAATTAATTTCATAAAGAGTCTATCAGTTTAAATAAATATCTTTCTTTGACATAGAAACATTAGTGGAATGCATTCAGTTTTTCAGCGGAGGTATACGAGTATATTAATATCTCTGTAAGGAATGAGATATGAGCTGTGACGATGAAAAATTGCACCTAAATCTTGGCCTAAACCACTTCCATATTTTATGAACTATTAAAAGACAAACATAAAACTAAAACATAACAGTAACGTGGCCACTCTACGTTGCAACTGTTTTTCTACAAGTGTGGATATTGATAACATAGTCATCATAATGATATGTGCAAGTACATCAAGATCCGTCCATTTTACTTGGAGGCAAGTGATTAAACTACCCAATAAAGCTCAATTTCTAGAAAATTACTAGTTTGCACACTATTCATATCCGTTCAAGCTGGCCGGTTTATAGTAGCACCAAACATATCGCAACACGGATTCAACTCTCAGAATGAGTTAAATGATAAGTGGGGGGGGGGGGGGGGGTATGGTAGCAAAAGGGCATACAGTATTGGCATGTTAACAAAACAACTTAAGACATGTCAATATATTAATGACATTCAAATATTCCATAACCGAAGCTTTCAGCAAAATAAGAAACATTTGTACACAAAGCTACCCGTTCAACACAATACCATGCAATCAGCACCTTCCTACTCCAAATTCCTACATATTAAGCCATTCACCCCCCCCTTTTTTCCAGGTAACTTTGGTTATGTTTTTGGTATAGCGCCCCCTACTTTGAATGATTGCAATGGACCACGCCCCTCCTTTTTATCTAGTTAAACCTCGAACCTTGAAGGAGGGGCAGCCGGGGGCAATATACGATATTCATTGTAAAGGGTAAATCCCCGGCCCCCCACTCAGAGGTCGGAATGACCGCATGCGTGTTGCCAAAATGTCCGGTAAAGGGGTACTTTTCGTGCGACAAAGTCCGGCCCGAGAATTGTAAAAAAGGGGTGTATTTGACTTTTCACCCGGAGATTTCTTTAAAAAGGGGGTGTTTTTCTTTTTTCTCTCATCTCTTTGGACTCCTGAGAAATTATTCCGAATTTAGGGGGGTACATTGAGTATTTTTCCTGATTTAGGGGGGTCTCCAAGGCAGGAAAAGCACGCGAAAAGCCCGAGAAAGGGGGGTTCGGAAATGTTGGCAGTCCTCAGATAGGGGGTGCTTTCAAAAAAAGGGTACGAGCATATGCGTACCCTAAATAACACTGAGTGGGGGGGCCGGGGGTAAATCACACCCCCCCCCCCTCCCCAACCTCGTAGTCAAATCTGAAATGGCAGAACTATGTAAAATAGGGGATTAAATGTGATTATGTAAACCAGCAGTTTGGCCCGGAGATTGTTATGGCATTACGAGTTGTAGACATAGTTGTTAAATGGCAAGTTATGGAACACATTTCGTTTAAAAATGGAGAATTCGTTGTCTCTTCCTTCTCAAGACATATAAAATAAAATCTGCATGAGGTTTCCTGAAGTTCCTGAACGTTACGAAGATTTGCTTAGACGAGGAAGTTCATTCTAAGATAACCTGTTTCTAGCTAGATTGTCTCTAGAATTAAAGTTATTCTACTTGCTGCATTTTTGGTACTGTTAATTCAGTGCTGCTCAGTCACTTTTCAGCCATTTCTCTTCCAACTCTGGCAAGATAATAGAACAATTCTTTTTGCAATAAATTATCTGGGTTAAATACAACTGTACAGCGACGGTTTCTTGTTTTTGGTCACCAACCGTCCGATGACGGGATCTTAGGTTCTATGATTTAGAGGATGCTTCAGTCACTACTTGAAGAGATGCACCCGGACTCCTCGTGCTTGTTGAGGAGTGACATCCTGGAGAATGTCTTCCCGCAGGACTTGCAGCTGTACTTCTTGACTTCAGAGTGGGTTTGGAGATGTGCGCGGAGGTTGGAACGGTCGGCGAACGCTCTTTGGCAGTGCGGGCAAGAGAAGGGCTTCTCGCCGGTATGAGTGCGAATGTGGCCCTGAAGCAACCACGGTCGGGAGAAAGCCTTCCCGCAGAACTTGCACTTGCAAGGCAGGGTATGTGTCCTGATGTGCATTTTGAGGGCTCCAAGGGACATGTATTCCTTGTCGCAGTATTTGCAGTTGAAGGTTTTCTTGTTCTGCGCGTCGCAGTGCAGCTGCCTGTGCTTGCTCAACCCGCCGAACGTCGAGTACTCCTTCCCGCAGTCGGGGCAGTGGTACTTCGTGCTGTCTTCGCCGTTTTTGTTGCTGCGTCGCTTTTTGATCTCCTTCTCGGGTTTCGCCGCTGCGGTAGCGGTAGGCGTAGCCGCCGCGGGCGTCGACGCCTGAAGATGCTGCTGGCGGTGGTGAGGATGAGGGTGGTGATGGTGGTGGTGGTGGTGAGGGTGTTGGTTCGGAGACAGCGACGTGATCATGCGGTTCTCGTCGTCAATAATCGGCGTCGGGGTGAGGAGATGATGCAGCGACGGTTGTGGGAGGTGGGCGTGGAGAGGTTGGGAGAACGGTGGAGGAGGGCTGTACCCCTTGTGGATGTGCGGGAAGGTGTCGGCTTCGAACGGTGACGTTGCGGCGCTGTAGATCACATTCGGATGGTGTCGCCAGTAGGCCGATGGGTTGGGAATGGCCTGGAGAGGCTCGGGTTTGTGGATAACTGGATGCGGAATGTTGACGGGGGCTGCTACCGCCATTTCGGGGTAGCTTGCCACTAGCATGATACCTGCGTCGTATGCTGTATAGACAAAACAAACAAAGAAAAATAATGAATAAGTGGAAACATAAACAAAACAATGTCCTAACAACGAAACACAACAAAATAGTTATTATGCTATGAACTCAAGTGACTTGTTTGCGAATAGCTAAATAGTCTACATAGACGATCAAAAGTCTCAATTAAAGTTAATCCATTACTTTTCAAGCTATTGCCTTTATCCTCATGTAATATTCACTTTGGGCGTCGTAATTATGTTTTCTCGAATCCCCCACGTCCAACGAACCATTCTGATCATACTTAAGCCCAAGAAATTGAGGGAAAGGCCCTTTATATTTTAGATTAAAAAAAATGATGTCTTTTAAGTTCTTGACGCATCACGATTAGATATTTCGATATTTCTTAAAAGAAACATAATAACAAACAGATCAAAATACACATGACAGACTGTAAATTCCACAAAGATATTGTTGAATGAGTTGAGCTGGTATTCAAGTTAAATTTGGAATCTACAAGTACAAAGAATGCAGAAACTGTAGGCAAAATAATACAAAATAGCAAGATAGTATTATGATTATTAGTGCCTTGTAGGAGAAATATTTGAATATTTAGTTCTGGGTGCTTTTGATGCATTTCATTCGGAGCAAAGAAATTATAAATTTGCAAATAAGGCCGACTTAAGCAAACAGTTAACAATTTCATTAGAACAAACAGTTCACATTTAAATAAAACAACCACAATTAAAAACTTTTGAGATACGGATCGTTTAATGTTTGACCTGATGAAATTATATTCAATTTAAATACAGTCTTTACAAAAAAGGACCGGATTGGCATTGCTAACATAACAACCATTTCATTAGGAGATAGACCTCTAGATCTGAAATGTTAGGCCACATTTACAAATCTCCGTTTACAATCACCAAACGTTTCTTCTTCTGAAAGACTTCAATTTGTGCACAACACATTAGAAGTAACACATTAGATTCATTTAGACTAGATCTATATTAAATAAAAGTTGACATCTTCATGTAGAGTTAGGTCTGGGCTAGGACCTAGTCCGCGAATTGGACTAGACCAACACTCAACAGGTGGTAAAGCATTACTTTAAAGCACTGTTGCACCTGTGCGCAACATGAATTTCAAATGGTCCCTAGTCAATCAAACTTCAGAGAAACTTGGTCTATTATTTCCACCAAATCCTCATTTTTGTAACAACATTTTCAAAGACAATTAACGACATTGAGAATGAACATCTCAAGCAAATGAATGCAATGACCATGATAACTTAGCCAATCCAATTCTGTTAAAATCTGATTCAATTTCCTGCCAGAAATTTATCTAAAAAAAGACTTTCTAAAACTTTTTTTTTTTAAACTAAATGTTATGAAAATCTCACCTGTGGTAGCAATGCCATGTTGCAACTTCTTCAGCCCCGAAGCGGCTTGCTTTGCGTTCTTTTTGACGAGAAAAGACCTCGGCATCTTGTTGGTAAAATATCTCCAATTGTGACAATGAATTATTAAAATCCGGTACAGCTCTGACCAAGTTCAGAACAATTAATGAAGTTAGTTGTCCGCTGAGAGTTCCTTTCTAAGTCAATAACTTCCTTTCTCAATTATACGGTAGTGCACGCTTACTGCCACTCAACAAGTGTATGAGCTCGAGTTATAAATATCGCCAATCTTTATACATGTATGATCTATGCATATATGCGTGCATATTATCGACAAGTGTGCGTACACGTATATTATAGTATGCGAGGTTGTATGCTGTAGGCTTTATGGTAATTAGTGGCGAGGTGTAAGCAGCCAATCAGAAGCGCACGAGCTAACTCATTGAAGGGTTTTTGACCAATCAGCGAGCGAGTTTACTGGAGTTTGCTATAATGTCAGTGCAGTCCAATCGGACGAGCGCTGGCTTATGTACGCACTAGTGGCAGGTGTGTGCAAGTGATTATCGTAGTCTTTCCGAATTTCTGCACACTGAATTTACACATGACCGACTATGATGAAAAGGGATACGGGCAAAAAGCAACGAGAGGGGGAAACGTACATCTCAATTTTCTGCTGTAAAGTGCCATAAACAGGATGAACAGAATCAAACTATTCTTACATCTAATACCCAGGCAGCCACATGACATCAACATAGTGACACTCACTTTTTTGTAAAGGGTGTGGGCAGTTCACTTTTAATAGTTTTCTCGCCAGCTGCCAAACAGCGAGCTCAGCTAGGGAGTAATTAAAACGCTTTCATGGCAATTTAGTTTAAAATAAAATTTGACAGTGTAGAATTTGCCAAGGGTTCTAAGCAGGTGACTTGTCAATGTTGGCAGTTTAACCAAGCTCGATTAATCACCTTGTATCTCAAAATATCTACCGAAGTTGGCAAATTATGCCCTATTATTTACAGTTTCAGCTATTTCAATAACTTATACAAACTGAACAGTCGAACAAAATATCGGTGCAAAAGTGCCACGGAGACAAATTAATCAGCTAAAGACTATTGGAATGTGAGAAACGATTTAACGATTGCCTAAATCTTGTCGAATTTGTCAAAATGAGAAGAAAGTGACACCCATTATAGGCGATGATAGATCTATGCAAAATTCTTTCTTACCAATATTTAAAAAAAAATTGTATTTGCCTATTTAGTTAAAGAAACATTGCTCTTTTCCATGAAACCGTACCTTATAAATGTTGTACTTGTAATACTGAAGGATCTATACACAAACGGTCTTTCGGCCTATACTGTCTTTGTCATTGTCATCAGGGACCTATGACTATAAGTTTCCCTCGAATAGGGCGTAAAATCATTATTTTATCGTTCACAATAAGGACGATATAAGTAATGTAACTAATTTGACCTTTCATAGTACAGAGCCTTGCGCTTTTTTGCAAAGAGAATGAAATCTACGAGCAGCCACAAACATTCTGAAATGTACATTCTAACTTGTATATTACGCGCATGTTCGCAATAGTTTGAAGTTAATTTCAAGACTTCTTGATTGCTGGACCACAGAAATGTACCATGTGTCACAAATACCTGTTGCCACACTGATAGTTCGCCCCCAAAGAACAATGACCCTGGCAATGTACTTTAGTTTTCACCGATATACCTCTAGGAGTCTTTTAAATTGTCATCAGATATTTTTGAGAAATTCCATACTTCGCCTTCACCGCACGATATCAAGAAAATCTGTGAACAGAATATCGTGTCAGTTATACATGCAGCCTTGAATATTCTGTTGTGCCAGTACTTTTCTTGATTGCTGTTTACAAATCTAAGTATTGTCTTTTCCAAAAATACGGGGGAAGGACAAGGAATTACATGTTAAATAAACATGCCAATCAAAAGACCTCTACAACAACAAAACTTGTGCGCGATATCTCCATTAAACAAATAGTAATTAGGCCTACGCCATTAGATTTATATGCGAACAGAATTTAAAGCCCATGATAAGTCAATATGCCAGATATCTTTTGAAAAGCGAAGATACTCCCAAATTCACAAATATTTCTTTTTCCTGCTGAAGCAAAGTAGACACATAATGAGGTGGACAAAAGGCCTGACATTTACTAATCTACTCGTATACTACTTCCGCCCCCCTTTTTTTTTGGGGGGGGGGGGCTTTACCATTTATGTTGTTTTAATGACACTTGCAATTAAAATTCCAGGATAAATACTTTTAGTGGCTTTGCACGGGTCCAGTCATTGGGGGTCACATAATTCATGGTGTGAGAGAGATTTTTTTATTTTATTTCATTCATCAACAACAAAAATCCTTTGGGGGGGGGCGGCAACGGTCTTACTCGGTGATAAAATGAGAGAAAATTTGGAGGGGTTGTATCATTGTGCTAAAGCTCGGGTTCCTTAACTTTCCAATTGGGGTGTCAAGACGTTCAAATCACAATCCTGTCATCCAATAAGAATCTGATGTGCGTGGTTAAAATATTTTTAATTCAAATCTCAATTTTTACACTCGTCTGTTCTTGTTGACTCACAACAACTTCGCCCTCATCACAATTATTGTTTTATAGCTTCTTTCCACATTGCCTTTCCCGTTTCTCTGCTTTTTCTCTTGATCTCTTTCCATTGAATGTCCTTATTTTGCTATTAGATGGGGTGGGAGGGGGCGTCCCCCTTACCCTCCCGTCCGTATATACGACACTCAAAACTCACATCCCTCCCTGATAGGTTTAAACTTTACAATTAATATATTTCCATAATCTTTATCAATACCTTTCAAATTCATCTTTGAATTCATAAGAAAAAATTAGGTCAACGAACCTTTTTTCCTTATTGATTTTGGGGGTTGAAGGAAGGGAATTTCGAAATGTTTGGAACCGGGACCTATCAAAGCCAGTTGTTCTGTCCATCAAACTTCTCTGGTCTCGGTCGCATGCGTGCATGGAGGCAGGCTTGTGTTTTGATCGTCACACACCACTGATCTGCTTGCAACACACATTCTTTCACCATGCGTTAGCTCTCAGGTTACCGAATCAACATTGACTCATCACAAAGATATGAAAAATGAAACAAAACTATATCCCTACAGGTGAAATGGTCGCATGCAGGAGTGATGCTGGCAGATTTACGACAGGGTTCCATCACTTTCATCACTTTCATCGTCATTGTTTTAGCTGCGCTCGCACCTTTCAGCTAGTGACTTGTTCATCCAGGGATGCCCCTCTCGATGGGAGGGCGGGCGGGTGGCCGCGGGGAGTCGTTGACATACCGTTGCGATGATTGTGGGGCTTCTCGCAGATAGGGATTCGGTTTCGGATCTTCTGTTGGCTTTTGAGGACTTCATTCCCAGATTTTTCCCTTTCAGATTTTTTTTGTTTTTTTTTTTTTGAACAACTATGTTGGAATTGCAGAGTTCAGTGTCATCGTTAATTCGGAGAATATTTTTTGAAAACTTGCACGCACTTTTAGAGAACAAGCTGGAAAGAGATTTGATATTGTAGTCGGTTGCCACCCTTCAGGCTTGAGTTTCTATGGCAACTGACAGGTCATTCAACCTGATTCCCACACACCCATCAATAATTATTGTCTATATACTACCCCCCCCCCCCCCCCAATCAACTTCAAAGTCGATGTTGTTGTTACTAGCCCCTTCCACGCCTCTATACATGCATGACTCATTTTTGCATTTTTCAATGTTATTAACAAAATTCATACAACATAATTAATCTTTGGTGACCGAAATTTCAAAAGAACTCAACATGAAACTAATTGATTTGGAAAGGCATTTTGGATTATGAGGTTAAGGCAATAGATCGTTAGAAAGGTTAACGATTCTTAGACTAGTAAGTTGTATAAAAATAATCACTCAGTTATTTTGTAAACACCAGTATTGAAATCAGATAGCATCATGGATCATGCTCTAAATTTCCCCACCTTATATATTCTTGCTTTCTCACTCCCCTCTTTTCTATCCCCGCCCTCCCCCTCTCTCTCTACATGACTATGTATCATTGGCCCATAAATTTTGAATTTGAATTTTGTGCCAATTATTTCTCCCCATATCTCTCCGTATCTCCATCTCTCTCTTTCTCCCCCTCCCTCCTTCTCCCCTCTCCCGCTTTCAATGTTATCTCTATCTCTCTCTCTCTCTCCCCCTCTCTTTCTCTCTTTCTCTATCTCTCTCTCTTTCCCATTTCCACTTCAATTTGCTCTCTCTCCCCATATCTTTCTTTCTTATACCAGTCACACCAAGGAGACCGGCATCAGACCGACTACAGACCGAACATGACATCTCCAATGGAAGAAGAACAAATCGGTCGATTTAAAGTCGGCCTGGAGTCGGTTTGCATGGCGGTATGTATGAGCTATCAAAAACCATTAATCATATTAATATCAGCATGACTATTCCCTTCTGCCTAACCCTTCCATTGTGAGCCCGTCACTTGCACCCTACCCGGGATGATCGGCAATGCTCATCATGATGGCCCGGAGCAGCAGCGGCTCTAATTTCATGGGCGTGACTCGCACCTTTCACTCATGATCGCTCGATTAATAATGCTCCAAATCCTTCAAATCTATCCCAAAATTAGCGCCTGTCACATAATCCCCTGCCGTCACCCCCTTCCTCCCCTGTTGTCGGATAGAGCCATCCATTATTCTCGCCCCTCCTATTATTTTTTTTATCTCGTTTAATAAATTGAACCCATGTCATATTTTCGCGTGATGGGGTTTAGTGGTTTTGACAGCCGAGCATGTCAAGTGGTGCAATACACGTCACCCTTACTAAACCGCCCAGAGGCTGATGATGAAATCATATTTTACCGTAGAACCCGGTTGCCCTCACCTGCCCCCCCCCCCCCCACTCTCCCCCACTGCCTATCCGCAAAGTTGTACCTCTTAGTCCTAAGCATGACGTTTCTACCTCTCTTCCCCTCCTGGTATATAGCTCCCTCTCTCTCTCTCTCCCTTTCTTCTGTCATTCCTTTTCCCTCTCCCCCTCTTCATTACTCTCTCTTTCACCCCCTCCTTCCGTTCAGCGAAGGATCCAAGATCCGTCCACTCTCTCTCTCTCTCTCTCTCTCTCTCTGTGGTGAGGGGGGGGGGGAGGGAGAAAAAAATGATGGTCAAGAAAAAAAGGCCGGTCTCGCATTATTACAAACTTTATTACAGTCTCAAAATTATCTGCCAATTAACCAAATTAATTATTTATCTTTATATTACTTGGATGAGGGAGTGTCACCCACGGCCCTCTATCCGTCGTTCTATGTGCCTATACCTATACCTATGTAATTATCTATATTATTATCTATCTGTCTAACTATGTATCTATCTATCTATACCTATGGACCTTTATATCTATCTGTATAATTTACCATTTGAAAATTTGGCCTATATATTTAACAAATTCATCTGCATGCAATCATAAAATCGGCCTTTAATTATTATATCTATCAATCTGACGGTAAATCTGTCTATATGTAGGCCTATATGAATCCATCGGTCGAATCACCTACCTACTTGTCTGTATATCAGTCGGTCAGTCAGTCGTTGCACTGACTAGTCAGTGTGGCGGATTAAACTATTCGATGTAGATCTCATCCATCGCGTGAGGGAGATTGAGTTGTTTATGACAGGTATATTGCGCTAATCCGTGCCTTGTCCACCTTGAGTGGTGGCCGGTGACTGTTCGGAGATGTTCGGTCATTTCCGCTTCCTGTCGGCTTTTCCCCGGGTTGTGTAATGCGCCGCTCAGAAGTGCATCGTTACCAAACGTGATATAATAATGTTGATTATGTGAAACATCTAAAACCGGTTAGATAATAGATTGTGGGTAAAATAGCATAAATAATGATCTCAGTGAACATGGTATACCACCGCCATTATGACAATGCTCTAATTTTAGTACGGTATTGTTGTTGTTGATTTTTTATCATTAAGATCATCATCATCATCATCATCATCATCATCCTCCACCCATATTTAAGTATTTAGTGTGGATAAGGCAACGCCCCTCTTTGAAAAAAGGGGGTCGCTGTAGGCTAACCTTTCCAGGATTTGTGTACGTTAGCTGATTTTAAACGTGCCACACCTATCCCCCTCCCCTGCCCCCACTCCCTGACAATCCTGAATCCGCCTCTCTCAATGTATAAAGAAGTAGCTGCGTCATAATAGACGAAAATTACGTATCGGACCAATTTGAGACAGTATTCTTTGCTCAACTCGTGTCATTATTTTGTTCAATTTGATAACAAACGAAGAAGTGCAAGGGGCAAAATGTTTGGTCGCTGAGTTGATATGAAATTGCCCAATTTTTAATATAGGCGGACGTTATAATCAACATTTCGGAAAACGACTACAAGGTTATTTTCTTCAACATTATTATGAAAAAGAAGCCCGATAATCTATAGACAGGATACTCAACTTTGGGATATTTTCTTTCAAAGAATTTAGGAGGAATGACCACATTTTTACGTGACTGATACCTCGTCTCCCGTTATACACACACAACCTTCATTTTGATGTCATTTTCATCCAGATACGCATTTCCACTTTTCAAATTCCGAGGGTCTATATCACAAGATATCCGGAAATTATTCTGCCTGTTTTTAGAAGAAGTATCCGCGGTCGAACGTTTGTATGGATATCCGACAACCTTGACACAACAAAGTGGGAAAATAGTCGATTGTACAAATGAACACATGTTTGAAATAGAAATAGATAGTTTGATGATAACATTCTGACTTTTGAAGAGCGAAATGGTTAGCCACATGTTGATTTTACTCGCTAGGCTAAATATAAAACCGTGCGATCGGTTATTCACTTTTGAATGAGATATTAATGGAGGGGTGACGAATGCAAAGTTTGGATGTTTAGTTTTTGACAAAGACAGTGTTGTGGTGATTATTTTTGGTAAAGCTAGTTTTGATATCCAAACAATATTTAAAGCATTGCTCGGAGAGTTGATGAAATATGGTCGAATGATTAGAGAATGTCGTAGTCGAGTGATTTGGATTTGTGAAGGCCATGGGTTCGAGTCCCGGCGCAGCACTAGTTTTCTTTGCGAAATCAAAGGAGACGAAATCTTGGGATTTGTTTTCATTCTTCACAGAAACCAGGAGGAATGAACACCTTCCCCCCCCCCCCCATTATAAACTATAAGCATTAATCTGCATTTGCCACTCTCCACCCAGGTGTTAAATGGACACCGGTATACAAAAATTACTTGCCTATATAACGATATTGTTGTAGTATTGAGTGCCATAAACAATTAGGCCT
This sequence comes from Strongylocentrotus purpuratus, assembly GCF_000002235.5. NCBI lineage: Eukaryota > Metazoa > Echinodermata > Echinoidea > Camarodonta > Strongylocentrotidae > Strongylocentrotus > Strongylocentrotus purpuratus. The sequence goes on from NW_022145614.1 coordinate 27,052,224, forward strand.
ATACCTAATAAGGACGGAGTAACTGGAGAGCCTTGAGTACATGCATTGCGTGGTGGACATTATAGCGCTACGAAAAAAAAAATAAGAGTAGCGTTATTATTGTAATAGGATAATGGAGATATTATCATAATGACGAGTTGAAATGGCAAAATGTGACAGAAATAAATAAAACTGAAGAAAAACAAGGAATACAAAAGGGAAGAAGATAATGAATTTAAACGAAGAAATTAATGGGAGAATAATTAGCCTCGGGGTTTCATAGCGATAGTCAATAGGACTGAAAACGTCTGTTATTCTGGTCGAAACTCCAAAACTTGTACACTAAGGATGTAACACTGATATAACAACACCCGCAATATTTATAAAATGCATCATTTTCACAGATTTAATGTGTACCTTTATACTTTTACTTAGAAATGTGATTCATTTTGAAAGTGAAAAAAATGCAGGTACATGGAGTCAAGGGCACAACCAAGCTGCAGTTAAGAATATACATAGGCAAAGTAGCTTTTTATTATACCGGAGCTTGGTTTTACAGTATCTATTTGGAGTTCCTCTTCCGTTATTATTATCATCTTCATTATCACCAACAGCAGCGTCATCATCATCATCATCATTATTATTATTAATATTTATTATCACTATTATTATAAGAGGTGTCGTGTTCTAGTGGAGACGTCACTGAACTGTGGATCACATGGTTCGCGGTTCAAGTCCCGCCACAGCACTAATGTCCTTTGGCAAGACATTCATATGCATTTTCCACTCTCCACCCAGGTGGTGTAAATTGAAACTTGGTAGGAAGAAATTCCTTGAATGCCTGAACGCCTTCTCAGGGCCGCTCGGCTAATGTCTGGGTACATTTCGGTGTACATCAATTTAGTCTTTCGCCTTCTTTGTGCATGGCTGATCGTCAACGAAACGGAGTCAGGTCTTTTGTCAACTCTGTTTGTTGCTACGGCAGGCAGCCAGTGAAAACGAATTCGTTTAATCAAAGTATGGAAATGCAAGCATTACTTTAAACAAACAGAACTTTGTTATTCCTGTCTCATTTTTGCTGATTGAGTTGTCATAATTATGAAAGGGCAGAAATGTGATTTTCTCTTCAGATACCGCTCGCCAAATGACTTTTTGGTACCCTCTCTTCAAATTGTTGTTTATCACTCATGCGTGAAATGTGCATCATGAGTTACATCAAATGAAAGAAGAATATCTAAGCTTTACAAATATGTGTCATTTATTAATTATGATTGTGATAAACTTATGATAAAACATCGATAATTTTCGGTTTCGTTTTTTTTCTGGGACGCACTGTATTTAGGAAACCTTACGCAATTATAGACCGGTTTACTGACAATCATACTCAAATTTGATGCATACTTGTTCAACAAAGGTTGTTCTTGACAGCCCGAAAGCTCTCCCGAGGCTTTCCTGACATAGCATCAAGTATTATATGCAGACTGGATTCCGAATATTGTAGTTCTTTCAGGTTAATGGAATAACTCGTCAGTCAGTAGAAACATCCATACATTTGAATATGTTAGTAAACCGGGCTATTACTTCAAGACAGTTTCTTCCACGATCCAACATTGTATGACCAGGGGTGTTTCACAAAGATCCTAAGTCGAACTTAACTCTAAGTTGGACTTACAAATTATGGAGAGCCATTTGAAGCCTTAAAATAAAATATATTCAAAAGCATAAATTGAAGTATTTTGGACTTTTTATAAATTCCACATCAAGAACATGAAATCTCCTTGATAATAGAAAATATAAGTGATTTGAAACAACATTTTATGCCTTTTACAATAACTTTTACAAAATATTTTCATAGATGCTAATTGCTTTCCATAATTGTTAAGTCCAACTTAGAGATAATTTTCAACTTAGGATCTTCGTGAAACACCCCCCAATACCTCACCTTATATTATAAATGATATGATGCGAACGTGTTCAATTGATAGCGGATACACCTTGCCATTCTATGGTCGATCAGGAGACAACCACAATATCCCCTTTCAAGTTTACACCGGATGAATTTCGAGATTAAAAAAAAATGATTTTCATAAACAAGGGCATCAAAATATTCGTTTACATCGGAAATAAAATTGCACCCGAATGGAGGAGTTTCCCTTGTTTGCTACCTGTTGCGATGTTTATGTTTGTACAGGGGTCATGAGAGTCAGGAACTTTTCTCGTGACGTTTTGCTTACCACTTTTTTTTATTTGTGATTCCAGAGAAGAGTTAAGGAACAAGGAAATAATTATGATTGTGATCGTGATTAGCCCTCTAAAGGAGATCGCTTTGTTTCCTTGAAACTGTTCAACAATCTTTTTCTTAATGTATAGCCCTGGAAAATGAAAGTTACACCAACAAATGGTTTACGTGAATATCAAACGTGTTAAAGCGAGCTCCCCCCCCCCCTCTCCCAGAAAAAAAACCCAAACAAAATGAAATTCCGAGAACGTATTGTTTCAAAGCTCCAAATGAAATGAAAGGGGAAATTGTGATAATGACATAAAATCAATTATCGATGAAACGGAATTCCTTATTACTTTGTGTGTGGAATATTCAAGTATAGGTAACCTATTTCGTTTTCGATGAATAATTAGACAATATTTCAGTATTGATCTATTTCATCCAATTTCGAAGAAAAAAAATCATTCATTTCCTACAAAATCGAAAATTTCTAAATCAACACGAACAAATAATAGTGGTCCATCGCAGGTAACGGATTTCCATACGCACGTATACATTTTGTACATACATTGTATTGCAACACCTGTGCACGAGCCGGGCGGTGGCGGAACAGCAGCGGGGCGGCAGCGGGGTAGCAACAGGCCAGGTTGGAGCCAGGATAATTACACGCCAGAATCAGGTGGCGGATCTGATATAGGAAGTGTATTTGACACCAAAAGTTGAAAATCTACTGGTGTTTTTTCAAACCACATCCTCCGACCTGTGAGAACGAAAATGGTAATTGATATATTTGTTGTTCAGGCTGATTTTTTTTGAGAATTTGATGGTGATTGGCAGTCTGACTCTGAGAACTGACTTAATAAATGACTGATAAATAATAAAAAACAAGAAACTGAAAGGAAAATCGAACTCAGTTGTATACGTGTGATTTTCCGGCGTTGTGAATTTAAGTCATGTTGTTGGATTGACGTGTAGAGTTCACATAGGGGCACTGGTGGACACATTTTATTGGAAAGGGGAGGGGAAGGGGTCAGGCCTAAGTCTGTTGACAATTTGGCCGATAATAAATACCGCCAATCATTATACTTGACGATCCAACCACTTCGTAATTTTCCTTTCTTGTATTTTCCGTTTTATTGTCTTATGATACTTGTCTTATATTAAAAAAAATGTATTCTTTGACTTTGCATGTTTTCTATAAAAGTGATGAATGAATTCAATATAATTCAATAATTAAATTCAATATAAAGTCAGTAAATTTTGAAATAATAGAAAGGGTGAAAGACATCCTTTTGGAAACAAAACATTGATCGTTGGTCTGCAAAGATTTTGAAATGAGGTGTGGCCCCCACCCTCCGCGACTCCCCGTGTGACGCCCATTCTCTTTTACAGGTGCTTTTATGGTTTGTGTGTTTATGTGTAGTAAGATTATTTGTTACTGACTATAGGCGTGGGGACGATTTTCTCCTGCGACATTTTGCTCCGTGCCTTACTTCGTTACAGACATATTAAATGATTAAAATGTTAGGGTTGCGCTTGAGTATGATGTTTGGGGTTAGGTGTATGGTTAGGGTTAGTGTTACGTTCGTGTTTGGTATAGTGTTAATCTAGGAATTCGATTAGTGTAGAATATTGGAAATATTGGAAATTATTGGCTATATAGCATGACAATTCGGCATTTCTGTAAAAATGTCTGACGCTTCTATTTCTTCAACTAAATAATATTACCTACTAAAGGGGCAGTCCATCTCGGCGTAACACAATTTTTTGTTGGTGCCTGTAATAATAATAGTAATATTTGGTTCTTGTATAGCGCATATCACATTTTTAAACGCCTTTATGCGCTTCCAAATTTGTGCAGAAGTTATTTTACATAACACCTCGAAAATCCTGGTAGCATTTGTTTCTCCCCCCCCCCCCTCTTCTTTCCCATATTATAGACATTACACATTAGACAGGTCAATGAATCTATCATAAATGTTTAAATTTCCCTTACTTGTTAAACTATAGACCATGGTGAACCCCCCTGGCAAGCCATCACCAAAATTAGTTGTGTCCTTTTTTATTTTGCTATTAGATGCGACAAGATGTACCTCGTCCGAACAGTTGACCTGATCAGTCCGGGTACATGCGGGGCAGCCACCGCCCTGACATGATGGAGGGGCGCCGCTGTACAGCGGTTAAACAGCTACAACAACTACAGCAGCAGTGGTCGGGGTATAAGACCAGGGGCGTACGCAGGGGGGGGGGGGTTTGGGGGTTCAAACCCCCCCTTTGGTATTTTAATGTATGTAAACCCCCTAAAAACACCTAAAACCCCCCCCCCCCCCCCCTTTGGCTTTTTTTTTTTTTTTTTTTTTTTTTTTTATTATTAAAAAAAAAAAAAAAAAAAAAAATTATACCCACGGCTAACCTAAATAAGGTGACCTTACCCCCCCCCCCCCAACGGAAAAAAATGTCAAATTTTGAAATTTTGAGACCAAAAAAAAAAAAAAGAAAGTGTCCGCTTATGGTGATGATAATGATGATGACGAAGATGGTAACAAATATAGTAACTAAAGGGGTTACAAGATTTTTGACCAATGCAACAACGAATGGAAAGACGGAGATTGGGGCGAGGGAGTGGACACCATGGTGACGAATAGATAACGAATAGGGAGGGGAAGATTGGAGTACAGGAGGAGGATGGTTACAAATGATTTTGCACAAATTGTGACACGTTTGATGACGAAGATGGTTACGAAAATGGGAAAGAAGGTGGTGACGAGTTAACAAAGATCATGATGAAAAATTTGACAACGGTCATGAAGAAGATGACGACTAAGATGATGATGGAGTTAGTGATGATGATGATCGTGACAATTAAGTAGACAAAGAACATGAGGAAAATGTAGAAGAAGGTAGAGAAAAGAAAAAGTTGGTGGTGCAGGAGTTAAAAATAAATGGTGACGCATGGTGACGAATGAGGTGACGAAGAAGGTGACGAAGTAGATGGTGACGAAAATAGTGACGGAGAAAGTTACGAAGACCATGACGAAGATGTTAATAGAGATGATGATGTAGAGGGTGACGAAGATGATGAGAAAGATGATTATAATGAAGATAACGAAGATGGTGACGAAGAAGACGATAATAAAAGTTGATGAAGATAATAAAGAAGACGGTGATGAAGATGGTGACGAAGTTAATAACGAAGATAATGACAACGATAGAAACTAAGTTGGTGACTGAGTTAATGACTGATACCCCCAAGCAAGCATCCACCATAGTCAAAGAAGGTCAAGAAGATGCCGATGGCGGGGTCTTCTTTGACGAAGAAAGTGATAAAGATGACCTTTTATGCTCGGAACATACATGGTGCCGTTTAGATTGCAATATTACCTACGCTGCTCGAACCCATGAAGTGCACAGGCTAAATATTTCAACGCAATATCCACATTGTTCATTATGAAAGTTGAACACGAGGCGTTATTTTGATTGTGTTTTTACCTGCACTAATCTAACCTGTGAAGGCAATTGGTGAATATGCCATTTAAAGCCCCACTGCACTACTTATAGCTACTTGCGCCCTCTATATAACAGACAATGCATAATCGGTGACCATCGGACCCCCATGATCCTCTTTTTCGTATGTTAATTGAGAGCTGATTTGATGAGATAACCACCTGTCCAGTGACCTTGCAGGGTGGTCTAATCCCTCCTGTACACTAGTACAGATGAGCTTTAAATCAAATCTTTTTACTCACATGGCACGTCAAATCCTGCGCCAATCACTGACGCGATACCACGCTAGAATTATGACACCTCGTGTACAGCGCGCGGGTGGGCATGGAGGTGTCTCCTTCCGTCAGCTTTCTATCGGAGGATGAGAGGGGAGGGGCAGTCGGTTGTGTCAGGTGCTGATGCTCCAAAGCCATACACGGGAAGTAGGGATCAAAACGGATTCATATCTGATTAATGAACGTCGTCCATACAGCGCATCATTAATGGCAGGTTAACCGCGTATGGCTGTGTTAGATGGTAAACAAACAAGTTTTAGTGTGTAGAGATTTTTGCCCTTAACATTAGGGCAATTAAATAGGGATTTATCCAGACCACGTGCATCCCCAACAATGTGCCCCTTTTAATTGGATATTACCACGCCCTTTCATCTCTTCATTAATGCATGATGTAGTATTTATTTTGGAGGTTGTCTTTAAAAATAAAATAAAAAAACAATGAGGACTGAATTAGATCGCATTGGCTTACTCAAGTCTATAACGAGTGTTTATTTTCCCTTTATTTTTCTTATTTCACATAACATGTTGCAAGAAACTTTTAATTCATCGATAATCTATAATAATCTATCATTTTCGTTTGGAATTTAATTTATTTGAGCAGTTTTTCAGTCCTAATACCTTCACTATTGTTTTCATGAATTCTAGCCGGAAAATGTTTACATTATATCGTTTCCATTCTTTTCAACTGTAAATTAATCATTGAATCTGAAGACGAGACATTAGTTTTTGTTTGGTTTGACGTGATTTCGAAGAAGAAGAAAAAAATGTCGGAAATGTCGCAATCAAAGAACAATTTTAAATATTTTTGAAAATTTTGATTTTTGCAGACTCAATAGCCTTATCCTTCTCCTTTTCTTTCAAATTGTCGTTGCTTTGCATCAGATCCTGTTAATTGTTTGTAAATTTTCCTTATCATTTCCGATAAACTTGAAAATACATCATGGTTATTCTAAGCAAGGTGATCCAGCCAGCCATCAACGTGATGCATAGTGACGTCGCGCTGATGAGGACAATCTACCTAGGTGTGTGTGTGACATTGAGTTCGTGGCAGGTGGCTTAGCTAGTCCTGGAGCACGGGACTTGAGGGCGTTGCCCTTTAACCCTCGATGATCCCCTTGGTACGCCCCCTCCTGTCCCCCGAAAATACAATGTTCCGCGAAGATGGGGCACGCCAATGACTTTGCGCCGCAGGAAACAAAAGGGAGAAAGGAAGTTGTGCATTGCCACCCGGATTATGAGACAGTGACGTAGAATTTGGGTCTGTTCGCGTTGCTGAAATTGTGAGATCGTTTTTTTCTTCATATTGCAAATAGATCTATATCAAAGAAGATAGATTGAATCCACAGTTATAGAGGCGCGAGCAGTGGTCTCGTAATCCGGTGACCCGGGTTCGAAACCAAGGCGACGCGCCAGTGCCCTTTGGTAAGGTATTAATCCTCATTACCAGGTCTCTCGGAGAGGACCTAAAGCCGTAGTTCCTTTAGTTGCTTATTAACAAGCATTTCTGCTTTCTTAGCAGTCAGGTAAAATAACAACCACTAATACACCAGTAGCATAATTTTACGCGGGGGGGGGGGCGATTGGAGTTACCCTCCCCTAATAGATATCTGTATAATTAAAAGAAATTAAAAGGAAATGTATGTTTCCGATCATCGTAAATACCTCACCACCCCCTCACTTATTCTGAATATGGTTGGACTCACGTCATTCACAGAGAATACGTGATGATTATTAAAGGCCTTCCTATATCATTTCTACCAGTCATACCGCTCTACAAATGCGTCAATGATCACATTGTTTACAATTTAGATGAGAGATGAAAGAAGAAATCCTATCTCAATGATATCGCTTACAGATGGGGGTCACCCTCCCCCATGAATTTTTCATTAAAAGTTCTGACCTATGGGATGTAGGGATTCGATCACGGCGTTCCCGATAAGTGTGTTTTAATGCACATTGTCCACAAAGAATAAGTGATGATTGCCAGAGGTTTTCCTGTCATCTCTATAGCGGTCAAACCCACGGGTCAATAAACGCGCGTCCAAAAACAAACTGTTGGCCTGTTCGCACGGCTAATTATTTGTCACCATCCGCAGGTCGATTAGAATGACGTGCTGATTACAAATTTCAATTTGGAATCATTGCGGCATTCTTTGTTTCGAAATCAGTGACGTAGCTATTCTGAGATGTCTTAATTATCTTTGTAATCAAATTACTAAGCATACCACCTGTATAACTAAGGCGAACGAGTGTTTTACATATCAGTGTAAAGTATTGGTTTTTTATAACGTTTAATTCATTTTTTTTGTCAGCAGAAATATCCTTCTATAAGCCTACCATCAAAGTAGAGATTTATCTAGCAATTAATCAATTAATCAATGATTTAATCAATGTGTCAATAAATCAATCAGTAAATTCGTAGACTAATCAATGAGCAATGCACAAATCAATCAAACGATAAATTTTTAAAAAAGAGAAAAGAGAATCAATCAGTCAACCGATCGAACAGATATGACCTGCAACCGATCAACCAATCAGTTATTCAATCAATATGTTAATAAATCCATTTGTCTAAAGCAGGGCTCCCACTTAGCTGAGTTGGAGCCTCGAGTTGTGGCGAGCTGGTTCGATCTTATGGCAAGCCGTTTTATCATTAAAACATATTTTTTGATATCAAGAATTCAATTCTTGATATCACGAAATCGAATGCCTGATACACGAAATCGAATTCTTGATATCAAGAATTACCATTGCTTTACAACATTAAATTATTTCTTGATAACAAGAATTGATTTATTGATATCAATTAATATTAAAACGGCTTGCCATAAGATCGCGCCAGCTCGCCACAACTCGAGGTTCCAACGCGGCTAAGTGGGAGCCCTGCTTAAATGTTGATCGAGAACCTCCTAAATCACTGAGTAACGAAACATTAAACCGATTGTTTGATCAATAAATCAATATGTCAACTAATGAACGAAGTTGTAATGTTTTTGCGTGGAGATAAGTAAAGCCTCTCTAAAGTGTAAGGAGCCCCAAATTCGCCAAAAAATGAAAGGCACAATTTCACTTAAAATGTATCATAACGTGAAAGGGTACGTCATTCCTCTCTAAAGTGTAAGGAGCCCCAAATTCGCCAAAAAATGAAAGGCACAATTTCACTTAAAATGTATCATAACGTGAAAGGGTACGTCATTTTTTTAAGACACACGTCTTCAAAGTTTCCTCCTAAAAAATGTGTTTGAAGACAAATATTGATAAAAGAATATATTATTTGGGTTTTCTGTTGTACGCAGAAAACCTAAATTTTGTATTCTTCAATCAATATATTCGACTTCAAACACATTTGTTTAAAAAAATCCTTGCAAAAATGTGTCTGAAATGACATCCTCTTTCACATTATGAAACAATTTAATTGTAATTTGCCATCACATTTTGGGGGCTCCCAACACTTTAAAACAACGATATAGATCAATCAATCACGAATCAAAATCGATTTCTTCAAAAACTTCTCTCCTGAGAAGTGGGTCGCGGACACTAAACAGTTCAAAATCATCTTCCCCAATCATTGTTATTATTATCATCAATTGTTTTGTGGACATCGCATAGATGTCCACTGACCGAAGCTTGTAATTAGCGTGCAGATATAATTGTCGGTTTGGTCATGGTCAGTTTTACGGTCCAAGAAAAGCAAAGCAGACATCCAAGTAATAATAATGACCGGAAATGACCAATTATACCTGTCGAATATTGGCTCTCAACGTGTTTTGTTTATATATTTCTGCTATGATTCCCCCACCTACTTTCACTGAACTAACGCATACATTCTGAAACTGTCATAATTAATATCATCGTTGTATTTGTATATGACCGTGTGGATTTTATTTGTAATCCTTGGTTCGTAATTATCGAATTATCCATCGATGACCTTTGACCTGCTTCGATACACTTCACGGCTGTGCAATACATCAATCTTTTCATGATGTATAATGTGTGCATGATGATGATTAATTAGATTAATTTTCATTAGAATTTGAATGTAATAAATGTCCTTGTCGATGCTGATTGTTTCTGTGTTATTGAACAGGAAGTTATAGATTGTTATTTAACAGATACATTTTCATTTTAATTTCTTTTAATGTTAATGTATTTATCTATCATTATTTCTTCCTCGCTGTAGGCGCTTTCCGCTCAAGACATGATATATGTCCTATATCGAAGACGCTTGTCTTTCTCCTCAAATTTCAAATTAGTCTAATCAAGCATGGATTTTGAAACGATTGTTGTTGAAGAGAAATAGTTATGAAAAACCAACCATGATTCAATATCTGTTGTATGTGTTATGAATCTAAGTATTGATGCCTGTTATAAAAACAACCGGCGCAACGTTGGGAGTAAGTGAAAAACAAAATAGCGACGTAGTCTCTGTTTTACATGTTTTGGGAGAGTAGATTATTTAAAGAGATATTTACCCCCTTTTAAAACATAGTTCTATATTATCTGTCAAATCTAAAACTCTGATTATACTTTCCCATCCTATCACATTGTCTAAATGTTCATCTTAGAGTATAACATCACTGAATTTGAAGATACTATGAATGCATATAAGATACCACTTTGAATTCACATTGCTATAACCATCTCTTGTTTGTTTCTTTGTATGTGAAAAAAACAACATATTGTACAAACAAACAAAACAATTTGTATTAAAATATACCCTTAGAAGGAAATAAAAACACCAAAGCTTCTTAGTATTTTAACCATAAACGGGAAATGAATCTACACAAAAAGAGATTAAAAAAAACAAACATTGAACAAAAATTCCGACCAAAGATCGTCAAAGATTTTCTCGTTTTTCACGATCCGTGAAGTTTCGTTCGCTGCGGTGGACTTCGTGTGTTTGTTTTTTAGAGTTGTTTTCTTTCTTATATTTCTCTTTTCGTGCACTTTTATAAATCGAGTGACCCGGATATTGAAACAACATGAATGACCACCAGTGCACCATAATTCTTTCATAACAACGATTTTGTATTAATCATATACATCAACATCTCAAATACTTTGATAAAAGGAAAATCAGCATCGTCATTATAATAATTCATATTTCTCAATTAAATTTCTGATGACAATAGCGTCACATTTTATAATATTATGCTAGTCTGATTGTCCTAATCATCATCATCTTCACCATCTCCCAATCGTCATTATCTTCCGATCAAATTGACTAACCGAATTAGTATACAAATCAAAAAGTTGAGTACACGCATTGCGTTGACTTATTGGCGCATGCACTAAGTGACGTCACAGGTTCGATTGACGCATGTAATATCGCCACCGAAATGACGCTGCGTGTGCAACGGGCGGGCGTAATATACATACAGGTGAAACACTCATTAACCCCCCCCCCCCCCCCCCGACTCAACGGTATATGAAAAGCCATAAACACCGCCCTATATACGGTCAGGGTTATTATTTGCGAGGACCCTCGAAATCGCCAAAAGGGGTCCTAGTTTTTTTGTCGCAATCAAAACAAATAGTAATACAAGGACACCGAGAGAGAGAGAGAGAGAGAGAGAGAGAGAGAGTTCGAACTTTTGTAGCCCGGCCTATTTCTAATTTGCAAACGCACATAAGGTATGATTCAAAAGCCGCGGTCAAGTTCACGCAGATAAAGATTATTACATGTTTTGTTTACTTTTGTTTCTCAATTATTACTGATTGTGAACCCTGTTTCTGTTACAGTCAGATCCGACCTGTCAAAATATTCATTTTTATTTCCCCTCGTGAAATATTTGGCGACAATGTGAAAAATTACTGTGACAGATAACTCAATCTTATCTCTATATTGCAACAACCATTATTTTGAGCATGGTATTTACAAGCGTGCAGTTTATTTTAATTAATGTTTTGCCAAACTTCAAGGTAAATCTCACATCTAAAATACTGGTACTGAATACTACTTTCCACAGCTTTAAGTGCCCGACAAGTGCGATATCTTATTGCTTATTTGTATAGCCTACCCAAGTAAAGTTAAATCGTGTAAAAGATTATGACGTTAATGAACATTGTCGGGAAATCAACAGTAATTGTATTTTTGTTGATCGTTCTCCACCTACGATTTGAATCATTCGGGGATCATAATGCCGTGATTTAGTCATGATTGTTCTTTTGGGATAATTTCGTTTCTTCGTAATATCTACATAAAGAAGTATCAAAAGAGCGCATGTTTTCCAAAAACATGACACCAATAATGTAATTACTTATATACATGTACAACTTTACTTTGATTGCTACCCCCCCTCTCTCTCTCTCTCTCTCTCTCTCTCATTCTTTCTATCCTTCATTATTTCTCCTTCGCTAATTCTTCCCATTCTGCCATCCCATATCAAACTCACAATCCATGTAAATACTTAACGGACACGATTAATCATGACCGTGAAATTATTGGCACTCGTTTGGCATAAATTCATCAAATTCAGACCTCAAATTTGATTCTGTTGGAGGCCGGATTTAGAGGAATAAACAGTTGTTTTTATCTTCTTTTTTTTTCTTTCAAAATGGCACTGGTGATGATAATTGTTATTAGAAGAGACAGCTCTACAAATAAATTTATTTCATTCTAAATTTTCTGCCTCGGGAGCTGTCATGACTAATTTGTGTACAGTTTTGAGGGAAAGCGCGTACTTCAACAGTTATTATTCGTTGCGAGAGCGTATGCTGTAAATGTGACCATTAGATTATCTGCTAATTCAAAATATCTTGAAAACAAAGACGTGATAATTTTCTCAATTTCTTGAGAGCAACCGAATATCAAGTGTTCACCTCAACTAATCAGCATTTGTGTTTTAACGGCAATACAATAAACTGATGGAAAACTTGAATCTGATTTGTTCATTACAGACTTTATGAAGTTAGGGTTGATTGTCAATATTGTAATCAATCGTAGGTTAGTTAATGAAAATGGAAGGGGAAAAACAATCTTTATTTTTTGGAGTTTTTAAAAATCAATAATCAAGTGTTAGGTGTGAGTATCTATTCTACAGTTTAATGTAAAGTATTTTTTATTTTCTATCCAAGATATTTCCAATCTTTAAAAGTATCTTATTGTTCTGTCGACTTTGACAAGTTGAAATATACCACTCTATCTTGCACTCCCATATAATATTTACTACAACTAAACAAATGTCTAGACTGCTAACTCTTATTCTCATTATCATTTGTAAGTATTACTATTTCATTTATCATGTAGAGATTCAATGTGCCAATAGTGCTTACGCTTCGAATTAATGCCCCATTTTAAACGATAGAATTTAATTTCAAAATAAGTAGATCGTAATTAAAAGAAAAATCCAGTTTTCTATAAAATATCAAATGAATGATTTACAATGAAATGCATTATTTATTTAACAAGAAAGATTCTCCCTGAAAAAGATATGAAGATTTCCAAATAAACAATTTTAAAGTCACGTAGCTAGAAACGAATAAAGATGTCGTAAAGATATGGAAATGTCGTCTCGAATTACTGAAGCTCAAATCGCTTTTTTTCATTTTGTACCCTAAATTTACAAATATCATATTTGATTTTGGAGGAAGGAGAAATGATGCACTCAATGGCATAATCAATTTGTTGATAAAGCAACAAATTTTCTCAGAAAAGCTGATCAACAGGGTTTCTGTATTTGGTGTAATGAAAAAATACAGATGTTCAATATTATGAGGATGAAAGATATATTTATGATTTATCTGGTATGCATACAAATGTTGTTATCAAGACAATTCAATTTTTATTTGTATACAAAATGAGAGAACCACCTTGCAACCAAGTCAATCAAACAAAAGTTAACTTTATGCTTGTTTCTTTGTTATTTTGACTAAAGTAGCTTGTAGCTTTTTTTAATTACACGAAAACGAATCAAAATCATTTGAAAGAAACACTTGCAGCGCAGTCATAGTCAGATAGTAGCACATGTTTCGCCGTATCACGCTAATAAAAAACGATATATTGTGCATATCTTTTTACAACTGCTTTCCATTTAATCCTTAAATCGACACCCGAACCTCAACAGATGGCGAAAAGCATCACAATCTTGTCACAAACATCTCTTCCCCCCGAATTCGTAGAGAATGGATTTGTATTCATCATACAAAAGGAAAACGAAAATACAACTTGGCAAGCTCTTTTGTATGACTGTAGCCGATGCCACGGAACAACAATAGCTCAACTTGTATGCGAAATGACCGTGAACGCAACACAGGTTGATAATTATTTTTCCGTTTCATATTAATTTTATTTATATATCACGCACGCCCAGTGTGTGTAATCGTCAGCTGTCAGCAAACTGATTTGCCAACTTTTGTCTATGCTCCCGAAAAACGAAACCGCGAAATACGATCACTTTAATAAAAAGAATAAACTTTCATGTTGTATTTTACTTTTTCAGATATCCCATTCCTCTCTGTCTCTCTCCGTCTCTCTGTCTCTCTGTCTCTCTGTCTCTCTGTCTCTCCGGCTCTCTGTCTCTCTGTCTCTCTGTCTCTCTGTCTCTCCGTCTCTCTGTCTCTCTGTCTCTCCGTCTCTCTGTCTCTCTGTCTCTCCGTCTCTCTGTCTCTCTGTCTCTCTGTCTCTCTGTCTCTCCGTCTCTCTGTCTCTCTGTCTCTCCGTCTCTCTGTCTCTCTGTCTCTCCGTCTCTCTGTCTCTCTGTCTCTCCGTCTCTCTGTCTCTCTGTCTCTCTGTCTCTCTGTCTCTCTGTCTCTCTGTCTCTCCGTCTCTCTGTCTCTCTGTCTCTCCGTCTCTCCGTCTCTCTGTCTCTCCGTCTCTCTGTCTCTCTGTCTCTCCGTCTCTCTGTCTCTCCGTCTCTCCGTCTCTCCGTCTCTCTGTCTCTCTGTCTCTCCGTCTCTCCGTCTCTCTGTCTCTCTGTCTCTTCGTCTCTCTGTCTCTCTGTCTCTATTTCTCTCTCTTTTGTACCTTACTATTTCAGAGGACAAAGAAGCAGGTTTATTATTTTATTTTCCAACCTTAATGTTGGTCTTCTGTGATCTTTGTATTCCTCTGTTATTGCACTCGGAGAATAGAATATAATCTTGCATTATATAAGCATGTTCAGAATGTTTACTAAAATGTAAATTTTACCTAATTACTTAGGAGTTTACTATATAATATCAATTTTAGGTTTCTGATTCCCCTTCAACTAAAATGATTTTGGTCATAATTTGCAGAAAAGTTCACATAAGTTTTGAATCTTTTGATTTCCCTAAAGCAGCTGGAGTTTTCTCCTCATGCCAAATATTTAGCAATATATGTGATCTTGTTGTACACCATTACTACATTAATAAATCATCGAATATTTTAATAATGTTGTTCTAGTGCTGTTATTTTGGATGACGTCACACTTCCTATACTTCTAGCCCCTCTCTCTCTCTCTTGCGAAGCGCAGAAACTTGGCTCGCAAGTTAGGCCTCCGTTAATCCACAGTCAAGGGTACCGAGGACTTGCTAACTTCCACAAGCACTCATCAATGACCAGTGGCGTAGTGACAGGGGGCACGGGCCACTTAAACCCCCCCCCCCACCCCCAAACCCTGAATGGCGACAGAATAATAGAGAGAGAAAGAAAAGGAAAGGGAGAAGCCGGGGTAGAACTTGAAAAGAAGACGGTAGGACAATTTCCCACAACCTCCCCCAATCGATGCGGTCTTCTTTATCATTATGTAATTTATTCATCTACCAAGTTAGATTAATGCCCCCCCCCGCGCCCCCATCCGACAAAAGAACCCCCTATAGTGCTGCCCCCACTTTATACGCCGCTCTGAATGGCTTGCGCAACGCTGTAACGTAACCTTGCTGTATGGAAATCGACAAAATTGAAAATATTTTTCATGATTTACGCAGGATATTTTGCCGTTGTCATTGTTTGTTTTCAGGAAGTGGGGGATCTTTTCGTCTCTACCTCTAAGCTTCTTGATCTGTGTTATTGGTCAAAAGACTTTGGTTGGATGGAACAATCATTCATATTAATATGGTGAAGAAATAACGGATGGAGAATGAAGGGATTTGAGATGGAGAGGGAGGGGTCGAAAGAAGTGCAAACAAGATGGGTAGAGAGAGAGAGAGAAGAGGTGAGAGGGGAGAAAGATGAGAGGGAAGAAAGAGATGGAGGGAGAAAAGGAGAGGGAGTGAGGGAGGGGGATAGATAGATAGAGAGAGAGAGAGAGAGAGAGAGAGAGAGACTGGGAGGGGAGAAGTAAAAGGAGAGAGGGATCAATTTATTTTTCAAATGAAGGTGGGTAATTAACTCTCAAATTAATTTTAGAAGGGACGAATAACTGCCCCATCTGCGCAACCGTTGAAAACGTAAAAAATAATTTTTTAGAATGTTTTTTTCCTCTCTCTCTCTTTCTCTCTCTTACAAATTGATAATTACTAACAGTGAGTGGTAAGTACGTCTTGATCACTATGAGGAATTGATTATTTAAGGGACATAACAAAACTAAACGGTATTTTAAGTCACTATAAAGTAATCTAAAGAAATACAAAACTTGCAAATCTATTTTCACCTATATACGCTAACTGGTATCTTTGCATAAAACCATATAAAAATATTCACCAAAGAACTGCTTAAATTCTTACTCCAAGTATTTGTACCAAGTTTCTTCAAGTAACTATGAGAGAAATGAATGAAAACAAGAGAGAGAGAGAGAGAGAGAGAGAGAGAGAGAGAGAAAAGAACCCTCTGTTTTTCGCAACCACCATCTTCCTGTAACTCCACTTTCGTTCAGAGTTCATTTCGAATGTCAAAACAGACAAATCAAGTTCTCTGACACCAACATCCTATATCCACACCAACGACACCGTACCCAGCTTGTGGTCAATGTTTAATTAATTATTAGATCGGATGCTTAGTACGTGCATGTATAGGCGTGTCGCCCCATCGGGGCTATGTAATTACAGTCACTAACGATTATTGGACTTTGATATTCAATATGGACCAATTATCTAATTAGTACAATTTCTTAATTAATTGTTTGAGCTTTAGACTTCTCCGTCCATGTTCAAGGGGACGCGAAAGGTCCTCAGAGAGGGTTGAGGCCAAGTTACATAAAACTCAAAGAGGAGGTTGATTTTCGGTAAAGATGAAAAACGAATGTCTGAGCTTTCTCATCCGTGTTAGGCCAGTTTGGAAGAATTGCATTAGAAATAGCTTTTAAAAATTGGACCAAATGTCATGCTATGCGTGTTTGTAATCCCATACCTATTTCTATGTTCAACGTGGGGTTTTTTTCCCAGCAAGATTGGATCTATGTTTTTTCTCATTTGGATCATTCCAAAGTCTCAAAGTATACAATAATTCGTATATACTTAATAATCAATTTATCCCGATTAATTCCAGACACTTTCTTTCACAATTTGGTCGCATGACCAGTACTCAACATTATCTTGAAGACCAGCACGTGGGATTTTCAAGAATGAAACTTTTGGGATAACGAAATTCGGAATAACAAACAATAGGAACAAAGAGCTGTAACAAAAAAACAAGCAAGTTTAACAAATAAAATTGCTTGCACGTTTTTTATCACTGCAAATTAATATCATGATGAGAGTAAGAAAATAACTCCTCAGTGAGCCAATAAGCAAGAGATGTATACATGTAAAGATGTATACAATTAGCAAGAGATACATTCATGTAAAAGTAACAAGGTAAAATTACTTTTACACCTGTTTAATCAAACTAGTTCAACTACTGAATTGAAAACTGTCACTTAAAATATTGTAAAAAGAGAAAGAAATCCGATCTAAAATCAAGTGAAACCAAATCATGGTATTGGCCATTAGGAATTAGTAATTAGAAAGTGCATACGCTGAACTGAAATAGGAGAGCAAATACTTAGTAATTAAATCTGTGTTCAAAGGCTAACAAGGACTAAGTCAACTAGCACATCAGAACATGGAGTTTTCCATTGGTGTGTGACATTAGGTAATCTCAACAAATTGATATCAATGTAGAACGAGGTCCTTTGATCATCGGGGTAGCTTCAAGGAGCACGTCCCCCTATATTATTAAAAAGAAGAATAAAAAAAAAACAGGAAAGAAAAGCAAGAGTGGACAAAGTAAAGTGAATGGAAGATACACAAACCTCCCGCACCTTGTCAAAAGGCCTTGTTAATTCGTATTTCATCCGAATAAGACCAGTGCCACCCCTCCCTCCCCCATTTTCATGATGTCGACCCCCCCTAAAATGTAGAGCCCTTCTACGCCACTGTCTTTGGTACTGAATATTTAATAATTTACTTTCGAATTGTTGCTTTGGGTTTTCCCTAATACACTTTATAGTTTTAGCAGGTCCGCAGAAATGCATTCCATCAGTCAACGATTAGCATTGAAACAATAGAGAATTATTGTAATTATGATGATGTTCATTTCATTCCATGGTTTTGGTTTAAAATCGTTGTTTACTAAGAGGAGGAGGGAATATAAAATGATCCGTGCTCTGCAATCAATTAGTGATGGACTCGTCGATGTGTTCTTTCAAGATTAAATATTAGTCTGCCAAGAATATTCTGAGGCCAGGGTAGAATCAAAACAAATTACACCCATAAAATAAGACAGGCGTATTTATAGTTTAAAATTTATTTTTTGAATGTAATACGAGTTCTAATTTTATCAAAAGACGATCATTGTTACGTTGATCTCATTGTTATCAGTTTTAAAAGTAAATTTCTCTTGCCAAATTTATGTTGTTGATTAATATTTCTTGGCTTTGCTTCAAATGATTGTTAAGGGTCTCATTCTCAGGGGAAACAAAATTGATAAATGACATAGTTCTGTGCCTCAACGTTTATGAGAATGTAGGCGCCTATAATGTTGTTGTTGTTGATGATGATGATGATGATGGTGGTGACGGTGATTCACATTATTTACAACAATATGGCGCTAATATTTCTTTTTAAATGGTTAGGACGCATTGAAAAGATGAACATGGACTTTGTAAAAGGTGCTGTACACATAATTGCTCACTTTGATGATGGAAACTCGGATGGTACTGGATGCAACTCTTTTCTTTCAATACTTAGAACTTGCCTTTTTTCTCATACAATTTTCAATTGAAAGGGGCGCGCGTGTACGACATTTGCCCCTCTATTAGTAATTCTCCTATGAAAAAACCCCATAACATCCACTACCAGATGAGTTGTAAAAACATGTTGCGCAGCTTGCTTTCTCTCCAACGTGCCCTATCAAAAAAGGGGGAAAAAGAATGACCACAATCTCACACGGACATAGTCATTTCACCGCAGTACACCATACACAATACATGTACTTCAATCAAGAATTGTATAAGAACAATTCGCTACGAACAATGTGCCTAATGCTCTTTTGAAGACATATGGATTAAGGAAAACATAATTGTTGTTTTTAAAGCCACAGTCGTTGGTACTTATACTTATCTGCTCCCCGCCTTATTTCATTATCGTCTTACAAGCCCTTACAAGAGCTAAAACCGTCTGACCAGTCGCGCGCGCGCGCGCTTTTGCCCTTGTTCAGTCAGCGGCACCTGTCGTCAGCTCTCTGAATCTTTCACCCGCCATCACCTTGCCCCGCTGGGGGCCTTTTGTTCGCTGGGTCATTGTTCAAGTGATTTCTGACCACATCGCCCCGCACGCGCACCCCACCGACGAAACAGATTGAGACCTCAGCCTTATTCTTTACCCCCGATCCTGACACGTCGTGTTTTCTTAAACCGATCTGAAGTTATTTTCTCTCCTTTTTCTTTCGTCTTTTCTTTTTCCCCTTTCTCCCACCTTTCTCTGCCTCTTTCTCCCTCTCTCTCTCTTTCTCCCTCTCTCTTTCTTTATCTTGCAATTTCTCCCTCTCCTTACAAAAAAAATATATATCCGATATTTCTTGCTCTTTCGATAGTTTCCTTTGTATCATATCTCGGTCTTTTAATTCGCCCGTAAACAGCAATTTGGATCCTTAAAAATATTTTGATCATTTTAATATTAGAATCATTAATGTTTCCAACATCGGAAACAATGAGAAAATATTTTTTTAATCAGTTATTAAAAGAAAAACAAATAGTGAGTTTCCGGCTTTAGAACACAAATGTCCCCAACCCAAAAGTCAAAACGATTGCATAATAATGTATAAGCATCAACCTCTGGCTTCTCTAGACAAGAAATAATACAAAAATCCACTTTGCATAATTTCGATTTCGTGTGGCTAATATGACCGCAATCATTGTCCAACAAGCAATTAAATGACCACATCACTGGACATCTGGTACGCTGAACAGTGCAGATGGACTCAAGCTAATCACTCTACAGCTTCACGCAGTTCATTATTTTTTGTGAAAACATGACATTTTGTTCCCAAATGAGCCCCCAAAATACGGCAATCTGCCGGAGAGATTACGCGCGATAAAATGAAGGAAAAAAATATCGTAAAATCATTCAGCTGAGAATCAATTAGGGCGTTAACTCCTTGTAATGGTAACGCCCTTCTGGTTCCCAGATGGACTTTGGGGAAAAGGATAGGTACGCCTTTTCCAACGAAATTCCAATCATATTTCTCGCAAGTTACCGTTCATTGTAATCGCGGGATAATTACAAATAATCGTTTGAACTGAGAATACAGTTCCAGAATATGAAATATTTATTGCAAATTACCATTCGGTATTGAGCATCTATATGTCAATTTTTTCAAAATAAGTTATGTTAAAGTGAGGTATCAATTAATTTTCTTTAGATTGTTCTTGTGATCTTTCCTTCTCTGAAATCAAAACTATTGGATATAGAGTGTCAAATTTGCCACACAACATTTTCTAAAGACAAATTTTCAAGGCGGGCGGGAAAAAAGGAAAGAAAGAAAGAAAGTAATAAAGAAAGGGAGAGAGAGAAAAAAAAATATGCTTGAGCTTTAGGACACTATCGACTATTAATCCGCGGCACGCGAACGCGCGTGCGTACTAATAACCCACACGCATTATTATCGACCTCAAAATTACGAACCTTTAGGGGTCAGCGTTTACCCCCACCACGCCCCATCTGTCTTTTGGACCGTCCTCAAATAGTTGTTATTTTATGTTGACATGTGTGGGTCGTGATCTGAAGCCAGAATGGGCGTTTGGTCAGTGGTCAATAAAATGATGGAGTTTGAGTAATTAATTAAACCTGCTCCTAATATATATTTGAAGAATAGGTTATAAAATAATGAAGAGTTTCTACTTGTTTTCATGGAACATATCGTTTGTTCAGAGCCAGTGAGGGCATTAACTCATTTACTTTGGGTTTGGTCATTAATTGAATAAGCTTTATTCTCTAAAGAATTGCAACTTCCTTACAGTTCGAAAAGTTTCAAATGATTTACTGTTAACAGAAGTTAGCAGAAAATTGTTTTTAAGTACTTGTTGTTCAATTTTTCCTTCATTCTTTCAAATTTCGTTTCAAGGAGGTTTCGGCACTCGCCTTCAGCGCAAAAATTAGTTGTGAAATTGAAATTGAGTTAATGTAAAGCCACCAATACTCATTATCTTCATTTGTTATAAATTCGATAATTTTATCGACCTGGATGCTTTTATATTCATCGAAAATACTGAATGCAATGTTAATGGTTTTCATCACTTCTTGGATAGCGTATATGGTGGGGAAGAAGGCGCAGATTACTGAAAACTTTCCTTTGTTTTCTTGACATTTCTTTACATCGAAATAAAAAAGGGAAAAAGTGTGTAACTCTGGGTGAAGGTGCATCTGTTTTGCAAACTCATTCATTCCGATTTTTTTTCTTTTCTTACTACGAACGATTTCAGTTCTTTTCTTCCAACCCGCGTTCCCTGATTATTTTTTTCGCCATCGTTTTATTCTTCTTCTTCCTCAAGAAACCTCAACAACGCGTGCACTCGAGTTGAACTTGAGGCGACGCTGAACGGACGCGTGCCAGGTTCCAAAATAACAATTTATTACCACCCCATTCCGAAGCTCAAGCAACTCTTTTTATTTTCAGCCGTAAATCACAAAGTATTTATTATGGAAGAAGCCCTTCTTTTATTTCTTCTTTCATCCTCTATTTGCTAGCCATTATTCGTATGCCTTTGTTCGTTAGAGAGATCCGAGAAATGCATGCACGCAACAGGTGACACGCCGCGTAAAATCGAGAGGGTCTGGTTCGCTCGCGAGCGCGGTTCTGTGGGTTTATTTTTTTCCCTCTTCCCCCCTTTTTTTTATACTCCGATCGGCAGAAGATAACAAAACTTTGGTAAATCTGACAGAAAAAGGGTTATCCTTCTGCCACGTGCCAGAGAACAATAGATCCCAAATCGGGGCACCATTGACGAAGGGTCAGTCCTATTTGGCTGGCAGGTGTCCCCGTCATCCCTGCTTTTTCCCTCTTGTGATGGAGTGAAAAGAAAAAGGGTTGTGGTGTTTTCGTTGTTTTGTCTGGATTGCGAGGGGGGCATGTGGCGGAGTGGTGCGAGATGGGGAGTGGGGTAGATGCCTAAAGATACGGGGCTGCATTCCTCTGCAAGTCTGCCGCGATCCGATGCACAGTCGTCGATGCGCGGGGCGAGGCGATGGATGGATGGATGATGGGGAGACGGGCTCGAGCGAGCGAGCTGCACCTGCTCCCCATCTCGCCTCCCTTCCAAGCCCTTCAAATCGACGGACTTGTTTGTTTCCCTATTGTCACCCGTCTGGTAAAATAGACACAATCCCTGGTCGGATAATAGCCCCGGCTTCTCGGCCGCGATTCGACCAACATTGTCATACATCGCGATGAATGGGCGACACACGAGCACCGGCTATTATTCTTCCCCCATTCCCATACCCTTTTTGTTGACAACATTTCGGGGCTGGTTCGGCTGGCTGGCGTGCGCACCGCGGCCACGCACTCCGAGTCCTTACTACCGATCTTGATTTATATTTTATGAATGAGTGATTGTTCTCTGGCCGCCCGCGGCAGGTGCAAGAATCGCTCGCCTCGTCCCACCCTCCATCGTAATCCCCACACGTGCTTACTTCTATAATATGGCTTATTCCGAACAAAAACAATTGTTTCCCCCACTTTTTTCTCTCCCCTTTCTCTTTCCTTCCCCTTCCCCGTCTGACTTGTATTGCCGTCATGTGGAGAAGCAACATGTTGGGGCACGATGATAGTTTTTTTATCCTTTCTTCTCGCTTTCTGAATTTGGCGGGAACTTTACAGGTGCTACGTTCTTTCTTTCTGTTCTTGAATACACGAATGAATGAGTGAATGGCCATTGGGTCTTTCATTCATAAAAATCAAACAACAGGCTGTGCTTGGGAGAAGCGTATAATGAAAGCGAATTTTTGCGCGCGAAACTTCGGCCCGTTTATTATAAACCGTGATACACCCATAATTATTTCGCCTCTACGTATAGTATCCCTCAAAAATCGTAAACGTAAGAAGAAAATTGGTCAATTAAACTCTTAAAATGTAATTAGATTACACAGCAAAGGGGATCGGATTAGCTGTAATGACAAGTAGTCATATTTCGAGATTAATATAATAAATTTCTAAATTCTTTAGAGAACCGATAGAAAAATGAGATGACTTCGTATTGTACGCAAAGAAGTAGAAAAGTTATTGTTTCGACTTCAATGATGATAATAATAATATTATTATTAATACCAATGGTTTTATAATTATGACGCGTTTTCCATATTTATTGTATTGTATTGTATTTATTAACATTTATTTCCTTCTCAACAGCACAAATAAAACACAATGTATATATACATGATAATTTATATGTAACAATTATTTCAACATATTCCTCAGTTAAACGTGCTTTACATAATATGTTATTAACATTCGATGTGAGTTTTTAGATATGTTTGAAGGCATTGAGAGATTGCTGGTTGTGAAAAATTCTGAGCACTGAACTACTGTGAAATTGTGTGAAATATTCACCATAAACCAGTTTTATCTAAATTCTTGTATTACTATCGTTTAAACTATGCCCAAAGAATTTTAGTCACATTACACCCGATCATATTCATACTGTTAAACTTTGGATTTTATCAATTATATTAGAATAACGATTTTGAATGATAATGATGAAGGTGATGATGATTTTGATAATAATAATAATAAAAGTAATAAAATTGAAAATAATGATGATGATGATGATGATGATGATGATGGTAATAATAATAATAATAATAATAATATTATCAAATGATATAATATATTAAATAATAACAATGATAATGAAAAAAAACTGATAATTCTACTAGAATAACGGTTGTGAAGGCTTGATGATAGCAAAGTTGATTCCCTTTCAAATTCAAGCAAGTTGGTAACCACCCGAACGAACGCGAAAAGCAAAGCTTCAGCACTATATCGTGGTATTGGTTTTTGTTTTGTTTGGTTTGGTGGTTTGTTTTACCTGACTGTTAAGAAAGCATGTGTATGCTTGTAAGTAAGCAACCAGGGGACCGACAATCTTGCCATTATTCATTTGAGATTCATTCTAAATGCTCTCTCTTCACATCGATCATCATCATTGTTTTTGCCTGGGAAGAAAATAATAATAATTTTAATAATTATTAGGTGTTCAAAAAAGAAGCGATCCGTGACTATTAAGAAAAGAGTGAATTTCCTCTCTTTGCGGAGAAGTAAGCTGAACTATACCATGTGAGTCAAAAAAAAAGTTTACAACTAGAAAATTGCTAATCATTTAAAAAATCATCTATGAACAGTAAATTATTATACATCTTATGAAAGAGTCTATATATCTATCTATCAGGCTATAGTTCATCCAGACGTTGGACAAAGCCCTCCTCATGCACAAATGTTCGTTGATATTTGATATTCGATATTTGATATATGTGGCATGATTAATTTTGTTAGGGATGTTATTTGGATCTGCAAAGACCGAAGTAATACCCAAATCCCAATTGTTTTATTCAAACATCACATAGGCAACTTTGGCGCAAGTCGGTGTTTGCACTCTCGCAAACAATGTCTCCTTTTCATCCAAGCGTCAACACATACCACACAAAAATGGTACCAAATGATTTGGGATAATACACTCTTTCATAAGACATATAACAATTTACTGATCATCGATGATTTTTTTTTTTTAATAATTAGCATTTTTTCTAAGTGTAAACTTTTTTTTTACTCACACTGTATATACTTCCAGTAATTGATTTATAATTTGCTATAATTTCCACTCTTGTATGTTAGTAACGAAAGATAAATATGTATAATTCGTCGATAATTTAATTGATTATATTGTTATAAAGAGTATATGCTGCGGTCCTAAATATGAAATTAATTTAAGCATGGCTCATAGTAGCGATGACCATTCATCCGTTTTTTCAACCGTGAGAAAATTGGATGTGAACATAGACAAGACAGATCGCATCGACATGTGAGCACGGTCACGTGCGCTGTCTGCTACGTAACAATGGGTTTGTCAACGTTATAACAATGGTTGTTTTCTCTTTGTATCGACACATTTTACAGTCATTGAATAGTCGTAGTCTGTCTGGGTTACTACTAATGTAATGTTCGTGGAAAATCGCGTAATGTTACTTGTTGGTTCAATGGGCTGGAACGGATGGGAAAGGGGAGGGGGCCGGGAGAGCTAGAGAGAGAGAGCGAGAGAGAGAGAGAGAGAGAGAGAGAGAGAGAGAGAGAGAGAAGGGGGGGGGGCAACTTGTCTCCCTAACATTCTATTCCAGACTGTGGAAGTGAATTGTTTGAGATTGCACTTTGTCAACATTATGAGTGGGTCTGGACGCATACAATGTCATGTACAGGGGCGGCTATATAACTTTTTAAAAATATTTTTTTAGGGGGTGGGGAGTATCCAATCAACGGTCATTATGTACGGAAAACCCCACAGAGAGTGAGTGAGAGAGAGAGAGAGCGAAAGAGAGAGAGAGAGCGAGCGAAAGAGAGAGAGAGAGAGAGAAATAATGTAAAACATAATAGAAACGTGCCCCCTCCTCGAATAATTAAAAAAAAAATAAAACAACAAAAGCGGAGAGAGAAGATAAGGGGAAAGAGAGCGGGAGAAAGAGAACGTAACAAAAAAAATGGGAACCTTTCCACACCGTTGCCTCCCCCCCCCCCCCCACCCCCATGATGAGCATCGCTACGCCACTGTACGAATTTCTTTGGGTCTTGTTATGTGGTTCAAGGAAGCCACCTTTTTTCTTTTCTTCGGTATAATTATGAGGTCATTTAAGATGTCGGTATTAAAAGAAGTTTGTTTATTTAAACTGTTGGGATTTTTTTGGTAATCGTAACGCTTCCGGACAATTCTTTTGGGAGGGGGTACTTTCATTTGTTTTTTCTTTCTTCTTCACTTTCCTTTCATCCCCTTTCTCCCCCCCCCCCCCCTCCGCTGTTCTACTTTTCGCGGGGGGGGGGGCGTACCCCCTTGTGCACCCTTTAGCACCGGCTATATCAAATCTGTGTACTGAGTATTTTGTTAGCTTCGACCTTCTACTATAGCTTGTTGACTATGCCAGTCAAGTATATTTTCCACGTTCATTCTGACCGGATATTGCTATGTAACGGGTAAGTGCGCACAAGACTAATTACATTGTGTACACTGTAGGCTACATGCCACGAGTTCAAACTTCCCCTACGCCAACGAAGCAGAACAAAATACATTTATTCGATATTTAAAGAAATCAGCTCCTCCCCTCGAAACTTCCGTAAAGTTTAAGCCAAGACGTTTATCTCTTTATGGCCTAGAGAGGGAACAAATATGTCAAAAGTGTTGCAAAATACTAGATTCATGATAATTATGCATTCGGCGAAGTGACGGTCGTATAGGAGACACGTACTCTCTCCCAAATCAAGTTGCGTTTGATGGAAAAAGATCCCTCACCGGAATTTGTTTTTTTAAAAAGAAGAAGGAAGAAATGGAGAGGCGAAAACGTGACGAGAATGTGACACCTAGCAAGAGGACACTTTTTTTTCTTTTGTGGTCCCGAAATTTGAAATTTTGACCCATCGACATTCCGTTCCGTTGGGGAGGGGGGGGGGGGGGGTAAGGTCATCTTTTTTAGGTCATCTATAAGGATTTTTAAAAAAAAAGGGGGGGGGGTTCCCAAAAAATACACAAAACATACACATTAAAAAAACTTAAGGGGGGTGGGGGTTTAACCCCAAACCTACCCCCCCCCCCCCCTCTGCGTACGCGCCTGGAGAGAACAATGGCACTTCGAGTGAGGGGGGATTTTTTCTATTACGGGGCGTCCGCGTACTGTAGCAAACATTTTGTATTCCTGTTTTTTTAATTCCCCGTGAAGTCAATAACTTGTAGAACAGTCCTTGATGATCTTAACAAACATGTTTAGAAGCCATTCAGCCCACCATCCACTGGTTATTACATGTCTTCGTGGCTGAAGGATTAATAAAAAGGCAAAACAAATCAGTGCGTAGACTATGGTTGAGACATTATTTTGAAGCCATTTAAAATTCATTTCGACGGCCTGACGTAAGTTACTGGGGCTCATGAGGGCAACTTATGATAATGAAATCATGCAATTTCTTGCATCGGCAAACTTTTGGAACTGACAACATAAAAATATTTTGAAGCCATTCATGTAGAGGTTAATTAGATTGGCGTCATGAAAGAAGAATTGAAAACAATACTAAGAATCCAATGATAAAATAAGAGAGTCGGGGACTTCTTTTGATTTTAATTCATGTTGTCAAACCGAATAGCTTGAACAGTGAGACAAACACTTTGATTCGGGATGGAAAGTCGAAGGTATAGGCCTGAAACGCAAGATGAATATCTACCATAGGCAGTACAAACAGGCCTACAAACTTGTCTTTTTCAACCCACTGCCCGACGTAGCGGTTTTGCACAACTAGGACACTGAAAGAATAGGCGGAATACATGCAGTCACGAAAAATGCTATATGCCATAATACACCTGTCTACAGTGGCCTCTTTTCCCCCTATAAGGTTGCCTTTATAGACAAGTTTGTATATATCTTTGTATAGAATGATGTAAACGTTGTCCGGTGCTTCCTTAACATAGCTTACATGACTCGTAATAGTGATTCGTGACGTCACGCCATGATGGGACAGAAAAGTGTCTGATTACATACATGCCGTCAGGCGAATACAATATTCACAATACAGGTGAGTTTGGCATATTCCTGTAGTTAAAACCTGATGAAATTGAGAGATAAGTGGCTATGATGATTATGTTTATATGATTATATACTTTAAAATAACAATAACAATAATATCAAAGAGGGGGAGGGGGGCACCGGGGTAGATGAAATATGAGAGAACAATGGCATTGAGTGAGAGGGAGATTTGTTTAACGGGGCGTCCGCGTACTGTAGCCAATATTTTGTATTCATGTTTTTTTTTTTTATTCCCCGTTAAAGTCGAGCAGGGGCGTATGACTGTCCCGTCCATGATTGATAGGACCGTTTTATGTTTAATTGGATAACTTGTAGAACAGCCCTTAATGATCTTAACAAACATGTTTAGAAGCCATTCAGCCCATCATCCAAGATTACAGAGTTGTTGTACACCTGACGTTGGTTGACGTAAAGTCACCATTAATGATTACATGCCTTCGTTTCTGAAGGATTAATAAAAAGGCAAAACAAATCGGTGCGTAGACTATGATTGAGACATTATTTTGAAGCCATTTAAAATTCATTTCGACGGCCTGACGTAGGTTACTGGGGCTCGTGAAGACAACTTATGATAATGAAATCATGCAATTTCTTACATCGGCGAACTTTTGGAACTCCCTAAGGGGTGGGTGCAGGGAGGGGGTAGTTCCCTCCCCCCCCCCCTTCCCACGCGAAGCGCGGAAGCTTTGACGTTTCATTAAATTATGAGAGATAGAAGACGATTCGTTATACCGTTCTCGTCTCTTAATCCATGTCTAAATTCAGTTTCCCTCCTCCCGCACGAAGCGCTGAGGCTTTAAGGTTCCATTCATCAAAAATTTTCTTTGTCTGCTCCTTTTTCTTCCTACGTCCTCTTCCTTTTTTCTGTTCTCTTTTTTTATTGTTTTTTGGCCGGCGGTTTTTTTTTTTTGGGGGGGGGGCGACCGCCCCCATCGCCCCCTGGCTACGCACCTCTCTCTCTCTCTCTCTCTCTCTCTCTCTCTCTCTTTCTCTCTCCTTGTGGTGTTTGCATTAGTTGACTAATCAACCATAGGAAATCCCCGAAATTTTTCTTTGCCCAACTTACCTTTTCTTTCATGTTTTTGTTCTCCAGTCTGACCACGTCAGTCTGACCGCTATAATATTCCACCAACTGCCGACAATATTTGCCTTTTTCGGCTTGCAATGGAGTCATTCGAGTTGCTGCTAAATCTGTTAATTAATGAGACGCACTTATCATTCTTTTGCATGATAATGTATAGCAGTTACGACGATTCAAAACGTACCAGATTAGTTTCAAGAAATACTACTGAAATTCTAGAAAAGCTTTATATGATCATGAACCTAATATGATATAGCAGCTCGAAAGAATGATTGCGTAATTTGCCTGTTTTTTTGTGTAATCGGACGGATTTTAATGAATGGTCTACGCTCTAATTATGATTGGGTAGGACATGTACCCCCCCCCCCCGGGACAACTATCATAACATTATCCCGGACATTATTTTGACGCCCGCTTCCCATGATAGAGTTCCCCCTTTCTTTTACAACTATACCCATTGCATGAGGTAGCAGTTTTGCACAACTAGGACAACAATGAAAGTACAGGCGGAATACCGGGGCAATCCGAGAAAATACTATGCCAGATAAGACCCCTAGCTGTTACTCTGAAAGTGGACTGAGGCCGGCCCCGGAGTCGGCTCGACGTATGTGTAACACCAACTTTTTTTTGAAAAGCCGGACTGAGGCCAGGTGGACTCAGTCCACCTCTGGATGTGGTTTGAGGCCGGCCTCAGTCCCGCAGTCAGTAGGTGTAACACCAAAGTGGACTCGGGGCCGGCTTATAAGCGGAAGTGACGTGACCTGTCATCATAATCAACATAATACATCGGGCGCGCTTTGCCACCTTCTCTTATGTTATTCTTTGTTTTTATAATTCTATCACTTTCTCTTTCTGTCTTTCCTTATGTTATTCTTTGTTTCTTCCTTTTATCACCTTCTCTTATGTTATTCTTAGTTTGTATCATTCTATCACTTTCTCTTTCTGTCTTTCTGGAGTCCGCCCCAACGTCAGCTCGTGAAAAGGCGACGTGAGGCCGGCCGCGTTATTTTTTTATGCGGCACAGATTGGGGCTTTTTTAAAAAAGGGGTCTTGATTTACAGACTAATACTGGTCGTGTGCGTACTAGACAGTATAAGCAGTAGAGGTCTGTTTTTAATAGTGTTACATGTAATCCACTACCGCATGGAAAATCATTACATCAACAATTAAAATCAAATTGGAAATCTGAAGAGGAGGCAGCACGTCAATAAGGAGAACATCACAATAATTAGTCAATAAAACTTAACTAACTTTACAAAGAGGAATGTTATCTAAACACATAGTTCGCGATGGATATACAAACTTCTTCGCAGCGCTAATGCGCTAGCGAACATGACTAGTCTCACGTACGTGCAGACACTATTCAGAAGGGAAAGAACGTACTTCCCATAGGTTTAACACGCGCCATGCCCCAATCTGTGCCGCATAAAAAAATAACGCAGGCCGGCCTATGTGTAGACGCAAAATTGCGGGCCCGAGATCTATGGAAAGCCGTTGGTGACTTTATTCACGTGCCCCAGACGTATGGAACGCGGCACACGTCTGCTAAATTGACCAATCACCGCCTGTTATTTAGCAGGCGCGTGCAAGGTGCGATAGCACACGCCTGTTACTTTGCCAGACGGATGCGCAGAACGCTCGTAAATTGAATTTTAAGACAACCAATCAAGTCCGCTGTTACAAAGCTGCTCAGCTCAGTACGTACGGCGCCTGTTCGCCATTACAAAACTGCTCAGGTCAGTACATATTGGATGGGGGACACACCCACGGCCAGGCACGGATCCAGGGGGGCCGAAGGGGTCTCCCCCTCTCCCCCGCCAAAAAAGAGAGAGAGCTAGAGAAAGAAGGAACAGAAGTGAAGGGGAAAGAGGAGAGAAAGGAAAGAAAGAAGAGGAAAGAAAAGAGGGGGAAGAGATCAGCGGGGGGGGGGGGGGCGACTGAGGGCCTTGCCTCCGAGGCTGTTGCCCCCCTCCCCTCTCCCCCCAAAAAGAGAGAAGGAAGGAAAGGGAAATAAAAAAGAGAAGAGGAGTCAAAGGAAAGGGGGGGGGGAAGGAATAAGAAAAGTAATGAAGGAGGATTATCAGTTACGATTTTCTCGCCAACAATTTGTTTATCCTCAGGGGGGGGGGGACAAAAAAAGAGAGTAGGAAGGGAAAAGGACAGAGGAGAGCTAAAGGGAACAAAAAAAGGAAAAAAGAAAAGAAACAGGTGAAAAGAAAGGGAGGGGGGTCAGATGCAATTAATCCAGCCAACAACATGTGGTTCGGGTAGGGGGTGAAAGGCCTTTGCCTCCCCCCAGCAAACTTTAAAAAGAGAGAAGGAAGGGAAGGGGAAGGGAAAGAGATGAGAAAGGGAAAGAAAAAAAAAGAGGAAGAAGAAAGGTAGGGGAGATCAGTTGCGATTTTTCCCGCCATCAAGGTGTGGATCGGGGGCGAAAGGCCCTTGTCTCCCCCTCCCCCCTCAGCAAGAAAGAGAGAGAGAGAGAGAGAGAGAAAGAAAGAAGGGAAGGAGGGAATGGGAAAGAGGAGAGAAAAGGAAAGAAAATAGAGAGTAAGAGGAAAAGAAAAGGGGGAAAAGATAATTATGGTTTCGCGCTCATCTCGCCTCCCCCAAACGAGACCAAGCGCCAGATACGCCACTAGACACCACTGGCGTACTAATTCGAAGGGGGGCAGACTCCCCCTAAAGTGGTTCATTTTTAATTCAATTTCAGTGATTTACAAATGTCGTAAAATGACATGATTTTTTAGTAAATTATACTGTTTTATGAGTTTGTTGGAAAATGACGAATTCCGAAAGTTACAGTCAGGCGAGAAATATTCTTATTTTGAGGTCTGCAAGTCAAGGCTCGCGGAACATAAATTGGTGTGGAGTCTAGGGGCGGAGCCCCCGGTAGTTCAGGGGCAATGGCATTCATTACGTTCAGATGAGCATATTTTGATACCTTATTAATGACACGGGTACGTCACTAATTGGCGTGGGGTCCAGGGGCTGAGCCCCCGAGGAAACTCAGGGGCTATCGGGGCATTCATTACGTTCAGATGAGCATATTTTGATACCCCGGAAACTCAGGGATTTTTAGGCATTTTATAACTGTCAGATAAGCATTCAGGGGCACGCCTTAGGGCCCTAGGTGGGGTCAAGAGGGTGAAGCCTCCGAAATTTCATTTAATTACGGTCAGTTGATCATATTTTAAGACTTCATTATTTTGTGACACTGGCAGGTCACAATTTATTTTTCTTACTTCTTCCCACTTCTCTTGAATAAACTTTTTCAAAATAGATGGGGGACCCATGCCCCCGAGCCCCGCTGTGCCGCGAGCCTTTACATGTAGACCTCTAAATAAGCATACTTCTCGCCTGACAGTAACTTTGAGAATTCCAGTGACATGGACAAACGAAAATCTTGAAAATTTTCATTGGCTAAAATTGTATAGTTTCTGGGTGCCTGGAGATGGTAGGTCCATAAGTTCTAATAAAAGCTTCGTTCACATATGCCTTCCGGTCACAAAACCTTATTATCTTATTTAGCTCAAAATCTTGGAAATCTAACTTCCTTACTTATTTGGAAAATAAATCGTGCAATATTGTATATTTACGAAAAGCTTGAATGTGGTATAACCTAAAGGGTAAATCCACTTCAAAATAATTCGCTTTCAATAGATGTAGAAAAACAAGAGGAGCAGAGCAGAAAAAATGAGTAAAATCGGATAACTAATAAGGAAGTTATGATTTTTTTTTTTAATATGAAAAACTATGGAACAATGGAAAGCACTACACAAATTGCCAATTTGGTTATCAGTTTGTGACGCCATTGCCTCACTATTTATCAATTGCTTTATATATTTTTATCCCATTAATTTCCCTCTTTTGACTTGATTTCCCCATGCCTTTGCCCAGGTTATATGATTTGTATCGTTTTGCGGGCATGACATTTCACAAGATTTTTTATAAACTTTGAAAAATTGAAACTATTTTCAGAATATTGTATATTCATAATTATTGACTTTTATATAAATAAATTTTCAGAATTCACATTTTTCATGATTTAACTGAAAACAATTACTCTACATTAGATTATTAGTGCATCCACACAAAAACATATTATTGTCAATATGACTTGGATGCTGGTGTTAGGAGATGAGATTCTCAGGGGGAAAGTGAGAAATGTATATTACCAATAAAAAGAAAACAATAAGAGGATAACGAGGCAATGACGTCAGGAGCGGATCCAGGGGGGTCGAGCGGTCCTTGCCCCCCCCCCCCCCCCCCCCGCAGAGAGAGAGAGAGAGAGAGAAGGAAAAGAAGGGAAAGAGGAGAGAAAGGGAAAGAAAGAAGAGGAAGAAGAAAAGAAAAGGGGGGAGGAAGAGATCGGGGTTGAAAGGGCCTTGCCTCCCAGGCTGTTCCCCCCTCCCCCCCCCCCCAAAAAAAAGAGAGAGATAGAGAGAAGGAAGGAAAAGGGAAAGAGGAGAGCTAAAAGGGAACAAAAAAGAGGAAGAAGAAAATAAAAGGGTGAAAAGAAGGGAAGTTGCTGTTAATCCCGCCAACAGCGCGCGGAGCGGAATGGGGGCCGAAAGACCCTTGCCCCCCCCCCCCCGGTCAACCTATAAGAGAGAAAAGGAAGGGAAGGGAAAGGTAAAGAGGAGAGAAAGTGAAAGAGAAAAAAAGAGAAAGAAGAAAGGTAGGGGAGATCAGTTGCGATTTTTTCCCGCCAACAAGGTGTAACGGAGGGGGGGGGGGGGGGGGGTGCTCTGGTGTACTGATAGGGAGGCGGGGGCGGCTTTGGGGAAATAAAATTCAAACGTGGTTTATTTCTAATTCCTAACGGTGGTTTACAAATAATGCTAAAATGACATAATTTTTCCGAGATTTGTCCTCATTTTTTAGTAAATTAGCTATATTTTTGTATGCGTTTGTTGGAAAATGACAAATTCCTAAATTTACAGCCAGGCAAGAAATATGCTTCTTGAGGTGCCTACATGTCAGGGCGCGCGGAACGGCGGGGATCGGGAGCCTCGAACCCCCCCCCCCTCCCCCCCCCCCACACACACACAATTAACAAAAAAGTATATTAAAGAGAAATAGAAAGAAAGAGAGCAAGAAAGAAATAATGGTTAACTGCCAGTGGCACAAAATAATGAGGTATCAAAATATGCTCATCTGACCGTGATTAAATGCATATAAAACCCCTAAGCTTTCGGGGGCTTTGCCCCCTGGAGTCCACCTAGGGCCCTAAGGCGGGCCCTTAGATGCTCATCTGACGGTGATTCATTGCCTTAAACCCCTGAGCTTCCGGGGCCGGGGTGGGGCAGTGGGGGCGGTCCTCCCTTAAACGCTGGCCCCCCCCCCCCCAAAAAAAAAAAAAAAAAAATTAAAAAAATAAGAGAGAGGAGAGCAAAGGAAGAGGACATAGGAAGAAAAAGGAGCAGACAAAGAAGATTTTCGAAGGATGAAAATCAGATTCGAGAACGGTACAACGAATCGTCTTCTTTCTATAATGATTTAAAGGTACTATGTCCCTTTTGCAGCCAACCTCAAATTCTGTAGAACTTTGCAGGAATTATGAATATGTCATGTATGTCCTACATGTATCTGTGAAATTTAATGTTAGCAGTGTCCTCATATTCAAATTATGCAAGGAAACCTGTTTACTTGCTGGACTTCACTGTCAGACACTATTGAGTGACTGACTGGCTTTTTCCTCTTTGGTAATAACATACATGAAAAGAGTTGTGAAGGGTACATGAGCATTTGTCTACATCAATAACCCACTTCTTTAGATGGCCAAGATTAAACTGATTGAATCTTTGCGCAGCATAAACCGTATGACCATTCGGTACAATTGTCTGAAAATCAAGACTATTACTTTTGGGCTCTATAGCCCTAAAGTCGATTTGACAACTAATAGTCGTTATTTTCCCACTTAAAGACATTTTCAAGCCCCACCTTATTTAGGGAAGTTCTAAATTAGTATTATCTTTCAAATGCAATTGGAATTTAACTTTTTCATTTTTTGGGCCTGCAAATGGGACATAGTACCTTTAATGAAACGTAAAAGCTTCAGCGCTTCGCGCAGGAGGAGGGGGGGGGCTGAATTTAGACGAGGATTAAGAGACGAGAACGGTACAACGAATCGTCTTCTATCTCTAATAATTTATTGAAACGTAAAAGCTTCCGCGCTTCATGGAGGAGGGAGGGGGAAGCTCGCCCGTCCCTGTACCCACCCCCCATTACGTCACTGTTGGTCACCATTACGTACCAATATTTGGGTCGCATGATTTCAAATTTGGGCCCCCCCCCCTAAGAAATCCTGCATCCGCGCCTGAATGACGTCACAGACTCATGAGTGAGTTGCCAATTTGTCTTGTGATTTTAAAAGTTTTTCATGTCATTAAAAATCCAAACCTTTATTATTTATCCTATTTTGCAAACGTTTAGTTTGATTGGTTTGTTATTAATTTTTGACGTGGACTTGCCCTTTCAGTCCATACAACCCCCTCTCTGTCGATTCCTTCCTTTGCTGTGAGTTAGGGACATGATACATCAGCCCCTAGATGGCAACGCTGTTACACCCAACCCCCCCCCCCCCCCGCGAAACGCACACAGGCTACGCCATCTATGAACTACTTGAACGAAAATTGTCGGTAATATGTATTTGCACTACGTGGTCAGACTGATGGGGGAGGGGGGGGGGTAGGCCCGGGATGATGGTTCGCGTTTAAGGGTCGTTATTCATAACATTGGTTGAGGGTCGCTTTTCATAAACAATTAAATTAAAATTAAATTAGAAATAAACAAAATGATAATAAGAAAGCGAAATAATGAATAAGGAACACCCCACGGCTGTGGCGTAGGCGCAGGGGGGGGGGGTCGCCATATGGCCTCGATTATTTGTAGAAAACATTTATTGAAAACGTACAATTCTGAACAAATAAAGAAAAAAGTCGTGCCCCAATAAGGTACGCGACCCATCATCCTGCCCCTGCCCCCCCCCCCAAAAAAAAAACATTACGACCACGCTACGCCATTCGGTCTACCCTCACCGCAGTATTCCCTTGGTACGGTACGAGTAAACAGCGGGGGCTAGGGTACGTCGCCGCCCCCAGAAATAAAAAAAAAACACAAAGAAAATGAAATTAATTATCAATAATTCATTGCATTTGGCCCCGACCCCTAACATAACAAAATTCTCTATGTGGGCATGCCTTGAACCATAATGCATGGTCCTACAGAGTTCCTATTTACTAACATCTACATTATTATAAGAGCAGTTTTATTATCAAATCGAATAAACACTTACATACAGATAATGTTATATATGTTTTGTTCTTATACACATCATATTTATACCTAATATGGTGATCAGGGGCGTCGCTAGACCTTTTTCAGTGGGGGGGGGGGGGGGGTGTAGAGGCCAACGATTACCGACAAAACTAGCCACCAATTACCGACAAAATTAAATTTCCAATATCTACAAATTTAACCCTATAAACCCGGGGCCGAAGGCTAAATTGTTTTTCCTATGGACTATCTATTGTACTTGCATATGCGCAAATGGTCATTTTCCACGACGACACAAATATACGAATTATTTCGTCAACTTAGTCAGCATTCATAGCTATCACGGAGCTAGGATCTTATTTTAGGGAGGGGCGGAAGCTTAGACGTTTCCTTAAATTATTAGGAAAAGAAGACGATTTATTGTACCGTTCTCGACTGTTAATCCTTGTCTGAATTCAGTTTCTTCCCCTCCCGCGCAAAGCGCGGAAGCTTTGACGTTTCATTAAATGATGAGAAAAAGCAGACGATTCGGTGTACTGTTCTCGACTCTTAATCCTTATCTGAATTCAGTTCTCCCCCTCCCGCGCGAAGTTCTGAAGATTTGACGTTTCATTTAATTATTAGAGAAAGAAGACGATTCGTTGTACCGTTCTCGACTGTTAATCCTTGTCTGAATTCAGTTTCTTCCCCTCCCGCGCAAAGCGCGGAAGCTTTGACGTTTCATTAAATGATGAGAAAAAGCAGACGATTCGGTGTACTGTTCTCGACTCTTAATCCTTATCTGAATTCAGTTCTCCCCCTCCCGCGCGAAGTTCTGAAGATTTGACGTTTCATTTAATTATTAGAGAAAGAAGACGATTCGTTGTACCGTTTTCGACTCTTATTAAAGGCCCACTGCACTACTTGCAGCTACTTGCGCCCTCTTTATAACAAACGATGCCTAATCGGTGACCATTGCTCCCCCATGATCCTCTTTTTCTTATGTTAACTGAGAGCTGAGTTGATGAGATAACCACCTGTCCAGTGACCTTGCAGGGCAGTCTAATCCCTCCTATAAACTACGGCAGATAAGCTTTAAGCCCTATTCATCTGAATTCAGTTTTCCCCTCTCGCGCGAAGCGCGGAAACTTTGACGATTCCTTAAATTATTAGAGAAAAAAGACGATTCGTTGTACCGTTCTCGACTCGTCTAAATGAAGTTTTCCCCTTCCGCGCGAAGGGCGGAATTTTCGGCGTTTCATCACAGTATAGAGAAAGGAAGACGATTCGTCGTACCGTTGTTGACTCTTAAACCTTGTTTGAATTCAGTTTCCCCGAAAATTTCAAACCTCTGATTTCTTTAGCTGATATTATAGGAAAGTGAAAATACAAGTATAGTAGTACATATCTCACCGACTTCAAACTTCTGCATTGATATAGTACACGAGGATCGAGCAAAAATACCGACACAGCTGACCTGACACAGCAACATATTTACCCGTGTCTTTCTTACTCCCTCGACGAGACGACTCCACCCAACAACCCCCTTCTCTTTTACTCCCACTCCTCCTCTCTCAGGTTCTTACCTCCCCTCTTTCTCCTCTCTTTCATCCCCCGTTTGTTTTCTTTCCCTTTTACTCTTTTTTCTTCTTTTTTTCCTTTTCTTTCTTTTCTTTTCTTTCCTCTCCTCCCTCTTTTTCTCTTTTCTCTTTCTTTCTTCTCTTTTCTTTCCTTTATTTTTCTTTCTTTCCTTTCTTTTTCTTTCTTTCTTTTCTTTTCTTTTTTTTCTTCTTTTCTTTCCCTTTCCCTCTGTTTTTCCCCTCCCCCTTTTCTCTTTTTTCCCGACGGCAGCGCAATTTTCCCGACAATATCCTGACAGGTGGGGGGGGGGGGGTGTCGCACCGTCCCCACACCCCCCCCCCCCCTTGGAGACGGCCCTGATGGTGATTCGTTATACCTTAACTTTAAATTAGACCTTCATTGTACCTAGGCAATCTCATCTAAACGCGCTAATCTATTATCCTCTCAGATTTAGAAATAATAATACTAACATAGAAATATGTTGTATTCCTCCAGCACACAACACATACATAATCTCAGGTGTAAATATCGTTTTAGGAAAACGAGCTTATCAATCAATACTGCAATCTGCATGTGATTCACCTATAATTATTGCACTATTATTATGCTTCGACTACCCATGTGACATATAACATAGAAATATAAAGGAATAATCATAAACTATATACAAGACAAGAAATATAGACTAAAGAATATTAAATTGATTGTCTCTAAGAAATGTGA
Organism: Strongylocentrotus purpuratus; assembly: GCF_000002235.5. NCBI lineage: Eukaryota > Metazoa > Echinodermata > Echinoidea > Camarodonta > Strongylocentrotidae > Strongylocentrotus > Strongylocentrotus purpuratus. The sequence goes on from NW_022145614.1 coordinate 27,090,991, forward strand.
TAACTTCCACTTATGCAATATACAGCAATACATGTTGTATTATAAGCCAATCAACATCCAAACATCAACCCTTCAATATAATTAGGCCTATGGGATAAATATGAGCAGGTTTATTCGATTGAAAACTACCAAATAATAATGGTCAGACAATCCCTTGTGCCAAGCAAATGCAAACTCTTCACAGTGTTTCCAACTTCTAATCTGATAAGCAAACATGCCTCCTATCACTAATCCCCCTGTCCTAGCCCAATGGAGAGTGTTGCTCAACAACACAACATTAACGAGAATATTGGGGGAGAAAGGGAGAGAAAGAGAGAGTGTGTGGGTTTCCCTACCACGAGTGAGGTTGACCTCTGTACAGAGTGACCCAAGAGAGATAAAGGAGAGATGGAAGAGGGGGAGAGATCTTGTTCCAACACTATGTATCTACACTGGATCATACACATTATCACAATGGCACTGTTGCATAGTATATCACCTAATTTGCTATTAAAGTAGGTTCTGAATGATAGACTGTAAATCTGGAAACTACCATTCATGATATTAGACTTACCTTTTCTTTATCAACCCTAGACTAGCTTTATAGTATTTAGAAACTCCAATACTAGGTGGAGGATAAACGTTAATCATATAGCAGTTCGGTACCTCGTTTATAATTTGACATACTATTCTTTGCATCAGAAGGTTCCAACCTCATTGGAAGTACTCTTACAATTTATACTTCTTTTCTGACATAGAAATCAAAGTCAATACTTTTAAGAACGGTAAGAGTACCACGTACGTCGATCACCACGTGCAAGGCACATTTTTGCTTGTCTGCGCTGCATGCACTCACCGTACACACACATTAAACTCCATATTAAACAAGATATCTGATTGGTCAATCAATTCCAGACGCATGCGCAGTAAACAGCATCCGTCTGGAAAAAGGCACACGTGTGCTAATAAAGTAACAGGCGTGTGCTATCGCACCTTGCACGCGCCTGCTAAATAACAGGCGGTGATTGGTCAATTTAGCAGACGTGTGCCGCGTTCCATACGTCTGGGGCACGTGAATAAAGTCACCAACGGCTTTCCATAGAGATCGTGTAACAGGGGTTTGATGATCTCGAGGCGGCTTCAAATTGCAGGTGTGAGGCCGCCTCCGGGGCCCGCTTTAAAAGCCGACGCATGTGTAACAGACGACTGTCTATATACAGTGGCCTCTTATTGTTTTTTTCCCAGTTTGTAGATATCTTAGTACAGAACAATGTAAACGTTGTCCAGTGTTTGCCTAACGTAGATTACGTGACTTGTAGTGATTCGTGACGTCACGCCATGATGACGCAAGAAAAGTGTCTGAATAAATAATACATGTACATGCCGTCAGGCGAATACAATATTCACAATACAGGTGGGCTTTGCATATTTCCATAGTTAAAACCTGATGAAATAAATGACTAACATATAAATATTAGTTAATGTCTTAGACATTAAAACAACAACAACGATAATGACAAAGTTGGACAGCAATTTCTTTTCTTTCATATTTAATGACAGACTCAACGAGTATAGCATACAAACGTATAGGCCTAATCGTTATGTAGAACTCTTTTAATAAAACAGGTCGGTATTATGTCCTTCTCGCACTCACTGAACCAAAAAGTTATTTTTTATAGTCCCTCTTTTTTCATATTTCCTCTTTTTTTCCTCTCTCTCATTAACCTCATCAAACCCGAACGTATTGTGACATTGGTCCGGTTATTGTCCTCAATTCGGGAAACTCCACGTGCTGAACAATTTCTGTTTTAATATTGTTTCTTTTTTACGCCATGCCGTGACAATAATTGGGGGTGTGCGGTTTTGGGGTGAAGGTATTGCTCGTGAGGAAGTCATCAATTTGTCAATATTTATTCTGAGCAATACTAGCGATCACGAGGGTATACTGAGTGCGGTGTAGTGTAGTGTGGTGGTGCTGGGGGTAGGCGGTGGGGGTAGGGGTGGGTGGGTGGAGGGGGAATGATAGCAGTGGGAGAGTGTGTGTGAGAGAGAGAGAGAGAGAAAGAGAGAGAGAGAGAGAGAGGGAGAGAGTGAGTGGGGAGGAGATGTATAAGGGAGATATTAGGAGATATAAAGCAAGTGGAGAGATGGGGTAGAGAAAAGTACGGGGAGGGGGGGGGGGGGTTCTAGGACAATTGCCCCCTGGACAATCACCCCCGGCCAATTGCGAAACAATAATTACCCCCTCCTTCAAAGGACGACCCCCTCCGCATAATTACACCCCATGGGACAACCACCCCTGAGGGCAATAACCCCCTAGGACAATTAACCCCGGGGACAATTAAACGCCCCTGAGAATTACCCGCTTGGACATTCACCCCCATCAACCCCCCCCCCCCTCCCCGAGGACAATTACACCCGGGATAAAAAAAAATGCTTTTATTAAACCCAACTTATTATCAGGGTGGACTTTCCCTTTAATGAACAGGGGGTATTTTTCGGGGGTGGGAAGTAAGTGTCCTCGGGGGTGGTTGTCCCGAGTCGGGGTGGTTGTCCTGGGATAATTGTCCGGGGGTAATTGTCCTGATATGGGAGAGGGGTATAGATGGCGGTGGAAGGGAGAGTGAGAGGGAAAGAGAGACAGAGAGACAGAGAGAGAGAGATAGAGAGACAGAGAGAGAGAGACAGAGAGACAGAGAGAGAGAGAGAGAGAGAGAGAGGAGGGAGAGGGAGGGGCTGAGAGAGATGAAGTGATGGGAGGTTGGGAGTGGGGAAAGATAAAGTGTGTGTGCGTGTGTGTGGAGGTGAGAGCAGGCAGCGGATGGGGGAGAAAATGGATAAGGGTTATGCCGAAGCCCCCGAAGCACAATCTGTAAAATAATTACCTCTCCTCGTATGGAGATGACTCCAACGAGTGGGTCAGGTCACGTATAGTTTGTAGGTGTTAACCTGACGGCAAAGTTACTTCCATTTCCTATAATCCAAAATCAATCTAATCCGGGTAGGTCTATTCAGCCCCCTCCCCCCTCCCCCTCACTCCACCTGAGGAAGGTATCACTTCTGATTGGTTAAAAAGTTTGCTTTACCGCCCGTCATGAATAGTAGGCATTTCGTGATTGGTCAATTAAGGGATATTTTCTTTATTTTAATTTTAACAATGATAAATAAGCAATGCTTTTTCGTTTAGTTTCATCCCCTTTTGTATTAAAAAAACAGTTTCATCATTAAATTACATGTAAAATTGGAACGAAATGTGTTTTTTTATTGGTAACCAAACAATAATTTTCAAAAGAAAGCAAGGTTCATGCTCCACGATTGGTCAGTTATGTGAAACTCGGATGACGTCATTACATTGACATTGACAACTGGAATGACAGTATCATCACAAGGCACTGGCCTCTGCGCATTACGCTTACCACAGGGCGTGGCAGGGCATGGTTAAAGCGTTTAACGCCAATACTGGCCACTAAACTGGAAGCATAATGATGCGCTTCATATATGCGCTGCGCGTTGCAAGTATTTACGCCCTAGCTAACGCCCTGGTAACAAAAATGTAAACAAATCACATTCTCTGCACTTTTGCGATTTCGAGAACTTTCTGCCAAATTTTTGACAGTTTTTGCCTATTTTTTCACTCTTTTAAAAGATCTTATTTCCATCCGCCACGTAAGTACCTAATTCTTACACATTTATGATTATTTAGAGCAAATTTGAAGAAAAACGGAACAATATTCTATATTTTATCGAAGCAAAAAGAACTTTTCGTTGACTTTTGTTGTTGTTCACATCCATTCCCGTATCATAAACACGCATGTTAACGATGATCTTGATCATGATGTCTGCCAAACCCGCTTACGTGATGACATTATCTCCCCTTTTCCTTTCATGTGCTATTTATGCATTTCAACTTCGTCTCATTTTCTCCTTCGCCCCCCCCCCCCCCCCACCCTCGTTTAGATCACAGTTTCTAAATAATATCACTGGAAATGTTTTGCGTCGGACGTCTTCGCTCCCCACACCCCTATATCCTTGGACGACCTTTACCCTGTATCGGGTCAGCTTATCATGATGCCATCAAACCACCGATGGCTATCCACCAGGATGTAAGCAAGAAAATAAAACATGAAATGAAATAAATAAACGAATAAGAAAAATGATATATAGATATAGATAGATACGACAAATACTTCAAACTATCAACAACAAAAATGATAACCAGCGTAAAATATATAAGCAGAAATGTTAACAAAAATGAAGAAGAAAAAAACAGTTCTTTGGCAGAAAATACGAAAAAGAAAATATGAAACACATTTAGAAAGTATACTTTGCGTTTATCAAGCATGGTCACTGAAATGTTGCAGGTGGCCTACTGTATGATATGGACATCAGTTCACCGATACAAAAAAAAAAAAAAACAGTTCCAATTTTTGCCTCAAACTTAATATAAACAGGAGCTATGTAGGTCCTTCCAAGACCCCAGCTTTTCTCTGCCGTCTACCATCTCACCCACACCTGCTATGTCGGGCAAGCTCCTTCTGAAGTACCTCCAGAATAACTTGGAGAAAGAGCAACTTCAGCAAGGCATTGCTGTGAGTCTTTATCGAATACTCAACTAGTAATTCATAATAGTTGAAATCAATCAATACGGATTTCTTTTCTCATTTTTGCGTTAGAAATATATATCATCGATAGTATGAAATCAACAATTTCATTATGGCAATTATGATGGCAATGGTGAAACGAATATCGCATAATGTGTTGGTAATATTAATGGTAACAATAATATAAAATGAGATATAATTCATATCAATATTAATGACTTTGATATTTGTGGACACTTAATGTGTTAAAGGACCAAATTGTAACCACTTTAGGGCGGTATAAATTAAAACTGATTAATTTTTAACAAGTTAAGATAAGAATAACTTTATTTAAAGTTGTAAGCCATATTAGGTTAAACTAGAATCGTATGTCTGATGCTTTTATACAAAAACAAGTATTATATAATATTTATTAAAAAAAATATCAGAGATTGATATAAGAAACCCAAAATTCAAAATGAAATCTATTTAAAAAAAAAAATCTTCTTGCTTTGTTTTGGATGACAGAGCCTGGCAACTCAGCTTGGAGTTGGGGCTAATGGAGACAGCGCAGCCCTCCTCACTAAGATCAGCTCTCTGGTGACAGAATCAGAGAGGAGAAGAGTGTCAGCAGAGAGAAGGGCTAAGGCATTTGAGGAGAGGTACCTGGACCAGGCCATGAAGGACCAAGTCTTGGAGCTAGAGCTGGCTGAAGCCAGAAAGCAGAAAGATACTGCTTTGAAGAATCTCCAAGTAAACCATTTATTTTTTACTTCTATTTTTGTTTATTCTGATAGGGCTCTCTTGTTAAAAAATCGAGAGAAAAGGAAGTATGCTAATATAATACAAACAAATATAATACATATAAAGTATCTGTTATACAGATTGATATGAAATAAGTATGAAGTATTATAGGCCTGGTATGAAACGAATATGATACAGCCATCAAATTTCAATAACATAATTTCATATTGTTATAAGAATTGTTCATATTTATATAACTTGAATGTCCATGAGGAACACTGTTTGATTTGTTTTTCTTTTTTCTTTTCTTCAGGATCTGACATGGCAGCCAACGGTCCTCTCTCCTGTCGACAGCACCCCAACTTCTCGTGTCTCTTGGTAAGTATTATCGACAAAAATACATTAGCACAATAAAGGTGAATAAAATGATGCTCTAATTAATTCAAAGTGGTGTAATTCAAATATTGAATAAAATTCCCAACTTCTTGTTTACAAGAGTATTATGCCATGTAATCAATATAGAAATATACAAACACTCTCATAAGAGGCAAATGTCATGATGGAAAATTTTATGTCGGTGTTTATGTTGTCTTTTAGGTGTTTTGGAGATAATTCCCAAACACCATCTACAGCACCATTAGACAATGGAGTAGCACCCACACACCCATCTACTCCTAGCACAGCCCCCATCGTCATAACCCCATTACCCCTCATGTAAGAATAACACTGAAACGAATCTACATTGGAATATGACTGTTATACAGTTATAAAGTAATTTCAGCTGAAAGGGCTACCCTGTCAAAACAAATACGTGATAAACAAATATACAAACAAACAAACAACCAAACAAACTAATTAATACATGATGGAATACAAATTCGGATAAATAGATGACTTAATGAATTGATAAATCAATGATTGAATGAATTGAAGAAAAAAATCAATTATTAAATAAGTTCAAGAAACAAATAAACAAAATAACGAGTAAATACATAAATAAATACAAACAAAAAAGTTATAGCCTGGTCAAAAAGTGCGATCTTGTAGAATAAAGGATAAAATTCTTCTGTTTTTCCATTTATTCATTAGACCACCTAGCCCCGGCCCCTGGGATAGTGGCCCTGGTACCCCTCCAACAGTTCCTCTGCCCGCTCAGGCCCCTGTGGTTCTCCAACTTACTCCACACACAGCTTCACTGTAAGACAACATTATTTTTTCTTTAACAACATTTAAAAAAATATTTTTGTTTGGAAATTTCTAAAAACAAATGATAACATTAATTTTGATTACCTTTACATTTAAGTGGACAAATGCAAAAATCGGAGAAAGTTTTTGTGTTTTGTTTGTTTGTTTATTCGGTTTTTTTTACCACTTTGATATCTTTCTTCTCTAACAAGATCTCCAAAAGTGAGTGCTGCTGTTGGTGGAACCACTTCGCCTTCGAGCAGAGCAGCTGCCCCTGCCCAAGCCCAAGGCCCATCAGCCCCCTCCTTCGTTTGGGGGATGTCTGATCTGACGTCGTTTCACAAGGGCGGTGGCGACGTCTTCTTGGGCAGCGGGGCCAACGGGACGGTACATCTCTACCGTCATCGTGCAACCGGCCATCCGATCGCGCTGAAAACCTTCGAACTACCTGTTGACATCCAGGCAATGACAAGGAAGGTTGGTTTAAACTAACTAAATTAAACAAATAGTTTGATTGCCGCCCCTTTATGACTGAGCATTGTAGCGACAGACAATGACTAAAGAGAGGGAAGAAAGATAATGAGGATGAAAACATAAAAACAACAATACTGATAATGGTCATGAACTTGTATCTATATACTCAAGTTTCTCTGTTCTCGTTCAACCTGACAGGTGAACGCCATCCAGTCGGAAGCTTTCATCCTTGACGTTCTCGGCAGGGAGGATTGCTTTCCCACTTTCCTTGGATGCTTGGAGATCAGCACAGGTAAGATTGGTCTTGCGATGGATTTCGTCGGGGATACGACGACGGGAGAGTCCTGGACACTGAGCCGTGGCATGCGAAAGCTAGCGCTAAGTCAGCATGACTGGTGAGTATACAGATAAGTTACTCTTTAAATCTTTAAGTCTTTGAACGATCAAAAGTCTTTATGTGAGTGCTACATTATTTTGATAGAGGCCTAGTGAATATGACAGCAGTCTGTGGAATTACATTGATCTCCATTTGCCACTTTCGACACAGGTAAATTTAAGTAAACCATGAAGGTGATTGATGTCGATGTACTTTAGCTCAGTAGACAGTTTGTATAAAATAATGCTGATTAAATGCACCAACCAGCATTTTTTTTAAAAACAATTACTGTCCTTCTTTCTTTCAAACAGGTTTGCTCTGGCTCTCGACATAGCCAAGTCCCTCGGTCGCATCCATGAGAAAGGCTTTCTCATGAACGACCTTAAAGAAGATAACTGCTTGCTCCGGAAGACACCAACTGGCCGATGGCAAGCAGTTATCGTTGACTTTGGGCTCGCGTGTCCTTGCGATAGACCTTACTTCTACCGCTTTTCCGATGAAGACAAGGAGAAGTACCGTAGAAAGGTATATTGATGATTATCTTTTTTTTTCTTGTAATGTGATTTCTATGAAATTTGGTAAATCATTTTTGTGTGTGTGTGAGAAAAAGAGGAAGGGGCAGAACAAGCGAATAGATCGACATTACAAACAGGATTATTTGGCTAATATTGTTTTTCATATTTGTGTTGACATCATAGACAATGTACCCACAGGATCTCAAAGATAATTATTCAGAATTGGGCCCGGCACGCTTCTCTTTCTTGACTATCTACCCACATAATTATGTCATATTATTCTATTCAAGTTGATATTATTTATACTTCAGTAGCTTGTGATGTTCTCGGTGTGCAATGAAGTTGAAGTACAGGTAATTAAAAATATAAACAAATCCCCTTTTATTTAAATGAATTTCAATCGTCATTTTGTCCCTCTTATTTTTACAGGAGGTGTACGTCCACATAGCCCCTGAATGCGCCCTCGATGACGTGCTGACCTCGGTCTCGAGTGACGTGTTCCAGCTCGGCCGGCTTCTCACATTAATGGGAGGTGCTACGACCAACGCCGATCTCACCGCCATCGGCAACATCTGTCGACAGAGCTCTCAACTCTGCCGACCTAGCATCGACAAAGTCGTAGCCGAGCTGGAGAGAATGATGTAGACAAACACTGTATTCGATAAAATATCAAATTATATTTATTTTTAATTCAATTCAATTTCAATTCAATTTCAATTTCTCTTTCATTGTTACATTTTTTCAATTTCAGAAATTTACAAATCGCCATGCGTTTTCCCTGCATTCAAAAGCCGTTGGGTACTAAAAGTCGAATTAACCCCACAACTTATTGCAAGCACTTTGAAGTGAAAATAAATGACATCCAAATGACTTTTATTGGATAACTCTTTTTTTTGTAGATAGGTAAGTATCACCAAAAGACTCAAAGATAAAGCAATAATTTGTCAAGACTTTACAGCAGTGGACATTTTGCGATTTGTAAATTTCTGCAATTAAGAAAAGCACAACTAATATGGATATCGCAAATAAAATTATATGCAATATCATAATTAAAGGTAGTAAATTGGTATTTGCGATTATTACATAATTATATATGCGCTTGTTCGGTATCTTTTTTTAATCCATGCAATGTAAATAGTCAATCTTGGGGGGGGGGGGGGAGGGTCATAACGAAATGTTTGATATCTTTTCGAATTACAGTGTTAGGTAAGTATTGTAAATATCCATTCTATTCTTCATCTTTTGTATTTGATATTTGATAGCTCTAAACAGGAATTCTGGCATTACTTTGTCTTGACCGATGAACGTCAGTTAAAAGGAATAAATTCATTAAAAACTTTTCGAGGATGAAATTCAAATCATATGAACCGAACAAAATACACTGTCGAGCTAAGCAAGATTTGGTAAAAGGTTATTGAATTTGCAATAATGTTACGATATAGCACAAAACAAAACGAAACATTTTCAAATGACACAAAGAGTTATGCCAAAACTTGGAAATACTTGTGTTTGTTTTTCTTTTCCATTTAACAAAAAGCAGGCTTCGCCAATGTGAAATCTAAACACATTATCGTCTGATTTGAAAAGAAGAGAAAAATCTTATGAATACAAGCGACTGCAAAACGGTCCCATTAATGTAATAAACGGACATAGTTTGTAAATATCGAGATTTAAAATGAAATGAAACATGAACAGCTAAATCAATTCAAATGAAAAGAAATGAAATGATTTGAAATCGAATGAAATTAAATCATTAAAACAATATTTGTCTTTGACCTAAGAATTGAACAAGAAAACAATTCACAGGATTTAAAATCAATTGCTCACATTTTCCTTACAAATATTGACTGGTTTTGGAAAACTTCTAAGCATTCGGAGATGGAATAATCGGTATTAACCGAAGGTAGACCATCACGGTACAGAGCGGGGTGGGGCTCTGTACATGATAGGGTTCTTATCATTTCAGCTTTTCTTTATCATAGGCTACGACGTCCCAATATTAATGTGACAAAATAACGAAATAGAAATAGGAACATGTACAGTAACTTTGATATACTTTTAAAAATGTTGAATGAATGTCGCGAGACTTACTTCCAGGAGCTTAACTGCAACATTTGAGGTGGACGTAGCCCCACTAGTATGAAAATTGAAATCATTTAGGTAAGCTAAATATCACTATTCTAGCAACGGTCTAGAGCATGAGGAGATGGAACATATAAACCGAAGGTAGCTGTGTGTGTGTGTATTGGGTTTTTACAGACGTGTATCAATCAGATATGATTATTTACGTCTGGGACCGACCTTTAAACGTCACCATCCGAAAGACGTGACTCAGTTTCGAACCTGCGTCCTCGGCTGAATCAGTTTGTAACTTCCACTTTATAGCTGGATTACAGGCGCACGCCACAACGCCTAGTTAGGTAGCTAATCACGGTACTGACTTTCCTTTCTTTTTGATGATTGATTGATTGATGGATTGATTAATATTTTTTTTCTGTGTTCTTTATAAAGGGTAGCCGTCTCTTCCTTGCATAAACACTGCTCTACAAGAGAGCCCTGTATTACATAAAACAATTAAAATATAATTCAAAACAATAAACAACTTAATAATAAGTAAAATAGTCCACTACATAATATAACAAAACAAGTATTTTGTATTTGTTTTTAAATTAAAGTCAAGGCACCAACAAATACTAAAAATGTAGACAGAGTGGGCTTAAATATTTTCTTACATTTTGTCAATTGTTGTGCGTGATGTCAAAAATATTCTAAGAACAACAGTTTTTCGGGACTTCCCAAAACCTTCCTTTAAAAATAAGAACACAATTACAAAATTAAAATAAAAATCTGTTTTATATCTCAAAATGCCCTCTGCTTACCACCGCAATAGAATGGTCACATTAAATCAAGAGTTGGCGCTAGTACACAACAAATTTAGTTAGGTTCATTTGACTTTTTTACACGGCGGCTGCTCATCGATATTTCAGCATAAATTTTCGCGGGAAACTACAAAACGCATCATTGGTATCTCCAAAGGTACGTATAATTCACTTATGAATAATTAATACAAAACGTATGTTGTATTTTATAAGCAATATATGTCTAAGTTTGGTTGCAAAGTGATGTTATATGCAAGTGGTTTTGATTCAGTCCCATGTATTTAAATTCATGCTGTTCATATATGGGTGAATGGAGAATGATGGCCGTTTTCAATTCAGTCTTTCACTTCAGATTGCATGAAGCACTCTCACTAAACGAACTTTTTAATATTTGCAGTACCGTACTCATGAGTGTCAACATATTTCAAGTTTGGATGGAACATAAACATTTTTATGTGGCTGCATGATAAGTAATGTTTTGATTTCTTTTTGAAAATAAAAGTTTGACATTTGAAACAAGTCTATTTTCCTTAAGTTCTCCAGGTTTTCTTCTCCTTAGTGAGCACAGTCCACCAATTTTGTCATCCTCATACTGCAGTCAGTGTAGTATTAATTTACCCCCAGGCCCAGTTATCCTATAAGTTACATCATACATGTGCGATTGCCACCAGCAACAACAACAACAACAATTGTGGTCCAAATCACACCTAAATAGCTGCATTACTATCCTGGCTGTGTATTAAAAGCTGTGCTATTGATCCTCAACATTTCAAACACCACTGTACAAAACTCAACTGATTTCACTCAAAATCGGTACTTAAGTGACAATTGATGATACCTAAATAGTTAAATACAATGTTTTCAACTTACCGATGTTTAGAAAGAATAATTTGATAATTCAAATTGTAAGTCTACTGTCAAACTTGCCGATCAGCCACTATTCATTGTGTACATATGTGTGTATTGACTATTTGTAGGTGCAATTGCTGCCTCTTAGCACATAGTGCAGTGCTAGAGGTCAATACGCATTAGCATTGACTCTCCAAGCTTTGCTGGAGTGGTCCAAATGCGAACAGACTACTACTGTGCCAAACATTGCTTTTGACATTTCAGTTGAGTCTGCCTCCTTCACCGTTAAAGATTCTTGCAGACTGATGAGTGTATGTGTGCTTACGAGAGTCAGATGCGTGGTGCAATGCTATTAACATGGTGTAATGTAAAAAGTTCATGTGCAAGACCACTAAATAACCATGCACAGCTCAAGTTTGAGTGGTATTCCAAAGTAGGTTCAATATCTTTTGAGAAATTGGTATTAACCATTAACTAGTTTATTATGCCTCCGTTACGAAGTAGCCGAAGGCATTATGTTTTCTGGTTGTCCGTCCGTCCGTCCGTCCGTACTTCCCGTTCTCGTGATCGCGTTATCTGAAGAACCGATCAATGGATTCCTGCCAAACTTTGGTCATGTATGTATCTTGCAGAGCCGATGAACTGATTAGATTTTTGGGTCACAAGGTCAAAGGTCACAGGGCTCATTATGTATGCAAAAACAGCTCGTGATCGCGTTATCTCAAGAACCGATCGATGGATTCCTGCCAAACTTTGGTCATGTATGTATCTTGCAGAGCCGATGAACTGATTAGATTTTGGGGTCACGAGGTCAAAGGTCAAAGGTCACAGGGCTCATTATGTATACAAAAACAGCTCGTGATCGCATTATCTCAAGAACCGATTGATGGATTCCTGCCAAACTTAGGTCATGTATGTTACTTGCAGAGCTGATGAACTGATTAGATTTTGGGGTCATGAGGTCAAAGGTCAAGGGTCACATGGCTCATTATGTATGCAAAAACAGCTTGTGATCGCGTTATCTCCAAGGATAAGGAAATAGATGACCTGAAAAAGAAGGTTAACGAGCATACTGATCGTCTAAAAGCAGTCAGTGTGAACATCAATGCACAGGAACAATATTCCCGCCGTAATTGCTTACGATTTTTTGGCTGCCCAGAGAGAAAGGGTGAAAGCACAGACAGCATTGTTATGAAAATGGTCAATGACATCCTCAAAGTCAACTTAACAGTCGATGACATCGAAAGAAGCCACAGAGTTGGTATGCCAGGTGAACCCCTTCCAGAGCCTGCTCCCGGCGCCATCGAAGACCCAACAGCACCTACCAAAACCTACCGCGGTATCATCGTGAAATTCAAGTCATACAGGAAGCGCCAGGAGATTATACTCAACCGACGAAAACTGAAAGGTCGCAAGCGAGCAATAGTAGAAGACTTGACTGCCAAAAATCAAAAGCTCCTAGCGATGGCAAAAGGACATCCCCATGTTGAAGCTGCTTGGAGCAATGACGGGAGAATAATTGCTCTACTGAGTGGTAAGGACCATAAGAAAAAACTCATCAGAAACGAGGATGACCTGAAATCTCTGCCAAATGAATAGTGAAATGTTAAATCTGAACTAAACAATCTTCTGGAGGGAAAAACTTCCCTTTTTATCGTTCGATAACAAACTTTGACAAAGTGAACGCTTATTTTTATTTGTACTATTTGTATATAATTCTGTTTTACATATATTTATATATATATATTCATTGCTTGGAATTTTCAATCAATGTAGTATTTGTTTATGCTTAACTGTTTTGTTAAGTTGTTTTTGTATTTCCGTATAATAAATTTGACTTTTATGACTATAATGAAAGAATATAAATATATCAATTCTTCCCACATTCGTTCTTTTGCATGTTGCATGTATTTTTACATGTATTTCCATCTATGCTTCAGGTGCGGAATAGTTTGTAATACTTATTTTTGTAGAGTTGCGCTCTCTTCTTCTTTCTTTATTGCTACGATCAAAATGTGTAATCTTATAAGTAAGAATGAACTTTCGTATGAACAACCCACTTAACGATCTTGATCCTGATCTGCATGTCAATAACCCAGATTTTGCTTGTAACAGCTACACCCCTTTTGAATTTAATGAACATTTCCAGTCTTGTGCCGAATTCAGCATGATTCACTTAAATGCCAGAAGCCTTCATACAAATTTTGAGAACATTTCTAATTTTCTATCTATCATAAAGAACAGTTTTTCAGTTATAGCTATATCAGAAACATGGATATGTGGTTTACCAGTAATTCCATTTCATTTAGATGGATACAAGTTTGTCAACGTTGATAGAAAATCTGGTAGAGGCGGAGGTGTTGGTATTTTCATTAAAAATGACATTAATTTTCAAAGAAGAGAATCAATTACACACTCCGTAGAAAGTGATTCCACTTGTGAATATTTATGTGTAGATTTGTTTAGACAAGATAGAGATAGGCTGACGGTTGGTGTTTTTTATCGAAAGCCTAGCACAGATATTAAATCATTCATACATTTTTATTCTGAAACGCTTGAAAAACTTAGCACTGAAAAAAGAGAAATTATTATGACAGGTGACTTTAATATAGACTTACTGAAATCAACTGATGAAAATACAAACGATTTCCTAAACATTAATTTTTCATTTGGTCTTACTCCTGTCATCAAATATCCAACTCGTATTACTATGAATACTGCATCTCTCATTGATAACATTTTTATTAATACATTCGAAAGAAATCTGGAAAGTGGCAGTTTTTCTGTTGAGTTAACAGACCATTTACCTATTTTTCTTGTGTTGGATAAAACTAATTTGCTGACAAAGAGTCAGCATACTACAATTAATTTCAGACGTGCAGTAACAGATGATGGTGTAAAGAAATTACAAAGAGAACTGTACGAAGTGGATTGGTCTTCATTGTATTCGTGCAATAATGTTAATACTGCTTATGACTTGTTTTTAAGTAAGCTTTTAGTTTTATATGACAGAAATCTACCTCTATGTACTAGTAACAATAAGAAATCATGTATACGTAAACCTTGGATAACACCAGGACTTTTACGATATATCAAGAAAAAAAATAAGTTGTATAAGAAATTTCTTAATGATCGCTCACCCTCAAATCAAGCAAAGTATAAAACATATAGGAATAAAGTTAATAATATATTACATAAAGTGAAAAGGAAATATTTTTGTGATAAATTGAATCGAACCAAGCATGATATCAAGGGTACTTGGTCCGTCATAAACAAACTACTTTGTAAATCCAAACGTAATCCACCTCAGTATATTTTATGCAACGACAAAAGAATAGATGACTCACAATGTATAGCTAATGAATTCAATTCATATTTTATTAATTGCTGCACAAATATTTTAACTTCTTCTCAGGTTGTTGCACGAAATGATACATTTGAAGGATATTTAAAGGATCCACTTTTGAAATCGTTATTTTTAAAGCCTATTACTGAATCTGAAATTCTTGAAATTACTAAATCGCTGAAGAAAAGTAACTCCTGTGGTTTTGACGGCATCAACAGTAATATTGTAAAAAAGATTATATACTCGATTGTAAAGCCTTTATGTTATATATTCAATTTATCTATAAGTACAGGTAATGTACCAGACAAACTTAAAATTGCTAAAATTGTACCAGTTTATAAGAAAAATGACTCTCATCTCTGCAAAAACTATAGACCTATTTCAATATTGCCATGCTTCTCAAAGATACTGGAAAAATGTATGTATAAACGTTTGTATTCATTCTTAATAGCTAACAGCATCTTAACAGACAGTCAATATGGATTTAGAAGTAACCACTCGACTTGTCATGCTCTTATAGATTTACAGGATAAAATTGTATCTTCAGTAAAAAATAACGATTTTGGAATAGGAATATTTATAGATCTCTCAAAGGCGTTTGATATAGTTAATCACGATATTCTATTATGTAAACTACAGCATTATGGTGTACATGGCCTCCCACTCATATGGTTTAAAAACTATCTATGTAGTCGTTATCAATTTACCATATTCAATGATGCTTCTTCCACTCATAGTTTAATTAAACACGGGGTTCCACAAGGTTCTATATTAGGTCCCCTATTATTTCTCATATACGTTAACGATATTGAAAAATCATCTACCAAATTTGACTTTATTATGTATGCAGACGATACCACTTTGTTCTTTACTCAGCCGGATTTAAAAGATATGCAAGAGAATATTAATGTTGAACTACATAACATATCTAAATGGTTTAAGGCAAATAAATTAATACTTAATCTGACTAAAACTTGTTTTATATCTTTCCATAATAAGCTGTCCAATGCGACTAAAACCTGCAATGATCTTACATTAAGTATCGATTCTACACCAATAACTAAATCTAAATCTATTTGTTTTCTTGGAGTCAATATAGATGAAAATTTGAAGTGGGATTCACATATTAACTATTTAAGTACCAAAATATCTAAATGCATTGGTATTATGTATAAATTAAGAAGCTGTCTTCCTGGTTCAGCCTTATTCTCACTGTATAACGCCTTAATATTATCACATATTTTATATTGTATAACTGTCTGGGGAAATTGTAGTAAAACCAAATTAGATGTCATTTTCAAATTACAAAAGAGGGCAATACGAATATGTACTGGTAGTCATTTTCTTACTCATTCGGCTCCCCTTTTCCATAAATTGAATACTTTGAACATTTTCCATTTATACCAATATCATACTATCCTACTTGGATATTTTTACTTCAAGAGTATCCTCCCCAAAAATATTGTTAAAATGTTCACTATAAATAAAGAAATTCATTCCCATGGCACACGAAACAGCAGCTTATTTCATTTATGGAAAGTCGGGAAAACCTTTGTACAACGGTCAGTTCGATATAGTTTCCCAACAATCTGGAACTCACTTCCCAATTATATTTGTTCATGCATCTCTCTCTCTCTTTCTTTCTTTAAAAGAAAATTGAAACAATATTTTATTTCAAAATATGCTTAGTTTGCAACTCTTTGATATTTGAAAACATCCACTTGAAAAAGGAAGTAATTTAGGTTTTTAGGTTGTTGTTGTTGTTGTTTTTTTGTTTGTTTTTTTTTTTTTTTTTTTTTTGGGGGGGGGGGGGGGGGGGGGATCGGGTAATTACTTGGATGCACTTTATATCTGTTGGCATCTACATGTAGGTATTTTGTATTTCATATTCTATGCATGTATATATTCATATCCATTGCTTGTTTCTTTTCCCTTTGTTGTACAAATTTGAAACTATTATTATGAAGCCTCCAAATCACTCTCTAGCAAATGGGGACTTTTTTTTCACAAGGCCAATCTGGCTTTATTTTAAAGTTCTCATAATTCATTTTCTTACAATGTAATAGGCCTACTTATAATATTTATTGCTTTTTATTTCATGACTTGTAAATATGTATGTTTTTTGTCACGTACAACTGTCTGTACATTTTAGAAATGAATTGAATAAATGAACTGAACTGAACTGAAATCTCAAGGACCGATTGATGGATTCCTGCCAAACTTTGGTCATGTATGTATCTTGCAGAGCCGATGAACTGATTAGATTTTTGGGACACGAGGTCAAAGATCTCAGGGCTCATTATGTATACAAAAACAGCTCGTGATCGCGTTATCTCAAGAACCGATTGATGGATTCCTGCCAAACTTAGGTCATGTATGTTACTTGCAGAGCCAATGAACTGATTAGATTTTGAGGGTCATGAGGTCAAGGTCAAAGGTCATGCGGCTCATTATGTATGCAAAAATAGCTTGTGATCGCATTATCATTAGAACAGATTGATGGATTCCTGCCAAACTTAGATCATGTATGTATCTTGCAGAGCCAATGAACCGAGTAGATTCTTGGGTCATGAGGTCAAATGTCATGGGCTCATTATGTATGCAAAAATAGCTTGTGAACGCATTCTTATTAGAACTGACAGATGGATTACTATTTAACTCAGGACATCTTGCAGAGCCAATGAACTGAGTAGATTTTAGGGTCATGAGGTCAAAGGGTCATATATGTATATGAGAAATCACTTGTAATCACGATATTCTAAGAACCTGTTAATGGATTACAATTGAACTTGAATTTGAAAAATTTCTTTCTGTTTTGGTTTGTAAACTTGCTCTATGACGGAGGCATCATTTTCGACTGCGCGCAGTCGAAGTTCCATCTAGTTTACACTTATAATATGTCTAGACTTACAGAGATCACATGCAAATTATAAAATAAACCGGTTTTTGATGGGTATGTCCAAAAACTTAAGACATATGACAATGATAAGAAAGTGGTTTCATATGAAATTAATTTTTGTGACATATTTTATTCCTATGTTTTCATATATTTGATACATTACAGATTCTGTATCGTGTGTCACTTCCTGACTGTTACGGTACTGCCCTGAGTTTCTTCACTTTGATCAACTGAGGAGACGTTCTTGACAGAGGGCTTTGCGGAGACGAGAAATGGAGGTGTCAACACTTTTGCTTACAATCTTGATACCTCTGCTAGCATGCAGTGTGTATTACTGCCGTCATCTGAAGCAGCAACTTGCTACCTCTAGGACTAAGGCTGAAGAGTCTAGTTATCTCCCCAAAGAAGAAAGAACGTTGGCTAACGGTTCACAGGATTGGGCCACATATCTTGAAGAGTGGGGCAGCAGTGCCAGGTGCCAAGGGTCAACCAACGTCGACAGGCGTTGCATTTTCCACAACCTTTGCTACTACACCAAATACAACGACTTTGTCTTCCTGCATGCACCACACTCCATCAGTGAAGGAATCCCAGACGATCGCCAGCAACCAGCCCTTGTAGACTTGTCTTCTGTACCGGATCACAACACCCAGTATTTTGGTTATGTGGATGTTCCAAGTACTGTTGTGCAGTCAATAAAGAATGTGTCTTATCAGGAAGGAAAGTACTTGCTTTTTAATCGCTTCAACATGGGCAACCTCATGCATGTGTTTCACGATGATCTCCTACCCGTGTTTTACACGCAGCTTCAGCTTGGTCTTCTCAATCTTCGATCCGGTGTCAATGACGCGACGCTACTCACAAGCGATAGTCAGGAAGAGGGACCCTATTTTCAACTCTATGAGCACATCTCAAAGAAGACACCCATTCTTACACATCAGTTATCTCAAGATGATTCATCAAGATTGGCCTGCTTTGAGGAAGTTCATGTAGGACTCAGCAAGTTTACCACCTGGTATCAGTATGGCTTTGATATACCGCAAGGTCCTCTGGACGACATTGCTGTTACCTCTACAGAAATTGAATTGTTTACATCCTTCTACAAATCCAAACTAAACATTGATGGATGTTCCAATGCAGAAATTGAGAATTCAAATACATTTGTGATCCTGTTGAGGAGAACAAATCGGCTTATTCTGAATGAAGTGGAATTAAGTTTGGCCCTAGCGCAGCATTTTGATGCCTTGGTGGTTGTAGCAAGTTTAGAGATGTATTCCCTATCAGAGCTCATAGGATTGATCTCTTGCTCAAAGGGTCTAGTGGCTGTTCACGGATCCCTGCTCTCGCTTTCCATCTTCCTGCCTCCCTGTTCCGTCCTAGTCGAGATCTTCCCTTACGCTGTGAATCCAGACAACTACACGCCTTACAGGACGCTGGCTCATCTGAAGGGAATGAACATCGTCTACAGAGCATGGAGAAACTTTGATGAGATCAACACGGTCACATACCCTGACGCCGAGCCCGAAATTGGGGGCATCGCCCACCTCGAGCCAGAGCTCCAGGAGCAAATCCTATCAAGTGCAGAGGTTCCTTCTCACCTATGCTGCAATGATCCAGCATGGTTGTTTAGAATCTATCAGGACACCATAGTCGATGTTGACAGTTTCGTAGAAGTGGTCAGAGATGCTCTTCTTGAATCTCAAGATGGAGCCATAGAAAATGAGATTGGTAGAGTGCCCTACCAACCAGGAGCTGTCCAAGAGGTGTCCTGCTTCACCATACCTCTTCCATCTGGGGTTGTAACAAGTGAGGATGATGATGGTGATGATGATGCAGTAGGCCTCTTGTTGTCGTGGAGTCCACCTTGGAACATCCCTTTCATCCAAAACACCATCAAAGCAGATAACTCCATCACTTTGGACTACGAGGTGACGATCCAAGAGCAGGGGAAGGGGAAGTGTACGCAGGGGCGTTCGTCTTGCCAATGACCTCGCATCTATTCAAAGAAGGTTTTAAGAAGGGTCATGTTTACTTTGCATGGGTCAGATGTAAAGCGGGAGGTAAGACTGGACCGTATGCAGCGATCACCTCCTGTCCATATAAGGAAGACTAAAAAATATGCTTTCAGAATGGTCTCCTGGTTAAAAACCCTTTAGGAAGTAAAAAAATGAATTTGATAAATAATACATCAATGGAAAGCTTATAAGCCATAAATTAAAATAATAATACCAATAATATGTTATTGTCTGTCAGAGGAGTATTAAAGGCACACTGTCCTACTTGTATCTACTTGCTCCCTCTATGTAAAAAACAATGCCTAATCGGTGACCATTGATCCCCCATGATCCTATTTTTCTTATGTTATTTGAGAGCTGAGTTGATGAGATAACCACCTGTCCAGTGACCTTGCAGGGCGGTCTAATCCCTCCTATAAACTAGTACAGATAAGCTTTAAACAGCTTTTTCACGAGTCTTTTTATCCTTTTTTCTCTCTTTTCTAACTTTTCTGCTTTTTTATCAGGGTGGACTTCCCCTTTAAATTATACTGTTCTCCTTCAGGGGTTCCACTTTTCTCTGTTACTATGCAGTTTATCAACAGGGATACATGCAGAGTGTATTAAAAAAATATGGAAATTTTAATCATTCTGCGTGTTATTCATTTATTGAGCATCCAAGAGACATAATGGGGGAGGGGGGTATTTCTTGATGGGACTACGGGTTTGCTGTGTGCTAGACTTGTACACCAAGTTTTGTAACAACTTTTTATGACCTACTGCACCTGGAAAGTGACGACAATCTCCCTTTAAGGAAAAGGAAAAGATTTGGAATTATTAATAATTGAATGTAAAGCTGTAATTCTCATGTTGTGATGCTATAAGTCGTGATGAAAGAATCAGGCATGACTGAGCAGACACAATTTGTAATTGGTATGGTATAGTAATATTTCTACAAGGGCCTCATTTTATTTCTTCAAAAAAATGTCAGTGTGCTTTAATAACAAATTCCACTTTGTGCTGCTTGCTCAGTCATGCATGATCCTCCCATTGGTTATTGTGTCATATGACAAAAAGATAATATGAGCTTTTCACTTATGTGTATTATCAATAATTAATAATAACAAAACATTTGTCTTTTCAATACTATAATGACCCAAGTATAGCATCCATCCATATTTTTTGGATCAGATTTCTAACGCTGTCACTGCAGACTTTTTGAAATTTGGCCACGTGTGATTTATTAATCATGATTTAGATATGTATTTAAGAAGAGAAAATTATTTTTTTACTTCAGCTATTAAAACATAATTTGGGGATAATTTCAGTAATTTACCAATAAACTTGGCTTTCCTTTTTCAGGGACACCATGTATTTCTAACCTACTGGCTGTACACACAATACATGTACATGTGCTATTGTTTTTTGTGTAGCCATTACACAGTGTTTACCATTAAAAAAAATCCACCAAACAAAGAACAGAGCAAGACTTGAATGCCTGGTCATTGCCAGATGTTTTTTCTCCTCTTTTATTTCACCAATATTCTTGACCCTTTGTACAGGTAGAGTCTTGAGAGGAGCTGCATTAAAATCACTTGAGAGGTTGAGTGAGAGGTTGAGTGAACATGAATGAAAAGAATATGCAAGTGTATAGCGTGTATGTGATGCGAGTATGTCATTGCCAGATGTTTTTCCTCTTTTTTTTAAAACCAACATTCTTGACCTTTTGTACAGGTCCTGAGAGGAGCTTCAATAGATTTGACTTTGTAATAAAATGGGGCAACATGACTCGAGTGAGAGGTTGAGTGAACACGAATGAAAAGAATGTGCAAGTGTTACAGGGTGTATGTGATGTGAGGGGTTTCTCTGCTTGTCTTTACTTCATTATAGGGAGAACCATGTGATCTATCAGTCAGAGAAGGAGGACATGTTTCTTCTTTCTTGTGACCAGCAAGGTACTGGTGCTGGCAGGAATATTCATGCTAGAATTGTCAAGTGAAATTGTGGGTCCTCTCACATGGGGAGTATAGGCTCTTATCATCCAGTTCTTAGTGGGGTGACTTAATTCTACTGGTATCCCGTCCATATCAGGGGCGGAGCTCACTTCTCCAGTGTGACTGTTATGGACAGCTAGGTAAGTGGCCTTGGAACTGTGTGATCCAGGGACCAGTTTCTCAAAACATCCCATATATATAAATGCGATAATTCTACAGCTCTGGGGTTTTCCTGTGCGTGCTGTGAGTCCCCTGCATATATTTAATCGCTTGTTGATTGCCATGGCCCGTCTTTAACATCAGTAACCACTTGTGAATCAATTCAATTCATTTCATCAAAGATCTGCAGTATCCGTTGATTACTGAATTTTATCATTCCCAAAGGCTTAGTACAGGTCCCACCTGGTTCCTGTAGTTACAAGGATTAATGGCCATAACTGAAACACTTAAAGATACTATGTCCCTTTTGCAGCCAACCTCAAATTATGTAGAACTTTGCAGGAATTATGAATATGTCATGTATGTCCTATCTGTGAAATTTAAACGTTAGCAACGTCCTCATATTCAAATTATGCAAGATAACCCGTTTACTTGCTAGACTTCACTGTCAGACATTATTGAGTGACTGACTGGCTTTTTTCTTCTTTGGTAATAACATACATGAAAAGAGTTGTAAAGGGTACATGAGTATTTGTCTACATCAATAACCCACTTCTTGTGATGGCCAAGATTAAACTGATTGAATCTTTGCGCAGCATAAAACGTATGACCATTCGGTACAATGTCTGAAAATCAAGACTATTACTTTTGGGCTCTATAGCCCTAATGTCGATTTGACAACTAATATTAGTTATTTTCCCACTTGAAGACATTTTCAAGCCCCACCTTTTTTAGGGAATTTCTAAATTAGTATTATCTTCCAAATGCAGTTGGAATTTAGCTTTTTCATTTTTTGGCCTGCAAATGGGACATAGTACCTTTAAAGTATCTCTGTAAGAAAAATTGAAACCAATAGAGACCAGTCATTGATAAGGAACTTTGTTGCATGAACGAGTAGAGGCAATGGAATACATGTACTTTAAAACTTTAGACTTATTTAAAGATAAAGACCAGTTATGGTCATGCGATTGCATTGTGAAAGAAACGTTGTGGAATCGATTAGAAATGGTTGATCATCTAGCATTAAGTATTGGTGTGTACTGCGAGGTTCTGGAATCATCAAAATTATAAGAAATTTGGCTCAGTCTTCGTAAAGTTACAAGCACTGTACACAGAAAGATGTATATGGGACTATGCACACGTGTGCGACACATGCGTTTATCTCTCACAGTCCAATAGATAAACTAATTTACCAAATATATCAATTAGTAGGCGGTTTCCCGGCAAAATTTTTATCATCATGTATAAGTCAAAACATATTCTTTCACATGATTGGTAATAAAGAGCTTCCATTTCATTTTTTGAAATTGGTGCGTTTCCAATACTGGTCTTTACCTTTAATGTCAGGTAGGAAAGGTCGAATGTAATTTTTTTGGTGTTACAGCTGTTTTAGTGTATCGACTTGGTATAGATTAACTTTTGATGACATTGAACAACTCAAAACCACTGATTCATTGTACATACATGATATGTGGGGACATTCATTGTGAGCAAATGGACAATTTTCATTTTTGTTAATCCCCCCCGCACCCCCCCCCCCCCCCCCCCCCAAAAAAAAAAAAAAAAAAAAAAAAAAACCAAGACATTGGCCATTTTGACTCAAAAAGTGATTTTTTTTTTCTTCAAAATTTTCAGAAATTTGCGCAAACTCCTCTAGGGGAGAAACGGGTCATATTAATCAAATTCATAGCATGCAAGGACAGTCATTGTGAAAATGGATGCAAATGAAACTAGTCAAGTGTTTTTTTGCAAAGATCAACTATCTATCCCCTCGCCATTTGGGCCAAAAAGTGATGTTTTTCAAACTTTCAAAATTTGCCCAAATGCCCCTCTGGGGGACAAACGCGGATCAAAATCAACCTTATAACATGCAGAGAAATGAGCAACGAAACCGTTTTAACTAATTTAATTTGTAAAATGTCTTTCCTTGCCTCCACTAACCCTTTATTTACTCAATCAAAAGTTTTGAATGTTTTCGATCTGTATAAATTGTTATGTTTTCTTGTCAGAGACAGATCTTGCCATTATGATTATCCCTAACATGCTATTTTTCCATTAACTCTGCAATCCACTCCACGCAAGAACTTAGTTTCTCAAAAAAACATTTACTATGCAAGTCCCAAACTATGGAATGCATTGCCTGCTAATCTAAAATCTGCATGCTGTCAGAACGTATTCAGGAGACAATACAAGGAAAGGCTTTTACAATCTCATTCACATTGAGTCGCATATTTTTAATTTTTTTTTCTCAATGTTATCGTTATATCGATGGGTTGTATTCTGTTTGGGTCTAATTTCATTCTATGTATGAACTTTATTTCTCAATTTACCTTCCTCTCTCTGTCTGTCTGTCTGTCTCTCTCTCTGTCTGTTTGTCCGTCTCTCTCCCTCTCTGTCTGTTTGTCCGTCTCTCTCTCTCTGTCTGTTTGTCCGTCTCTCTCTCTCTGTCTGTCCGTCTCTCTCTCTCTCTCTGTCTGTCTGTCCGTCTCTCTCTCTCTGTCTGTTTGTCCGTCTCTCTCTCTCTGTCTGTCTGTTTGTCCGTCTCTCTCTCTCTCTCTCTGTCTGTTTGTCCGTCTCTCTCTCTCTGTCTGTTTGTCCGTCTCTCTCTCTGTTTGTCCGTCTCTCTCTCTCTGTCTGTTTGTCCGTCTCTCTCTGTCTGTTTGTTTGTCCGTCTCTCTGTCTGTTTGTCCATCTCTCTCTCTGTGTCTGTTTGTCCGTCTCTCTCTCTCTCTCACCCTCCATGACCCAGCTGTTCATGTATTCTCTCCCTCTACCTCAATGCAATTTAAACATATATTGAGTGAATAAATGAATTTAATTGTTTTTTGCAAATAGATGCACTTTTGCTCAACTAGGGTGCATTTGTGCAAATTGAGATGAGGGCAAAATAATTCTCACACAAGAGACATGTATGTTTTCTTCAAAATTATCTGTAATACTTCTTTTATTACACAATCGTAATAATACACAATAGACTCGACTTTATTTTATCATTATGAAATTGCTGTAAATTTACACTCATGATTTACAATCTGGTACATGGTATACCAGTTCTGCAGATAAAAACAGAATGATTATTTGCTACATGGTGAAAAAGGGTCTTTTTAAAACCATTTTCCCCCTAAAAGATCCATATTAAAACATGATTCTGACTTGATACTTATTGAATATTTCTATTGTGACACAGACCAAAATGATTTATGACACAATTGATGAAAAGCTGCATTCGTAAAATAACGGTGCTGAAAACAAACAATGCAAAAGCAATTCAACCCAGTAAAAATACTCTTAAAAGTGCTGTTAGAAGTATATAACTAGAGATAAAAAGCTGTAGATCTGGAGAGATAAAGGTGCACTAACATGCCCTTTACTGTTTATCACATTTATAGCTGGAGGGATGAAAATAAGATTTATACAAAATTCCCCTAGCACGATCCTTTCTTTACCTTTGTACATTTCAATTTAGACTATGCCACATTTACATATAATACATGAAAAAAAATTATTGCATGACTTCTTATCGTAGAAAGAAGAAAGATATTTCATTTTATTAAATTCATTTACAGAGTTATGAAAAATTATTTCCACTAAAAAAAAAAGTAAAACACTGACTAGTCATACCGGGGGCCATATTCTAAAAATGATGTTAATGCCGTAACAAACTGAAATTGGGCAGAACACAAGCACCAATGTCTCTTTAAACTTATCACGAATGCAGCCAAAGGCACAAAATATAATTTTAAAAGAACAATGAAATAGTTTAGCACTTGTCTAAAAACGAAACTGGTTCAGATACAGTCCAAAGCAGCACTGTAAATTTCAGCTGAACAAAATTGCAGTTTTCTTTCAATTATTTCCTAACAATTACTGATCAAATCATGATTGTGTTCGCTCTTTTTCACCATGATGAGTATCAAACTTTCCCAAAATATGCAAACATAAAATCTTTTTGGTTGAGACAATTCTCAAGCTTTCTTATTGCTTAAAATGATAAGATACATATTCTTAAAAGAATCAGAGCTGCAATCCTGAGCTCAATTTAAAAGTATTTAAAAAAGGTGTACATTTTCAGAGAGTTAAAAAGTGAACGTGTGAAGTCAGTTGGACTCTACAATGCCCCAAACGAGAAAATAATTGTAATATTGACTTCAAACCATGTAGGTTTTTTTCAATGGATTTCACCATGATACAATGTTTAAAAATATATATATATCTTACAATTCATGTATGCATGATTTTTCATTTGAAATTTGTTACCGATATACTGGCCTGACATATGATATGTATTTGGCTTCCACTTTCACCCAAAAATCGATAACAATAATCGTATCTTGACAAGTTTGAAACAGGAATTTAGGTCTCTCGATTTTGGTCTCTATTGAATTTAAATGTTTTCCAAAAATCACTTTTCAATTTTGCCTCGAAAAGTAGCATAAAGCATAAGTCGAGTTACATTCAAAGCCGGAAAGCAATAAATTGAACAAACTACCTAATTCTTTATAGAAATTTTTTAGTAAATCCGTCATAAAATATTTGGTATTCTTTTTTACATAATTATGATTTAAAACCTGGAAGAGTATACATGTGCACAGTACTCGAACATATGCAAACCCTATGATTTTGATCATAAAGTGCAGAATGCCGACATTTTTCTTCCTTGATTTTAATACCTACATGAGCTAGCAGATTCCCTCTCTGACTTGACCGTCGCTAGGCGTGTCTGGAGGAAGTCGTTCCGGTTATCGACACAGAGTCGCTTGGAGGACTCGAGGGATTCGCTGAGGAGCTGGCGTTTAGTGCATTCTCTTGCTTTAACCATGTTGTTCATGTTGTGCAGGACCTGTGATGGTAGGAAGCAAAGACAACAGAGGAAAGTGAGTAATCTATATTGTTCCTTATTTTTAAAAGAAAAGTTAAACGCCTTGACTTCCCTGCCAACGTACTGTAATTTTTGTAATCATCATCAGCCCCCCCCCCCCAAAAAAAAAGACCCCTTTTTTCAACCATTAGAGGATTGTGATTACAAAAAGTTTCAGCACCTTGGCAGGACGTAACATTTAAATATTTTTACGAACATAATACATGTAATTTGAAGAGGCAGGTGAAAGAGGAGGGGATGGCTCTTCTTTTCTATCCTCTGTTCTCCCTCTCTGAGAAGGGGGGGGGGGGGGGGGGGGATGAGAGAGAGGAGGGAAGAGCGGAAGGGGATAAGAGAGAGGGGATGAGAGTGAGGAGGAAGAGGGTTGAGGAGGGAGAGAGAGAGAAGAGTGTGACATCAAAAATCTATTTTAGAATTTATAAACTTAATTTCCGAAAGAAGATCAAAAATAATGTCCAAACGTCTGAATAAATAGTTTTTCTATAGGAACTCAGTGTTATTTTGCTCTGGTTCATAACATTTGGACATTATTTATGATGCTCTTTCAGAAATTAATGTTTAAATTGAGAAATTCTTTAAAAAAACATTTTGATTACGTCACTCGCAACCCTCTTCCATCTCCTCCCTCTCAACCCTCCTCTCTCTTATCCCCTATCCACACCTACCTATCCCCTCCCTCTCAACCCTCCTCTCAACCATCTTCTCTTATCCCCTCCCTCTCAACCCTCCTATCCCCTCATCCTTTTCCCTCCTCTCATCCCCTCTCTCTCTTATTCCCTATCCACACCTACCTCTCATCCCCTCTCTCTCTCTCTTATTCCCTATCCACACCTACCTCTCATCCCCTCTCTCTCTCTCTTATTCCCTATCCACACCTACCTCTCATCCCCTCTCTCTCTTATTCCCTATCCACACCTACCTCTCATCCCCTCTCTCTCTCTCTTATTCCCTATCCACACCTACCTCTCATCCCCTCTCTCTCTTATTACCTATCCACACCTACCTCTCATCCCCTCTCTCTCTTATTACCTATCCACACCTACCTCTCATCCCCCCTCTCTCTCTCTCTCTCTTATTCCCTATCCACACCTACCTCTCATCCCCCCTCTCTCTCTCTCTTATTCCCTATCCACACCTACCTCTCATCCCCTCTCTCTCTTATTCCCTATCCACACCTACCTCTCATCCCCTCTCTCTCTCTCTTATTCCCTATCCACACCTACCTCTCATCCCCTCTCTCTCTTATTTCCTATCCACACCTACCTCTCATCCCCTCTCTCTCTTATTCCCTATCCACACCTACTTCTCATCCCCTCTCTCTCTCTCTTATTCCCTATCCACACCTACCTCTCATCCCCCCTCTCTCTCTCTCTTATTCCCTATCCACACCTACCTCTCATCCCCTCTCTCTCTTATTCCCTATCCACACCTACCTCTCATCCCCTCTCTCTCTCTCTTATTCCCTATCCACACCTACCTCTCATCCCCTCTCTCTCTTATTCCCTATCCACACCTACCTCTCATCCCCTCTCTCTCTTATTCCCTATCCACACCTACCTCTCATCCCCTCTCTCTCTCTCTCTTATTCCCTATCCACACCTACCTCTCATCCCCTCTCTCTCTCTCTTATTCCCTATCCACACCTACCTCTCATCCCCTCTCTCTCTCTCTTATTCCCTATCCACACCTACCTCTCATCCCCTCTCTCTCTCTCTCTTATTCCCTATCCACACCTACCTCTCATCCCCTCTCTCTCTCTCTCATTCCCTATCCACACCTACCTCTCATCCCCTCTCTCTCTCATTCCCTATCCACACCTACCTCTCATCCCCTCTCTCTCTCATTCCCTATCCACACCTACCTCTCATCCCCTCTCTCTCTCATTCCCTATCCACACCTACCTCTCATCCCCTCTCTCTCTTATTCCCTATCCACACCTACCTCTCATCCCCTCTCTCTCTTATTCCCTATCCACACCTACCTCTCAACCCTTTTCCCTCCTCTCTCTCATCCTCTCACTCACCCATCTCCTTCCCCCTCTCTGCTTATTATTTATATTTTTTTAACTTGTGTTATTATCATCCCCTCTTTCCCTTTACTGCTCACCATCCTAAGAGGAGGAAAAGGGGGATAGAGAGGAGAGGAGAGAAAAAGTTACATCTCGGTAGGAGATTATCATCATCTCCTCCTCCCCCTCCTCTTTGCATTGAACACATGATCAGGAGGGAGGGGGATGATGATGGGGACAAGCCTCTCTCCTCCCAAGAGGGATGGGAGATGGGCATAATTTCATTATAATGAAAAAACGTTACGCTACCTTGACCGTCTTCTCTTCCCTCCTATCCACACCTTCCCATCCCCTCACCCTTTTCCTTCCTCTCTATCTCTTATCCCCTCTCTCTTCCCTCCTATCCCAACCCTCTCATCCCTTCTCTATCAACCCTCTTACCTCCTCTCTCTTATCCCCTCACTCTTATCCCCTCCTTCTCAACCTTCCTCTCTCTTTCCTCTCCACCTTTCCTATCCCGTCCCTCACCCATCTCCTTCCCCTCTCTACTTATTATTTATATTTTTTTAACTTGTGTAATTATCATCCCCTCTTTCCCTTTACTGCTCACCATCCTAAGAGGGGGAAAAGGGGGATAGAGAGGAGAGAAAAAGTTACATCTTGGTAGGAGATTCCTCCCCCTCCCCCCTCCTCTTTGCATGAACACATGATCAGGAGGGAGGGGGATGATGATGGGGACAAGCCTCTCTCCTCCCAGGAGGGGGTAGGAGATGGCCATAATTTCATTATAATGAAAAAACATTACGCTACCTTGGCGGGGCTCTTCTGTATGACATAGGTCATCCCACTCTTCGGGCTCTGCATGTGTTTGTGTGGCGAGACGTACAACTGATGCCTGTTGGAGACTTTCCTTGGCGACAGCATGTGAGGGCGTGGTACAGGGAGGGGCGAGAGGGGCGGGGCTTCTAGCCTTTCCGTTACCCCGTTGGGTGAATTTTCAAACCTAAGAGCAAAAGCCTGTATGCTCTGAAGGAATACCTGTGGATGGAATGAGAAAATTAAATGTTAACAATTAAATTTTTCTTCAAACAAATATTTTTGCAATACTAAAAGCGGGAAATTTCAAAATTACAAAAGTAAAACTACAAAAGTGTCTATGACAAATTGTGACCGCCCTGCAAGGTCACTGGACAGGTGGTTATCTCAGCTCTCAGTTAACACAAGAAAAAGGGGATCATGGGGGACCAATGGTCACCGATTAGGCATTGTTTGTTATATAGAGGGCGCAAGTAGCTACAAGTAGTGCAGTGGGCCATTAAAGCTGCCTGAAACTACTCAAGTCACATCTATTCTGCTAGAAATTACTTTATTACCAGCCTACATATACTTTACTGATCTCTGAGAAGTGTCTAACTTTTGTTTTTGTAACTGCAAGGAAAAGGCGCTATATCAAATATCTTTTGGATTGGATTGAATTTGCAGGAAGACTTACCGAGTTGTAGAACTTGATGAGGTCCCCTCTATGTTCATCGTCAAACGTCGAGGCCGTCCCAGCCATCCTGGTAGGAGTGGGCGGGGCACTGCTGGGCTGAGGGACAGGCAAGGTGCTAGCTGATCGCATTAGGATTGGAGTCTCCACTGGTTGGAAGAACAAAGCAAAGCTCGATTGACTTTGTGAATTCTAAACATTTGAGAGGGTCTTTTCCCCAGTAGGAGTGTTGACCCTTCCGTAATACATGCAAAATTTACAAATAACTACCAAAAAAATTCAAAACACCCTTTCACGGTTAAGGCCGCCATTTTAATTTGAGCGTAAACATTGCGTTATCAATATATTGTTGCTTCACTGCCTGCGCTGTGCGCTCAGGTCATATTTACATGGCCGCCATTTTAAATTACGTGTTGACAACTTTGTTTACTCGTAATTTAAGATGGCGCCCATGTCTGAGCATGCGCACTCTTGTAACTGTGAAAGGGTGTATTAACTGACCCAACTTTTTGAAACAAAAATAGTAATAACATCAATTAATCAGAATATTTGTTGAATATTGTGAAAAAATACCTGTCTTTTTGTTCCATTGTATTTCTATATAATCAAACCATACTGTAATGTATTCCAAATTCGATTTTTTTTTTTTTTCAATGTGTTTTCATCAATAAACCAAATCAACTACAAAAAACAAAAAAAAATGCCTGTGCATAGTTTTTTTATTGCTTACTTGTCTTGGGTTCCGGCGAGCCTCTGCTGCTGTTCACAGAGCCGTTCCCATTGGCATCTTTCTTACGGTTTGATTGAATGAGAACGCTGCGGTAGACGTGGCTGGATGCCTGGGGCTGGAAGCGGTAACTGCGCATGATCTCCTGGAACGAGCAGGGGTTCTGTGTCACCTGCAACAAAGAATTATACTTGATTCATGATCAAAGACGAAAATGGTTCATGTTTTGTAGTAATAGATAAAATGGCACATAAAATGGCAGTCTGTCATCTAACAACACGGAAAAGAAAACAATATTACACGTAGGAAAATTGAAGTTAATACCAGGAATAGCGTAAAATAAATCATAAGACAAGGAGAATGGAGAAAGAAAGAAGATTGTTCGTAATAAGGACAGGACAGAGAGAGAGAGAGGGAGTGGGGGGGGGGGGGGTGATAAGGAGAAAGGAAGGCAGAATATACATGAGAGAAGAAGAGAGGTATGAAAATTTGCCAAATAACTTACTTCAGGAAATAACATCACCTACACGAGGTTACCATGCAATTAGAATACATATTGCCCGGTCCACAAACTGGCAATTCTAAATGGGCAATAATATACCCTGATATTTTCACTTTTCCGGGTTTCACCATTTACTCTGGATACAAAAATTGCAGTCAATATTGAGCCGAATATTCATTTTCTCCATTACCTTCCAAGCAGCTGAATCGCCCCAAAGTTTGAGCACACAATCATGCAGCACGGTAGCAGGGTAAAGTAAACGTACAATACCCTTTTCCAATTCACAAAGGGAAAGGTAATAATTATGATATCGTGGGGTCAGTGACACAAAGACGTAACTCCAGTTTGGCCATTTTGAGAAAAAGTGGTTTATGTGTCATTGAACACTTGGGCCTTAAGTCTAAGTTTCACTAGCCATTGACTTCAATGGTGGTGTGTTGGGAGGAGTTAAGTCTTTGTGTTTCCTGGAAAGCCTACATTTTTCTTAACATTTTGATATCAAATACTCGTTTTGGCAAAAATATGGACTTGCGTCTTTGTGTCACTGAACCCTTGATATGCTCATTTTGGAGCAAATTTCACCGGAGCACCGGCAACATCAACATTACTTCATCACTGTGATGGCAAACTCACCCTGCAGATGATGTACATGGTACACATGATGATCTGGTCGAGATGCCTGTCTCTCATCATCTCCGTCTTATGAACGACGGCGTGCTCCAGACACGTCCAGATCTTACGTCTGAGGTCATCAGAAAGCTTGAGACGATGGCAGAGGTCAAGCAGTCTCACGTTCATCAAATGATACACCTGGAAAAGAAAGAATTATAAACAGAAACTAAATGCAATGCTTTATTCAATATGTTGTACCTAAATGCCCATTTCCCAATATGTTAACACATGATAAGATACATTTCTGAACAAATATTTACATATCATATCTGATGACATTTTCATGTCATTTTCTTGCTCTTATTGAACCTTGGGCCTCTGACCTTTGAACCCAAGATGTGATAAAATACTGCTTACATGCTGTGTGCACTCATATCTAAAACCACTTAATGTCAAAATCCCTTTCTACAAAAGCCATATAAGTTTGTGGGTGTAAGATGTAAGAGGTGGTGTAATCAAGCTCTCATGCTCATTGACCTCTGCCACATTTGACCTCATCACCAATGTCAACAACAAAAGCCCTTCTCACCTTCCTGAAGAAGATACCAATGGAGCCGGTTCTCTTGGGCCTGGGAACTGGGACGGCAGTAGTCCCGCTTGACCCTGCCTCTCCTTCTGCAGTCTTGGCCTTGGCGGGAGAAGACGTGTAGATGACCTTCACAGGACTGACGATGAGTCGAGCATTACCCGTACTGTCCTTTCCTTGAATGCCTACAGGGGGATGAGACAAAAAGTTTAAAAAAATGATGGATGTGTAAGGTAATTTTTTAACTTTGGCAAGGATCGTGGTACAGTGAAAACTTATTATAAAGATCTCTGATATAACGAGGTATCTGTGATAACAAGGTCATTTTACTGGTCCCGGCTCTTTATATCCTTTTGTTTTTTACCCTTATACAAGAAGATTCCTGATATAACAAGTTAATTTCCATAGTCCAAAGGACCTCATAACAAGTTTCCACTGCAATAGCTAAGTATTTAACTAGTGTGTGGACAAGTTCATGGCATTCTTGGATTGCATTATGGAATCATGAACTCTAATAAAATGAAAATTATTATTTTACTTGATATTTAGTTTGCTCCAAGCTGTAGAAGGGCTATCAGCTTCATACAGTAATCAGATATATATATACTAAACCGAAGATGTGGATTGAAATGTATTGGACAAAATAGCTTGGAATTGCCCTTCTCTAATTGAAAAGAGCTACAGAAAGCAAGTTCACTATCAATCATGACTCTAACTTTGATGACTAAGTTGAGGTGATTTTGTAACTTCATTCAAGCTAAATTGAAACAAATGAGTAAAATACTATAACATACATTCACAGTTTCACACAAATACACACACAAATGACCCTGCTGATCTTTGACCCTAAAACTCTGAATCTGTTCATAGGTAGGTGGTCATGACGAAGCGAATGTTTTTTCTGTGATCCGAAAGGGTCGGAGACTACACGTCTCCTTCCTTGTATGAACAGCTCTCAACTCACAAAGCCCCAGAGCCCTGGAAAGTTCAACGAACTTTCAGTATTAGCATGGCAAATCATCATGTCACAGAAACTCAATGGTCTAGGATTATTCTCACAGAATTCTAAGGACTAGTGAACAATCAGAGAAATATTTAACACCATCCATCTACAATGAAGTTTTTACACAAACAGATTGGAAAAAAGATGAGATATTAGATTTGTAAAAATGAGAATTAGTACCAAATTTGACCCTAAATAGTTCTATGGATATTGAAATCAAAATAGCACGGTGCGAGTTCCTACCAGGCAAGGAGTCCGTCATTTGCTTTTAGCTCTGTCTAAAAATGTGGGATTTCCTGCTATTTTGAAATGAATGCTGAGTAACCTGTCAAAACCACACCATGGATGATTTGTCATCTTTTAAGTTAACAATAATTCAAGTTTTCATTTTCCTCCGGGTGACTGCGCATTTTAACCTGATGACTCTGGGTAATGGTGCTAATGCATTATTTTGTATACAAATTTCCTTATTCCATTGTGATTTAAATGTCTCCCCTCTAAATAACGTCCTTCTCTAATGCTTTGTTTTTTTCTTCTACACTACTTATTTTTCCAAGAACCTATAATATACAAGCACTACTTTTTAAAAGGTTCCTCACATTCTACTTAATCTATCGTATGAATTGAGAATCATTGAGACATGCTCATTTATACTACATGTATTGTAGAATTTCTTATTTTATATGGATGTCTTTATTTTTTGTAAAATGTAGAACAATACAAATTTGAAAATTTCAAATTTGAATATTGTTGCAGTCAGATCAGTATTGAAATAATGCCTCCGGCACCACCTTTAGTGGGCAAAGGCATGAGGAAATGTAAGAAAATTATTTTACCATGGACAACAACAAATTGTTGTTTCCTTGGAGAGACAACAACGGTGGAGTTGCTGGTGGATGATGCCGAGGTGGTAGGGCTTGACGTGGTACCTGTTGTGGGTTGCACATCTGTGAACGTCATTGCTCTGGTCACTGATGATGATGATGAGGATGTGACTATAAAGTAAACACATCATTGAGGGAGTTTTACGTTCTGTTCAGAGAATTAAACCTAAAGACATTGGGCGGTATTCTCGAAAGCGAACTAACTTTAGTCCATGGTTTAATCCTCCGACTGAGTATGGAATGCCGAGTGTCCATATGAATATATTTTTGAATAATTTGATATGTCCCTTAATTACCATGATAACATAATTATTTCATTTTTATTGGGACAGATTAAATTATTCAAAAACATATTCATACGGACACTTGGCATTCCATACTTAGTCGGTGGATTAAACCATGGACTAAAGTTATTCTGCTTTCGAGAATACCACCTATTAGCTCTAGTTAAAGATGAGGATAAAAGCTACAGAAAGCATGACAAGATCATGGATTTTTAATGAAAGTAAAAGAGTGAGAACATTTTTGGACACAACTAATGTTAAATGACAACAAAACGTTTATAGGTAAGTGGTCATGACGAAGCCATTGTGTTTCTGTGATCAGAGGGTCAGAGACTACATGTCTCCTTCCTTGTATGAAGAGCTTTCAACTCACAAAGCCCCAGAGCCCTGGAAAGGGCAATGAACTTTCAGTATTAGCATGGCATATCATCATGTCACAGAAACTAATGCTCTAAAATTATTCTCACAGAATTCTAAGAACTAGTGAACAATATTGCTTTATATAATATAAAAACACAATCCATCTACAATAAAATTTTAGAATTTTTGGAAAACAGATGAAAAATTTGATCTATCAAAAAAAAAAGATAACAGTTGACATATTTAAGACGTAAATTTCAGTTACAATGTCTGTAAGTACTCTTCAATTACGAGTCTTTTCTATTGAGACAGTTTGGCAATAATTAAAACCCAATATTGAACCCATTAAAACAAGCCTACAAAACAATACTCGAGAATTATTTTCAGTTTGCTAACTATGAAAGAACGAGAGGTAATTCCATGAAGCTAGCCAAAACAAGAAGCTGCCTTGACATCAGGAAAAATTTCTATAGCCAGAGAGTTGTAAGCAAATGGAACAAGCTGCCACAAACTGCCATTGATGCTCCCACACTCCTAAGCTTCAAACAACAACTATCCAACCTGGGTTTTTAAATGGGTCCCATGGGACCCCCTTAAAGGGAAAGTCCACCCCCCAAATAAGTTTGTTTCGATAGAGGCAGAATAATAAGAAAATCAGGTGAGTGAAAGTTTGAGCAAATTCTGAATGAAAATAAGAAAGTTATGAATTATTGAAGTTGTGATCAATCAAATACAAATTGGCAACTCTGTGACTTATTATACGAGCTCTCCTTCATTTGCTTTGTGCATAATATTCCATAAAATCATGTTTTCTTCGTTATTGATGACGGAATATATATTTGTTCCTTGCAGGGGGAGTATAGAAACATATTTGCAATTATTATATTTAGGGTGCATGTATGGTTGAAATTTTTCTTGAGGGAAAATGAAAATTTTAGATTTTTTTAGTACTGAGCAAATGGAAGTTGAGCTCGCATGATACGTCATAGAGTTGCCAATTTGTGTTTGATTGATCACAACTTCAAAAATCCTAACTTCCTTATTTTTAATCGGAATTAGCTCAAACTTTCACTGACTTGTTTCTCTCATTTTTCTACTCCTATTAAAACTAACTTAATTTCAGGGTGGACTTCCCCTTTAAAGATAAACTTGAGTTCTGGTAAAAAAAAGAAAATGAATTCTCACAGAATCTAACGAAACTTACACTGAATGTTCAAGATTACAAATAAATGTCATTGGCCAAAAAATTTTGGAAGAAAATGTATACTGGCTGAGTAATGAGCATAGAAAGATAAGGAAATCAGGGTAGTACTAGCCCCGACACAATGTGTGTTGTCCCATATACATCTTTCTGTGTAAGTGATTGTTACTTTACCAAGACTCTGCCAAATTTATGATGATTTTGATGACTCCAGAACCTTGCATTACACACCATTACTTACATGCTATATGATCAACTTTTCTGATCCATTCCACACCTTTTCTTTCACCATGCAATCGCATTACCAGAACTCAAGTTTATCTTTAACCCTGCCACATCACACTATCTACTGGATCTTCATCACCACGATGGCACGGTGTCGATGGCACGGTGTGGCCTTCAAGGTATATTCAAGGAATAGATTTTTTTCACCCCCCCCTGAAGGTAGTGGGAAAATGAGCAAAACACAAACAAGTAGAGCAAGATAATAAATACATGCGCATCTTATAAAAATTCTAAATCATGGCAAACTGAACCTGAACACAGAATGTTTGAACACAAACCTACTTTTAATGGTCGTTTCAGTTGGGCTGGAGGATGTGCTCGTAGATGACGATGTCGTTGGAGCATCGGCAGTGAAGAGACGACGTCGGGCGCTGCCTGGAGACGGAGAGCTGAATCTATCGTGAGCAGAGGTGGGCGACTGGAGGATCGCTTCCGCTATAACATGAGCAATGACGAATGGTGAAATTAATATAAGATTGAGGTGCAGTGAAACCTGTCTATAAAGACCACCCAAGGGAGACAAGCAAAGTGGTCTTTATAGGAAGGTGGTCTTTATGTACAGGTTCCTTTAGTACATATTTCAATGAGGAACCATTTTCAAGGGAAACAAAAAAATGTGGTCTTTGTAGACAGGTGATCACTATTAAAAGCAGGTTTGACTGTATTTTGAGCATAGATAATTGAAACAATTGAAAGCACAATCAATGCTTTTAAAACTGTAGATGATTTCATTTATCAAAATGTTGCTATCGTATGATATTGGATACAGGGTTAGAATGGCATAAACAATCTGTATACTAACATTACAATAAAAAGTAATTTTTGTATTATACAGTTGTGCATTTACCCAAATTATAAATGGCAATATACTGGCAATACGCAGTGAATCTGTACCAAAAAGCAGATACAAATTCGCTGCTCGATCATGCAGCCATTCAACGCAGGCAATACATGAACTTTCAAATCGCGGCACATGATAAAACAAGCTTAATTTGGCTTTAGCAACGACAACAAAAAATCAGAATATTCTGGATTATTTGGAAGGGTTGGCAGGTATGCTAATATTATTCATATCCTTAGCTTCTGATCAAACCATTATCATCTGCATAAAACTTACCATTGATGATAACTTTGCCATGAATCGCAACTACCATGGTAACAGGGCTCAACAGCCAATCAAAATCAAGGTTTCCATGTAACGGCAAGTTACCATCAATGGTAAATTTTGTGCAATGGGGCCCAAAACAAAAACCTTAACCAACTCACTTCTTCCGCCTAGCTGGACGACCCTCTTATGGACGATGGGGGAGAGGAGGGATTGCCCCTGACTGGAGTTTGTTGTCCCAGACGACGAGGTAGCCTGACTTGTGGTTGCCCCCTTCCCACCACCTCCTCCTCCCCCTGCCCCTCCCGCTACTCCTCCATCCGTCTGACCCGGTATCGTAGCATCCTCGCAGGTGGGCACGCCCTGGTTGCTCTCTTGCAGGAGGTCCCAGAGGGGCGAATCACTGCGCCAAGCGTAGTCCTGCAGGATAGCCTCCTCGATCTGTGGGAAGATAAAGAGAATGTACATGTACCACACAGGTAAACCGCCCCCTAAAGCCACATAGCATTT
This sequence comes from Strongylocentrotus purpuratus, assembly GCF_000002235.5. Lineage (NCBI taxonomy): Eukaryota > Metazoa > Echinodermata > Echinoidea > Camarodonta > Strongylocentrotidae > Strongylocentrotus > Strongylocentrotus purpuratus. Next base: position 27,129,399 of record NW_022145614.1, read on the forward strand.
TTACGACAGCGACTTATTTGCTCCTGCGGCAGTTGCTCCAGGCTTTATTTCATTAAAGATAAACTTGAGTACAGGTAATGCGATTGCATTGTGAAAGAAAAGGTGTGGAATGGATCAGAAAAGTTGATCATGTAAGTAATGGTGTGTAATACAAGGTTCTAGAGTCATCAAAATCATCATAAATTTGGCAGAGTCTTGGTAAAGTAACAATCACTTACACAGATAGATGTATATGGGACAACACACATGGTGTCGGGGCTAGTACTACCCTGATTTCCTTATCTTTCTATGCTCATTACTCAGCCAGTTTACATTTTCTTCCAAAATTGTTTGGCCAATGACATTTATTTGTAATCTTGAACATTCAGTGTAAGTTTCGTTAGATTCTGTGAGAATTCATTTTCTTTTTTTACCAGAACTCAAGTTTATCTTTAAAGGAAGATGGTCATCAGTTTCCATGTGAAGAAGGTCATAATTCGCTACACCAGACTTGGTGCAAATACTGCTATTGGTTGTACTAGTCTGCACCCACCAAACCTGTGGTCTCATAGAGAAATACTCTCTAGTCTCTCGGAATGTCTTCGGGTAAGGGAAATGTAAGATAATGACTTTACCATATGGGGGATGGCTGGAAAACGCAGAGCATTACATTACTGAGCATTGGTCATAATTGACAAAACCTGCTATTGGGTAAAAAACCCGAAAGGTGAAGGTGAATTTCAACTTCTAAAAGTACTTCTTTATTCATGTACTGGTAGTGACAAAGAATTCAATTCCCATAAAAGTAAGTAAATTCAAGAACTTTGTCTTTTGCTGAATTCAAATAAGAGCATTATCACACAGGGGTAAAATTTATCGTATCTAAAGAACAAGACTCTTTGTGTGTGAACGGATATACGTCTTTAACTGGGCGGAGCTAAGACCGGGAACTGCTCTTTAAACGCTCGGTAGGGCCATTGCGCATTTACGAGCAGCGAGTCACTGCTCGTAACTGCGCAATGGACCTACTGAGTGTTTAAAGAGCAGTGAATCTCGAACGACCGCACCAAGATGATGTATCTAAAGCTGATTAGTTTAAAGCTCTTAAAACTAATCAGCTTTAAAGAATTTTACCCCCGTGTGAAAAGGCTGTAAAACTTACAAAGTTGAGATGCTTGACGATGTCCCTCGAGAGCCCTTCTTCAGCCCTGAGGATGAGTTCAATGACCTTGTAGAAATGGAATGCAGGGATCTCAAAGGCTTCCAGTATCCATGGAAACGTCCTGAAGGAAGCAAGATATCAACCATTAAGAACATAAGTTACTGAGCAATACATGGCTTAAGAAGAAAAAAACACCATAAGGGTTTTATTAAACATTTGGAAAACACAAACTTGATCCTAAAGCTACTTGTATTTTTGAGGCAGCCCACGCAATATTAGGGAGGATCGACGTATTATTACAAATATGACTGTTACACTATTCACAATCTATGGTATCTATCAGCTTGTGACAATTCATCTTAACGTCTCATCAATTTTATTTCCCTGTGGTGCCGTATACTAAAAATGAATTTATAGAACAAACCTAGAGCTATTCTTGAAACATTACTAGATGGAATTCGACTGCGCGCAGTCGAAAATGATGCCTCCGTCATAGAGCAATTTTACAAACCAAAACAGAACACATTTTTCGAATTCAAGTTCAATTGTAATCCATTAACAGGTTCTCAGAATATCATGATTACAAGCAATTTCTCATATACATATATGACCCTTTGATCTTTGACCTCATGACCCTAAAATCTACTCAGTTCATTGGCTCTGCAAGATGTCCTGAGTTAAATAGTAATCCATCTGTCAGTTCTAATGAGAATGTGTTCACAAGCTATTTCTGCATACATAATGAGCCCATGACCTTTGACTTTTGACCTTATGAACAGTAACATACATGACCTAATTTTGGCAGGAATCCATCAATCGGTTCTTGAGAACGCGATCACGAGCTGTTTTTGCATACATAATGTGCATTGTGGCCTTTGACCTTTGACCTCGTAACCCCAAAATCTAATCAGTTCATCTGCTCTGCAAGTAACATACATGACCTAAATTTAGCAGCAATCGATCAATCGGTTCTTGAGATAATGCAATCACGAGCTGTTTTTGCATGCATAATGTGCGCTGTGGCCTTTGACCTTTGACCTCGTGACCCCAAAATCTAATCACTTCATCGGTTTTGCAAGTAACATACATGACCTAAGTTTGGCAGCAATCCCTCACTCGGTTCTTGAGATAACGCAATCACGAGCTGTTTTTGCATACATAATGAGCCCTGTGACCTTTGACCTTTAACCTCATGACCCCAAAATCTAATCAGTTCTTTGACTCTGCAAGATACATACATGACCAAAGTTTGGCAGGAATCAGTCAATCGGTTCTTCAGATAACGCGATCACGAGCTGTTTTTGCATACATAATGAGCCCTGTGACCTTTGACCTCTGACCTCGTAACCCCAAAATCTAATCAGTTCATCGGCTCTGCAAGATACATACATGACCAAAGTTTGGCAGGAATCCATCAATCAGTTCTTCAGATAACGCGATCACGAGAACGGGACGTACGTACGTACAGACGGACGGACGGACGGACAACCCGAAAACATAATGCCTCCGGCTACTTCGTAACGGAGGCATAAAAATGAGATGAGGGGCAGACGGCAGATGAATAGCAATATCAATCAATAGAAAGGATCCCCATCATTTCCACAAATAAAATTTCTCAGCACCAATCTTAGAGTTGCGACAGATTCTGATCAATCACAAGATTACAGTCTCCTATATCTTACGAACATAGTTGCCGTTGATATAAATCGCAAATAAGTCGCGATGAATATTAACTCTTTATAAGACGGGGTGCTCTGGACGTGAGAAAATAATGAAAATGACAATATCTGCATGCAGCATTATTAACCTTAACCTCAAGTCACGATTCTGAAGAAAAGATTTCTCAGTTCCACAATTCTTCTTATAGACTGCATTTAAAGGGGATGTAGGCATGACAAGACTATGTGTCATTCCCGTGGCCTGACTCTGGGCCAATCGGGTATTATCGGACTTCGGTAAGTTCCGCGAACGCTAGCTCGCGCTGACCGTTGATTAAGTCCATTTGCCATGCTACACCCCTTTAACAGGTTTATCAAAGTTTATCAAAGATGTTCTCACCTCTGAGAGTTGTAGGCGAATATGACAACTTCCAAACAGCAGGCAAAGAGAGATCGGTGGAAAAGCTCATGCTCCAACAGATGCTGTTATCCAACAAAGGAAAAAAAAGATGAAATTCAATATTTGCCTTCATATATTAAATTCCGTTAGAAAAGAAATAATCATGCAACACCAAGAATCGCTCAACAAATTTATACACATTTAAATTGATCTTTTTTCAGTCACACTAATGCACTGACGCCAAAATAAACCTACAGGTACTTATTATCATTGTTTAGAAAAAGATTAGGAAACACATAAAATTTTGGAAAGTTAAAATCAAATAATTATTCTGCATTCATGAGCCCTGCCATATAGAGTTGTGAATGATTTGGATTGATTGCAAGTGCTCAAATCAATCCAAAAATTGCAATCTCATATCTTTTAGTAGATTCGCAACCGATATCATCGAATTGCAATATAATTGAATCAACTGGATCTGTTGAACACAATAATGTCCACTTTATTAACAAAAATCTTCCTCAATTTTTTGGGGAGGAAGGGGGAGGGGGGTCGTGAAATCTAAGACTTACTGTGAGATTCTTTAATCTCCTCTTCTCTGCTAACATGATGTTCTCAAGGACTTTGTAATAGAGATTCTCGGCCAGTTTTAATCTTCGCTTGGCAAAGTCTTGTGGTGATCCGGCGTTTCCTTCATCCAGTGCCTAGGGTAAGAAAATGGAAAAATCATGTTTTAGACAGATTCATTTTAAACAAAGAGGGCAAGGATTGTGCTGATGACCGTGATGATGATTGCCTAGAAATTGAAATGGAGATATGTAGTATTTCAATTTCATTTTTATTTGTCCAATGGAAAATTCACTTTGCTCACATTTTACAATGAAAAGATTATGCACAAGTTTTTCAGTAATTGTTAGGACATAATCTTTGTACTTCTTTCATATGCTCTTGCTATGGATACGATGAATGCACGCATAACTTTGTTAATATTGCTGAGCCAATGTCCTCATACATTTTGCATTCTTTTCGCAATCGATTCAATGGAAAGGCTACAAACCTACGGGTGATCCCTTCTGCAGGGTTCCCTGAACACTCCATGAATATACCCTCCAAAACCTCACTGCCCCCCCCCCTATTTTACTACAGTATACATAAGGTAACTAACCCTTAAACCCTTTGGCATGGCTCGACACTAACAGGCGCCCAGGACACATTGGTGCCCAAGTCGGGAAACTCAAGATGTTAAAGTTCTTACATAGGGCTCATGCATACAGATTGTTAACAAGTTCAATCAGGGCCCCATTTCAGCAAACTTGTCATCAGTGACAAATGACAATTTTTGTTATAAGCTAGTGAAATCCTTGCTTCTGATTGGTTATCAGCAGATTTGTCACTCATTGTCATTTTTCATTGAAAAAATTTGTGAAACGGGTCCCTGGACTCCCTTCCAAAAGCTGTGAGTGAGGAACCCTGCCTTTGGACTGTACAAGATCTTCCTACTTACCTGTGTGTACTTTTGGCAGAAGATCTCTCCCATCTCCTTGACTCTACTGGCGATTCCTTCTGCAGGATTCTCTGAACAGTCCTTGAAGATACCCTCCAGAAGCTCGCTGGCCTCCACCTTACGTCCGGTCAGCAGGGCCTGGAGCTTGCTGACCGCTTGGGTGGCAGTGGACACTGGGGTGATCTCGGGGTCCTTCTCCTTGAGGTAGCGCCTGTTGGTCAGTGGCGTGGGTGGACAGAGGTCCTTGGTCTGGAGAAGATGGGATGACCAACGAGGAGAATAGTCATAAGAATACCCTCTTTACGTACATGTACATTTTCATCGACGGCGATTGGGCTAATAATGTCAAATGCAGGTTCTTCTTTTACATGCATATTCCTCCCACTTCTAAATATATATATATTCAAAAACATAATTCTTGAAATGGGTAATGTTTATTTAAGCACATATTCAACATTTTATCCTATATGATGCATCAATTAGGTTTTTGTGTTAACCTTGATCGTCTGCAATTTTCATGTGTTTAGCATTCATCTTGATGGGTCTTAAAGTTTTGTACAGAAAACCTTCACCTGCCCATGCACAGATAGTCTCTCTGAACTGGCTCATATCATTTAAAAAAATTCAATCAATATTGCGGGCAGGGGGCTTAGGAGTTACCTTTTGGCCTGTAGGTTTCCTCATGGCCTCCTCCGTCTCCCTGAGGGCAGCAGACTTTGATGGTGTACCGATCTCCTCGTCAGCATCCTTATCAAGGAAAATCCTCTCGTCAAAGTCACCGATCGTTAGAACATACTCCTCGTAATTTTTGCAGATGCTTTTGCTATGGACAGACAACACATACAGAGATGCCAAGTTCAAAGATCAGCGATGCGTGGCATTTGTATGATTCGTCGGGCAAACGCGCGGGCGAACAGACGTACACTGTATAAGGTTTAGCGATTTTTCAAAATCTAGCGCGCGCGTTGTGCGTGAGACCATTTCCAGACCCTCGAAATGCGTGACGTCACGCCTAATGCGTGACACTTGGTAGCTCTGCACATAGAGTTGTCAGTATTTATATCCTCATATTTCTTGCAATAATATAATTTTGCGATGGGTACAATGGAAAGATCATGCAAGTTTTTCAGTAATTGTTCGGACATAATCTTTGTACTTCTTTCAATATGCTCTTGCTATGGATACGATGAATGCATGCATAACTTTGTTAATATTGCTGAACCAATGTCCTCATACATTTTGCATTCTTTTTGCAATAGATTCAATGAATGGGCTACACACCATTTTTTGTTATCATGTCCCAACATTTCACAGAAATCAAACAAACAAGGTGTATAGTTTTTGAGTTTGTACAAATTTAAAATGATAATGTTTCCATTTTTACCTGACACCTGCTAAGGATGCAAGTATAAGCTGGAAGATAGGAAAATAGGGGATCTGTGGCTATAAATATAATAATGTAATGTAGTAGCTCAATACAGAGCAAATTTATTTTTCATTCCTTTTCACATAATATTAACCAAGGAACTTAAGAAATGAGGATTAACGCCCTCCCACAGGGCTTGAGTACATCAATTTAGTCTTAAACTTGGTACCGTAATAACATAGACGTAATACAATGGACTATCGACGAAGCAGTTTCTTTGATCCTATGAGTTCCACCGGCAAGGTTTAAATTTCGCGCCGATGCAAAAACCCAGCGGTGGTCCCACCGCAACCCGACAGCTGGATGCGATCACTTGCGCAATCTTTCATAATCGCAACAGCAAGCTCGCGATTTGGGGTTGTTCGCTGCTCCTTCAAATCGTTGAGAACCTAGTGTTAAATAGTATGAGTGCTCTCCGCCATGCGGTCGTAGCGAACATGTTTTCGTCTTTGTGCCTGACGATATTATTGTTATTGTTTTCAGCGTTGTATTTATACTAACAATTATTATTTATTTCGATGTGTGTATTGTTCCATAATACATATTTTTCTCGTACTCATGAGCCATGTGTTGTTTATAAAGTAATTAGAAGGGCAGGATTATCATTAGATGACATAAATAAGGAAGAACTTTATGATTATGATGGGCAGTCCATATATCGACATAGCAGACGACGGAAATGTTGAATATTTTGCAATGGTCAATTCCCAAATTTACGGACACAGATATTTATCCTAATTCCTAGATTCTCAAAAAAAACGTACACATATAGTAGGCCTAGAATCTACATCAAGATAAAATAAGATAAAATCTGAGGGAAGAAAAAAAAAGCAGTCACTCTCGGATTAACAAGTCCAAAATATAACTTGAAAAAAACATGCACCCGCCGATCTCTATCAATGGGACTACGTGTGCAATTTGGATTAGACAAAGGCACGGCAATTTAGTGGTCATGATGCGAAGAAGTCACGCATTACCACAGATTTTCTGAGCACTCACGAAAACAACCCCATTCTTCCAATGCCTATAAAAAAAACGCACGCAAACGCAACAAATAACGAATGATTGTATTTGACAAACGAAGGATTTGTGATCACGACACTGTCGTTGGTTTCACAGAGAAATTAACGGAAACAGGAGAAAAAAACACTTTTTAAACTGTATTTTGTAAGCTCTTGTGGTGACTTTCCTTGCTTATATGAGTTTGCTACACACCAACACAAATTCGTAAAAAATCTAAGAAATCACCGATTTCAACGGCTTTTTTTACAGATTGGCGAGCATGAACAGGACGTAAACCTCATGTTTACATCCGGGGCACTATTGACGTAGTATTTAGCTGCGCATGGGCAGAAGGCTCTCCTGTCACGATTCATTCATGAAATGAGAAGCGCAAATCGTGGGAAGCATTGGTCAGTGCGAAGCGACTTGGCCGATAGAGGTCGGCAAAATCCCGGTGGATCTCATAGGACCAAAGGACCCTTATCGGAGCTTATCAAAACATGCCCGCAGCGTTGCGGTCAGACTTAAAACATAGAAGAAAGTAAGACATAAGAACAGGTGGTAGCTATCATTACTTTTACTACTCTTGCCGTCAAAAGTCCATTTCTATTACGTCTATGGTAATAATGACCCTTTTTATAAAATTCATATCTTGTTCCGCAAACTTTGTGGGGAAAACAATTTTTCTCAAATTAAAAAAACAATAATAAGAGAGTGACAAGAGGAAATTCAAATGAATTATTATTCACATCAACACAAATTATTAAAAAAATATATTACTTACTTGTTTGATTCAAAGTTATTGGTATCCAGTATGTTGGATAGCTTCTCAAGGTTCCCTTCCAAATCCTGCAAGACAAATAATATATAGAGAGGAAAGAGAGAGGGGGGAAAAAGAGAGAAAAGAGTGGAAGAGAAAGGGGGGTGGTAGGAGAATATATATAATGATGAGTCAGATTTTAAAAAGTATTTATAAAATATATATATATATATATAGAAAGTGACATTTTGACAGGAGAGAGAGAGAGAGAGAGATAGATATGCAGAGCAATGACGTATGATATTGATACTACCAGTACTAGTAACTTCCTGAAATCTTGATTCTGTTCATACATTTTCAAAAGGATTTATGATTTTATCCTTCAAAAAATTTTAATGGTAAAACATTTATCAAATTGCAATAACATATCATGAACATACAGGTACACCCACATGTATCTAATAAATATAGATGAAAAATAAATAGCACATACTTGCAGAAAAAGGGTATTTAAATCTAGCTTTTTGTCTTTTTAATCATATATGTGGTTTAAGATCACAAGCTAGATTTTCAACATGAGCTCAAGCCCAGGATCGGTTTTGAATTTCAGAAGAATACGGGTCAAAGGCGACATTAAATTTGAATTTTATCTGTTTGCGTTAGCAAAACAAATATTTCTTGCCAAATAAAAGCTTCCATTTCTACACCACATAAAACTTCTCCTTGGGCCACAGCAAACAGTTTCACAAATTGAAAATTTCATTCAACACCTGGAGGTGTTTCACAAAGATCTTAAGTTGAACTTATCTCTAAGTTGGACTTAACAATTATGGAAAGCTGTTAGCATCTATGAAACTATTTTGCACAAGTTCTTTTAAAAGGCATAAAATGTTGATTCAAATCATTCATAATTTCTATTATCAAGGGAGACTTCATGTTCTTGATGTGGAATTTATGAAAAGTCTAAAATACTTGAATATGCTCTTTTCAATATATTTTATTTTAAGGCAACAAATGGCTCTCCATAATTTTTAAGTCGAACTTAGAGTTAAGTTCGACTTAGGATCTTTGTGAAACACCCCCCCCCCCCCCAGTCAGAAGTCTAATTTTAAGACAAATCCAAGTTCCTACCTCGTCGTCTATGAGTTTCTGTATATGAGGCTTCCAATAGTGCTCATTTATAGACTTTGCCTCCAGGACCAGCCCGTCGTGGACCTCACACAGCTTGTCTATGATGCAGGGGGCCTCCGATGGGACCCTGTAGTCACGGCTTGTGTAGCCCTCTGGGAGGCCTGGGGAGGGGGGAAAGGAGGGGAGGGGAAGAGAAAAGGAGGGGAGAGAAAAGGAGGGGAGGGGAGAGAAAGGACATAAAAGTGTCAATACATGTAGTTCATGAACAGGAGGAAAATATGTCAGGGCTGATCAATGTTGATGTATTTCAATGAAAATGGGAAAATTTACAGTTTTGTGAAATTATTTTTGTCTGTTTGGAGCCAGAAGGGAACAACTCTATACATTGTGTTAACACAGAGTTACAGCCCTTCTAGCGCCAAACAGAGATCACATTTTAGTAGCATGAAAGAATATTGAAACTGTTGGGTTCCTATAAATAATGGTTACTCTGCAGGAGGTCTTAACATTGAAAAATAGATGAACTTTGACCCCATGTTCATCATTCACACATTCCAATAAGGTCAGTTTCTCTTTTTACTTTTAAACTTCTGACATTTTCAGTGACGTACAGGTGTAGGTTATATATTTCACCAAAAACAAAGTAAAAATTTGTCATTGTGCAAATGTTCTAGTTTACACACTATCCGCCAAGAAATTGGGTTAAGATACATAATGTTCTTCAAATTGGCAACAATAATATCTCACGTGTTGCCAATTAAAGGATTTTAGAGCTTACTTTTGTTTTTTTAATTCCTAGCGGCAAACGTAATATAGTCATGGAGCGGAAACGGTTACAGTGTGTGAAGAAAATTTCCATCTTTCTACTGTATTTTGCATATTTCTTAGGACTCTGAATCAAAAGTTATTGAGGTGAACCACAAAATGCTGACCCTATTATTATTATTATTATTATACATGGCTTATTTAACCCAAACTCAATGGCATAGGCCTACATGTAGAAGATAGAGATTCATGATCTGTATCACATTACTACTAAAACTAATCAGATCTGCAATAAATATCTCCGCTCAGAATGAGAGAACTATTTTTAGACCATGAAATTAAAAAGAAAGAGTATACTCTGGTTCACTGAAAATATGCTCAGAGGGGTTTGAATCGGGCGGGATCGGTTACACGACAGAGGTCAAAATTTAAAAAGTCACTGCATGAAATAGGCTGCATTAGATACTCTTTACACTTTGTAGCTTTTACTTATGCATTGCAGTTACAGCTTAGGAGGCATTAACGTGTGATTGTCGAGATTCGCAGCTGTTGTAAAGAATTAGAGAATCACAGCTGCATAAAAATTGAATGATCTCCAAAGCATTACAACAATGCATGCGACATTAGTAAAAGTGCCAAAAAGTGCCAAACAAATGGTTGTTTCACACCTAATATTACTAGCAGTGAGTCTAAGAAACTGGCATTTGAGCGATGGAATTAGACCATATTTAGGCCATATTGAATAAATGCATAATCTATAAAATATAAAAGAAGAAAAAAAGAAAAAAACTAGATGGAATTTTGACTGCGCGCAGTCGAAAATGATGCCTCCGCCATAGAGCAATTTAAACAAGTTTGGAGTTTAAATCTCCAGTGGTTCTTGAGATATCATGATAACAATCTCAATGTATGGAATTTCATAAGTTGACCTCTGTGACCCTTGACCTTTGACCTACGTGCTCCAAAATCTAATCAGATTGTCTTCCTATGGTGATACACACTATCATTAAGTTTGAAGTTTAAATCTCCAGTGGTTCTTGAGATATTATGATAACAATCTCAATGTATGGAATTTCATAAGTTGACCTCTGTGACCCTTGACCTTTGACCTACGTGCTCCAAAATGTAATCAGATTGTTTTCCTATAGTGATACACACTATCACTAAGTTTGAAGTTTAAATCTCCAGTGGTTCTTGAGATATCATGATAACAATCTCAATGTATGGAATTTCATAAGTTGACCTCTGTGACCCTTGACCTTTGACATACGTGCTCCAAAATCTAATCAGATCGTCTTCCTATGGTGATACATACTATCCTTAAGTTTGAAGTTTAAATCTCAAATGGTTCTTGAGATATCGCGCTAACAAACTCAATACAAGGAATTTCATAAGTTGACCTCTGTGACCTGTGACCTTTGACCTACGTGCTCCAAAATCTAATCAGATTGTCTTCCTATGGTGATACACACTATCATTAAGTTTGAAGTTTAAATCTCCAGTGGTTCTTGAGATATCATGATAACAATCTCAATGTATGGAATTTCATAAGTTGACCTCTGTGACCCTTGACCTTTGACATACGTGCTCCAAAATCTAATCAGATTGTCTTCCTATGGTGATACACACTATCATTAAGTTTGAAGTTTAAATCTCCAGTGGTTCTTGAGATATTATGATAACAATCTCAATGTATGGAATTTCATAAGTTGACCTCTGTGACCCTTGACCTTTGACCTACGTGCTCCAAAATCTAATCAGATCGTCTTCCTATGGTGATACATACTATCCTTAAGTTTGAAGTTTAAATCTCCAGTGGTTCTTGAGATATCATGATAACAATCTCAATGTATGGAATTTCATAAGTTGACCTCTGTGACCCTTGACCTTTGACATACGTGCTCCAAAATCTAATCAGATCGTCTTCCTATGGTGATACATACTATCCTTAAGTTTGAAGTTTAAATCTCAAATGGTTCTTGAGATATCGCGCTAACAAACTCAATACAAGGAATTTCATAAGTTGACCTCTGTGACCTGTGACCTTTGACCTACGTACTCCAAAATCTAATCAGATCGTCTTCCTATGGTGATAAATACTATTCCCGAGTCTTAAGTTTAAATCTTAAATGGTTCTTGAGATATTGTGATAACGGTCAAACGGGACGGACGTACGGACGGACGTACGGACGGACGTACAGACGTACGGACGTACGGACGGACAACCCGAAAACATGATGCCTCCGGCACCACCTTCGGTGGCGGAGGCATAAAAAAGGGGACAATTTTAAAAAAAGACTCAAAACAAAAGAACAATGTCAATCTTTCATTCTTACAACCCACCCCTCTCAAAAAGAGAAAAACAAGAAAATAAAGTTGCATTACAAAAAAATTGTCAAGAGAAAAAAGGGCAGGGCAACCCTGGATATTGAGGCGACGGGTCCTATTTCAAGCTTACCTTGGAATTCAGGGTTCAAGAGGTCACGCCTGTTTGCCAGCACCGCATTGGCGAACATGAGATCCAGGCTACAGAGGAGGAGATGGTATGAATTCACCAGGTCGTCGCTGATGGCTGGAAAGTTACCTGGTAGAGAGAGAGAGAGAGAGAGAGAGAGGGAAGAAAAAGTAGGGTTAAAAACCTGATAACTATTGCATGTTCTAAGAAAAATATACTTGTATGACTTAAACATGAGATCCAGATGGCTGGATGGCTGGAAAGTTACCTGGTAGAGAGAGAAAGAGAGCAGGAAAAAAGTAGGGTTAAATTAAAAAACTGATATTCATTGTGTGTTCTAAGAAAACTATGAATATATTGGAGGTGAGAGATAAAAAGAACTTGTATGACTGAACACGAGATCCAGGATATAGAGGAGGAGGTGGTATGAATTCACCAGGCCACCACGGATGGCTGGAAAATGGTAAAAGAGGATTAAACCAAGATCTGCCAATACAGCCACGCCTGTGTATGTTCACCATAAAGGGAAACAAAATCATAACATTACATTCTAATTTTTTTACACCCTTTATTTGCCTCACATACAGAACATCAACTTGATGAATAAAGTATCATTTATAATTTTATATATAATAACAAAAATATGCACAAAAGTTGCACATGAAAAAATATAAAATATGCACATACTTATAAAAACAACAATCGCTATATAAACACCCAAAAATGGTACAATATGAAACATCAGTCAGTCACTAGGGCACTATCTTCATGTAATATGAAACAAGGATCAAATATTCCAGTTCAGCAAACTGCTTTAATATACCCCAGTGAAATTGACTCCAATGGTCCAAGTTTCCAGAAGAAAATGGAATTCCCCACAATGGTTTGACACAAATTCTTATCCATTCATCAACAGCTGATGACAATAATCAAATTCACCAGATAAACAAATTTTACAGTTTCCACCAGCAAAAGAAAATGGAATTCCCCAGAACACAAATTCTAATCCATTTATCCTTCAGCTGAAGACAATATTAATAATCAAAATTCACCAGATAAAGTAAACAAATGTTCCAAGTTACCACCAGCAAAAGAAAATGGAATTCCCCACAATGGTTTGACACAGATTCTTATCCATTCATCAACAGCTGATGACAATAATCAAATGCACCATATAAACAAATGTTCCAAGTTTCGACCAGCAGAAGAAAATATGATTCCCCTCAATGGTTTGACACAAATTCTAATCCATTCATCTATAGCTGAAGAAAATAATCAAATTCACCACATAAACACATTTTACAGTTTCCACCAGCAAAAGAAAATGGAATTCCCCAGAACAGAAATTCTAATCAATTTATCCTTCAGCTGAAGACAATATTAATAATCAAATTCCCCAGATAAACAAATGTTCCAAGTTTCCACCAGCAAAAGAAATTAGAATTCCCCTGAATGGTTTGACACAAATTATAACCCATTCATCAACAGATGATGACAATCAAATTTACCAGATAAATAAATGTTCCTAGTTTTGACCAGCAAAACAAAATGGAATTCCCCAGAACACAAATTCTAATCCATTTATCCTACAGCTGAAGACAATATCAATAATCAAATTCACCAGATAAACAAATGTTCCAAGTTTCCACAAGCAAAAGAAAATGGTATTCCCCACAAGGGCCGACACATATCTTAATCCTAAAAAAAATTTATACAGTTTATGGCAATAATGTAATTAACCAGATGTACAATATTCTTCCCACTGAAGTAATAATATTCTGAAAATGAAAAACTTCAAATTATAATACCTCTGCCAAATTATGTATAATCTCAGGTTATCCAACATGGTGCATATATTTAATATGTGGGGTCTTTTAGGCTAGTAACACACAAGTGGGAAGCAAGTATGTATTCCTGCTATGGGTGTATGGTGAATGGAATTGAACCATGTGATTATATGAATATGATATCTTGTATCTATACTCTACCTCATTAAAGTTTGGCAAGTCCAAACTTGTGAGGAGCATATCTCTCTATCGCACAATGAACAAGTAAGCCCGCCGCAGCAAACAACGTGATAGTATTATTTACATATGAATGAACCGTGCCACACAATGGGACCTGCCCACTCAGGTGTGTGATTGATCAACAGACCAATCAGAGCACACAATAGATGTTTATTGACATGTGGGGTCAATGAGACCTTGCTTGCTATTGGTTAATTGGTAAGAGGATTTCTAGTATAGAACATTTAGTTGACCAATTGTAGTCGGTCACTTGACGATTTCATCACATAGTAACAAATCAATATACTCAATGGGATTTTTAATGAATAAAACAGAGCCTAATTTCTTACGTATAAATTGAATCTGTACTAAGAATATGTTGTATTATTTAGTGTACTTGAAGGTAAGCAACAACATTACTCTCTACATAGGATTGTAAGAGAGAATGGTTTGAGGTCAACTGTAAAAGGTCTGTTCAGATATGCAGCAGGAAACCCCTGCCTCCCCCCCCCCCCCCCGCCCCCTCCCCAAAAAAGTAATAAATTGCAAATTTTTTAAATTGCAAATCATATTGTATGCCGCCTGCCAGCAAAATTGTTTAGACTTTAAACCAATCCATTTTTGTAAAGAGTTGGTACAAAAGCGTCTCTAAGCACTTTACAGATATAAATACCCAGTCATCGGATTCATCCATTCTTAATGTGCACCATTTCCACTCCCTGGGGAGTATTCCTACCATATGGCCACCGTGAGGGCAAATGGCAATTACTAACGCAAAGGCTTCCTACCAGGCCCACATTTCTCTCCTGGGTATTGAGTGGCATACAGGTATGTCAACAAATGCCTTGCCAAAAGACAAGAGTGCTATGTCAGGGATCGAATCCACGACCTTTGCATTTCAAGTCGAGTGCTTAAAGCACTCAACAACGACACCTCTACATAACTCATATACAAAAATTGAGCAAATTATACCACAGCATAGGTGGGCTCACCGCTAACAAACAAAACTAAACATTGCAATGCACAATGCTGCATTACTGTCGCTACAATCATTTCTTTGACTAAATAAGTGATTTACATAAAAAACATTACCAAAGCAAAAATATGTAACAACAATTTATTGTAGAAATGGCTAATAATAAGATATTCACTATCCCTCTTGTAAGTTGACATGTAAAATTTAATAGTTGATGCATCCAGTGATTACTCTTTAATAAAAAATAATGTCATACTGGAAATGAGATTACCATGCCAAATGGTTCTGAGTGTCGTTAAAAGGTCAGCTGGACAGATTGACTAAGTGTACATGTAAGACCTACATAGTAGCTACGGGTAGATACCTGTAGTTATGACCCATGGTTGAATTTGCACAGTGTTAGTTACACACACACACAGGGGAGATGGTGGAGGTACAACATAAATAATGCTGGGGGGGGGGGGGGGTACTCCATATTTAAATGTTTATATTTATTTCAAAGAAATAATTTACGGTTCATGAAAACAAAAAATGTGATGGACTTAGGCTGCGTTCATGCTTAAATTTTGAAGGCAGAATGAGCGATCTGAAACGCTCATCGTAAACGCTCATCGTGATCGCAGTTCCACGATGTAGTGTTCATGCTTACTTCTCTGGCTCCCAAGGCAATTCTACGTGTGTGGCCTTAATTGGTCTTCCAGCTGGATTCGCAAACCTTCACTGTGCATGCTACGTAGACCTACTAGAGGTCAGTGCGTTGACCCCATTTAAACGCGTTTACAAATTGTAAACGCATCTTTTTGTGAGTTTACGATCGGCGATCGTGATCGCCGTTTTTCGGTGATTCTACAAAAGTGAGCTAAGACGCAACCGTGTTTTAAACTAAACGCGTAACAGATGCCTGATTCTGGCCGTCAAAATCAAGCATGAACGCGCCCTAAGATTCATTACCTCATGTTTACTACCCTATGATTATGATTCATTTACTACAAACCTTCATCATATTATTGGAGATATTGGACAGAAAGTCAAACTAAACTTAACTTTCAAGACCTAAATAACCCCTAAAATAGTAAAAGTATAACCCTTCAACCAAAACAGAGAGAATTGCACATAAAAAAAAGTGTACTTCATTCGTTCATGAAATGGTTTTTAAAACATAACAAAACAAAAACATACAAAAAAACACTCATGCACAGAACTCTTCATTCCCCGATCTTATGATTAATTGTAGATTATATAGAAATACAATCACATCATACATTTCAGCAGAACATGAGGTAAAAATTGCAGAGTAAACATCTTACCTTTCACCAATACAAAGATGGTCCAACAGAAGGAAAATACGTCTTGGCTTGTGCACGGCAGTCTCCTATTGAGAAAGAATAAAAAAGAAATGTTATAAACTGTTGTATTTCAGTGACGTAATAGATAATCTTTTCTTCATTTTTTTTTTTTTTTTTTTTTGGGGGGGGGGGGTAGTTGTCCATGTTTACAAGAGGCCTATTTAATATTTGAAGGTCCAGATTTAAATGTATGAAGTCAATAGGGACATGAATTGTTACGTTATCATCTAGGCCTGCAATTTAGCAAGGACAAAAACTTGTATTACAGTACGAGTCTTTTAGGACACTAGGGAGTATAATGAGAACATTACAATATGTCCACTTTGCACATTTTGTTCCTATTTTCACGAAGTGACGGTAGCGAGGAAAATCCGTACGCCAATTGTTTGTGATTTTCATTCACTACCGTCACTTCGTGAAAATAGGGACGATTTATTTAACAAAGATGTCTGTATCATGTGAAATTGATTCCTTTATTAACAGAAAAGTTCATTTTGACAGTACCTTACAAACTAGCACTGTCATTCTAAATGATAACCTCTATCACATTCAGTAGGCATACACCTGTACATGTGTCTTTTCAAAACTGAAAACACCCCTCCAAAACATTCGTTCCCAACTTCCAAAGTGACAGTCTGGTTGATCTACTGGTATTTGGGCATTGAGCATTTTGTCAATATCCTTGAAATTTCATTTTGAATCACAAAATTGTCTATACTCATCTAATTAGCATTCTTTCACTAACATAATGACTTCAATTAAAGGTATTACAAAGTTTTGGTATGGGGTCATGAATTTGGTTCAAATTAACATATTGGAAGCATATGCAATTTCACAATATTTCAATGATCGTTGTTGCGGTTGAAATCGAGTCTAAAGTGATGAAATTGTAAATAATAAACTCTTTATGTTGTATACACTGTAGCACTCTCTCAAGACAGATATTACTTTAGCTCTTAAACAATGTTTCTTGACTACAATCGATCGATTTGCTTTTCCCTGTTTAGAAATAATATGTATATCAGAACTGCATATTCTGATATTTTCATGGTCGCAGCTACAATGGAATGGCCTTAGGCGCTTTTTGAAATATTTGAAATTTACCGGGAGCACCAGTAAATTTGTGATCATTCAATTTCTCAAAAGCAGAAATATTTTAGGGGCTAAATTTTCTAGTGCTTATAATACATCCACAGGGGCATCCAAATATATAAAAATTGTAAAGAATTACTATCCATTCAATTTTCAAAATTTCCCAAAACTTTGTAATACCTTTAATGCCTGGCAACAAAGTTGTGGAGTGTGCCAACACTGAAACCACATACAAAGATCTTATTTACAATAAGCAAACATGCTCTAATATGCTTTAGTTTAGGTTCAGCAACATAAAATAAAATACAATATAGAAATATAATTCAATTCTACCGTATGTACAATTTTGGGGGATTTTTTATGTGAAAAAAAAACAAACTTAGAAATTGAAGGAAGTGTCAGGAGAAATCTTTGGTGAGCCTCCACTGATAAACGTGAATGTAGTAGTAGCTCTTACTCAGTTAATGACGGGTAATTAATTAAATTAATTTACGATGTACATCCAGATAACATAATCTTCAAAATCTTCATGTTAATCAATTAACAATCTTGTTCCCAGACTATAAGGTGTCATCAATTCAACGATATTACAAACATCTACATGTAACTGCATAGATGTTATTGTCAGGATAAGGTATATTGGGTGGTATAATCAGCTAGTGAAGATAAATACTGCATAAACTAAATAGTTACAATTATAAAAAATCAACACAAAATATTTGAACCAATGAAGTGAGGAACAATACAACTACCAGCAACAAGCAAAACAGCTCACAGGAAGAAAAAAAGGGAATTAAATTCAAATTCAAATTCACATTTATTCGGCAAAAGATAAAAACATAAAAATGAAATGATTACAAATGAAATCATTATAAATACCGGGATTGCTAAAATAAGTTAAAAACTTGTAAACAAGCAACCCCAAACATAAAAACATACAGATACTATACAATACAATACAATGAAATACGATACAATACAATACAATACAATAATGATAATGTTACATGCTAACAAAATATATGAATCAATTATGTATTTCAATATATCAATAAGTGGCAAGTATTGTTCTTTTCAGTTTAAGTTTAAAGATAAACTTGAGTTCTGGTAATGCAATTGCATTGTAAAAGAAAAGGTTTAGAATGAATCAGAAAAGTTGATCATATAGCATGTAAGTAATGGTGTGTAATGCAAGGTTCTGGAGTCATCAAAATCATCATAAATTTGGCGAGTCTTGGTAAAGTAACAATCACTTACACAGAAGATGTATATGGGACAACACGCATGGTGTCGGGGCTAGTACTACCTTGATTTCCTTATCTTTTTATGCTCATTACTCAGCCAGTATACATTTTCTTCCAAATTTGTTTGGCACATGACATTTATTTGTAATCTTGAACATTCAGTGTAAGTTTTGTTAGATTCTGTGAGAATTCATTTTATTTTTTTACCAGAACTCAAGTTTATCTTTAAATGCGTTGTGGTTTCATTACGATTACATTTCTTTTTCCTACAGAAAAAAAGGAGCATAAAGTACAGCGGTATTCATTTTTAAAGGCTAGACAATATGTAGCTGCAAAGTGGAAATAAAGAACAATTAAAGGCCTAATTTTCTCTTGCTGAATCCTAAATAATGATTAGCCATGTGAACACCCATTAAGTTTCACAAAAGAAACACATGTGTTCATATGGTTGATTATTATTCAGGATATTACTTCATACTTTTGATGCAAACCTTAGTGAAAAAAGCTCCTGAAAACATGTGCACTTCCAACAAAACTGTGTAAACAGCAACAGAAGAGGCTTTTCTTATACCTAGTTGTAGGTTATTCCAAAGCTTTGGAGCGGCGCAACGGAAAGCGCAATCTCCAAGAGTCACTTTTGTTTTTGTGTGACATAGCTTTAGAAGCAGCTTGTCCTGTGCACCTCATAATATGTGCAGATATGGATGGATCTCACAAGATGAAAGTTGAAGTCTGATCAGTCCTCTCAAGGAGCAATTTCATCTTTCTCAAAGTCCCTTATCTCTTATAAAAAAGTATACTATGCTATCAAAAATGTTGAATTCAGACCTACCTGTGTTTTCTACTCCTAGGGGGCCTGGGTGTGTTGTCCCCCTCCTTGAAGAGATGATAAAAGATGGGTTGGTATTTCTTGAAGATGACCGTCGAGACGGCAAAGTTCCTCTCCAGACGGTCTACCTTGTCCCTGAACTGCTGCGGCAGGTTGGCCATGTCCGACCACTTCTTCATCTTGTTGAAGAACTGGATGACACTGTCCAAATTTAAAGGAAATAATAATACAGTAAAAAATTCATGTTCACTGTGGACTCTACATACGAACAACCACAGTAACAAGATAGAACCATGAAAGCTAATGACACTGCTGGGGTAGACTGGCCATGTCTGACCACTTCTCAATCTTGTTAAGGAAATGGATGATGCTATAGAAAAACATAAAAGCGTATTATAGCATTAGCATCCAAGAAAGATCTAATAACTGTTTAAAGTTTTAAACTACCTGTATTGGCAAGAATATAATGACACTGCTGGGGTAGACTGGCCATGTCTGACCACTTCTCAATCTTGTTAAGGAAATGGATGATGCTATAGAAAAACATAAAAGCGTGTTATAGCATTAGCATCCAAGAAAGATCTAATAACTGTTTAAACTACCTGTATAGCAATACTAATGTCTGGGATAAAGGCCCTGTCTAAAAACTACTACTTTGCCATTTTGAAGAACTGGATAAAACCGCCGAAGTGAAACATGGCATGAATACTGTACAAAATTAATGATATACTGTATCAAGTTTGTTTCAGACATAATATTTTTCAAGGGGGATAGAAGGGTCTCATACCAATGCGCCACTGCATGACCGAGCATCTTACCTTAGTTTGGCAGATCGGAGCAGCTGAGTCAGAGACACACCGTTGCCTTCTACTATGCCATTGCTAACGGTTGGCACAACGCTCCGTCTACATGCCACGTACAGGGCACAGGCAAGCCACTGAATGTCATCTCCCTACAAAATGTGAAAATACATGAAAAAAAGATGTAAATATATAGGGTGATCAATGATTTACTATTAAACTGACGATCACCTTACTGAGAATTGAGAGATGGAGGTTTACATGTTAAGTAGTATGCTTGTCGAATTTACAAACAGTTTACCCACAGTAATATGAAGAGGAATTTTCCAATGTCTGAATCATTTAGACTTAATCTCCATAAATTAAAAAACATATCATGAACCAATGTGAATGAAAATGACAAAATGCAAAAAAAAAAATCACTGAAGGGTAACAATGAACTGGGCTCAAACTTAAAACTGTTAATGTTAAAACAATATACTCGATCATAAGACATTTTCAGGAAAGAAAGTGAGTTTCCAACTGGTCTAGTCTCTAGATGCAATTGCTGATTTCACGAAAGAGGAGATACCAATATTGTCCCATCTGGACTCAAATCTTGTGGTTGCAATTCCAGCAAACAGTTTGAAGCAATTTGTAAACGACTAGATCTACTTCTACTAGCTTGAACAAGCTTGTATTTAGGTCTACAACTTTGGTCTCTCTTAACACGGTGTATCAAATAAGTTTAAAAGGTTTCACTATACCAGCAGTACAGTGGGTTGTAAATATATAAGAATAAAGATTGCTTAGGACATTTTGTCTTGAACGATGAAAAATCTGATGTTCCATAAATCTTCATCACAACTTCTCCAATTCTTCCAACTGGTTATAATAGGTACCGGTAAAGACTAAGGGATCGTCACTTTACTTTAGCCGAGAGGGTCTAGATTAGATCCAATTGAATAAAAAGAATTAAATTGATTCTCGACATAGTCAGCTAGACAGGGAACAGGCATGGTGACATTATCAACATTATCATGATTGATCGTCAAATAGACTATAACAAATGATAAATAAAGGTGAGATTTAATGAGTTGAGAAAAGTTTTGGCATTGAATTGAAATTATTCAGTAGGCCTACCGACAGTATAGTCTAGGCCTAACCTAACCAGAATGTTCACAATTCTTACTTGATTGATTGAAAGAATGACATGAATGATATGATTTTGAAAATGATCAATTCAATTTCAAGACAGGGCGATTCTGAACTAGCAAAAGCAAAAACAAAACAAAAACAAAGAAGGCAAGAAAAGAAAGCAACAAAATGTGAAGAAACTCAATCTCAAATTCACATTTTCATGTTCAGAAATTAATTAAAATTAATAACAAATAAATGGTTCCAAGGGTGTATGCTTCTGTTTAACAATGTATGAATCATTATAAAAACATTGAATATTAGACAATGTTATAAATGAGTAGGACGGTGTGAAGCAGTTGATTGTTTTTGTCGCATCCACGTACAGAAATAACAAGTTTTTAAATACTGACCTCTAGCGTGTAATTTAAGCATATCCTCTCGTACGATTCCCAAGCTGTTTTCTTCGTGGCATCATCCAAATTCAAACTCATGCATAATTCTTCAAATCTGTCTTTAGTAGTCAGCACGATCTCCTCGGATGAATCCGACATTATTCTTCTCTTTTAGGGGGATAATGGTACAAATTTATTTTCAAGTTGCGGTTACGCTGCTTTCTTGTTGACGAACTAAATACACCATGAAGTCGGCATTGCAACAAATTTACGCATGTGGGACTACAGGCAAGCCGGGTTCGTTCACCCGCGACGCAAAATTGATCACAAGCTAAAAAGGGCGGGAAATTGTTTACTCATAAAGTCATCAATACCGGTCCGCGTTTCAATCAAAAAGTTCTCTAGTTTTCACCCATTTTTTGTTGAGCAAAGACAACATGACATACATTAACTAGGAATAATGTTATTCTATCATATTTACAACCGTTTATAAGATCATTTTGGAACAAAACTCATAGTTCGAAGATTTGACGTCAAGAATGAGGAGCTAACGCGGACTAATCTTATTCCCTCTGGGTGAATAAGCTACTTAGTATGCACATTTTGGTCTTTAATTCTTCTCAGCCAATCAATAACAATCAAAATGATGAATATGCAACAGTAAGCCAAAAGCGTGTCATCCCCGGTCGGTCACCAAGGAGGTGCGATGGCTCAGCGTTAGAGCAGTGGTCTCGTAACCGACAGGTCACGGGTTCGAAATGAAGTCAATGCGCTCGTGCCCTCAGATGGTGAGGCATTTACCCTCATTACCAAGTCCCTCTGGGAAGGAGGCCATCGCGGTCCCTCAATTGGTTGCTACTTTCTTAGCAGTCAGGTGAATCACTAATCAACCATGAAACCGTCATAGTTTAAGGGCTTTTATAGGGATGGGATGGGGGGGGGGGGGGGGGGGTGATGCTTGGTATAAATAAGAGCAATTAAATCTACGATTTAAAAAAAATGTATACATATACATTTTGTTCATTGTATCAGAGTTTTATGTTACTCTGTAAGATCCAGTGGCCTGGGAGTTTATAAGATTTGTAGGGAATATATTCTTCCCGAGATTTTTTGTTTACACATAACAGTCTCCCCCTTGATTTCTATTATATATCGCTTATTGTTTATAAACGAAAATAAATAATTTATCAATTTAGTATTTTGTTAACAGCTAGGGGAGGAACGTACATGTTGTAAAGGAAAACTTGCAATTTACAAAACAAGGGGGAGGGGATGTAGTTTTTAGTTGTCCCATTTGCCTTCAAGGTAGAGTGAATTATAGCAATCTTGCTACCAACATTCAAACAGGAATACATTTTAAGACATGTTGGTATACATCTTTATTGACTTTGGATTTCGATATTGCAAGCATCCTACTAGTATGAAAGGCATCGTCCCTTTCCTCTTATTGACCCAGAATTGGACTTATGATTTTGAAGACTTTATTTACTAAGTTGATTTGATGAAAAGGTATATATGCTTGTCAATTGTCACAAAATATACAACATTTTAACGGTTAAGTTATTGCCCTCTTTGCAACTGACCTAATTGTAGATTAAATATTACTATTTGTTTACTAAATTACATGACATCATTTAGTTAATCAGTGTCACAAAAAATAGACCTCTCTCATCATTTGTATAGATTATTTCTATACATGTTCTGTACATTATTATGTCACGTGGGGGACTTTTTTCTTCTTTAAACTGCTACTAATTACATAAAGTTATAATGAAGTTTAGCCTTCAAATTGTGGCGTTTAAGATGAACAGAACATAAAATAATTTAAAAATACATAACTTTAATAAAATAATGGGTAGCTTCCATCTGATGAGTCCCTCACAGCTCCGGGTCGCTTGGCCAGTCTCTAGGCTTGGTAGATAACGCCCCGGCATGGCAGGTAATCTGTGTAGTCTCTGTCTCTCTACCTGACTCCCCTCTTGACCACGGATGAACTTGCAGGCAGGCCGAGATCGAGCTCCTTATACACTATGAACATGACTGACAAAGAAAGCGGACAAAATATACAGTTCCTCAGGTAGACAAAGGAACATCCCTTCACTGCTATAATGTAAAAATGTGTAGAACAGGTGTCACATGCATATTCATCTTTTTACATAATATCAGTAAAGGATGTTCCTTTATCTACCTGAGGAACTGTATATTTCGTCCGCTTTCTTTGTCATGTCTATAGTGTTTGACGAGGGTCCAATACTTTAATATCGACAACATGGCAGCTTGGGCTCGCATCTCGCCTCTACGTGGAAATCTCCCAGAGGCAACGTTTCTGCTGCCTTGCTAACTGAAATCTAGCCCAAGCACTATGTCCACACCCTAGCACCAACTTGAAGGGTTCTACTGATTTTCCGTTAATACTACCTCTATTTATTCACTTTCCTTGCCTGGGTCATTAACATCAAAACCATGCAAGGTATGCAAGACAAATTCACTTTCAATATGTAGATATTTCTATACCAACAGCTAAAGTTGCCAGATAACAATTAACAAATTAGGAAACATTCAAAAACCTGCAGATTGCCTCTGTGTCATTAATGCAAATTTATGTGCTACTGCATAATAAGCTTGACTAACTCTAAATATCCTTTGAGCAGTACGTTTCCAGCCAGTTCTGAAAACAAATGAATTCCTTTAATTTCTAGTCTGGAAAAATTTCTTTTATGACAGGCATACTCGCTATTTTAATGAAAAAGATAATTCCTTATTATTAGTACAGGGGAGGAACGTACGCACAGGGGCGGTCGAGCGACTTCCAAAGTGGGGGGGCACCAACAAAAAAGGGCACTTTCTGAAGAAAAAAGGGCACCTACAGTGGGAAATCTCAAAGCGAAAATATACAATTTTTTTGACATTGGTACATACCCCTGCATTGTGATTACATTATCAGGGATGATTTCAATATTTTTTTCTCTTCATACATCATACAAGATATCGCTTGAGCATCATACTTTACAGTTGGGTGGGATGTCTGAATATGCATTTACGAGCTAGCGAAGCAAGCGAGAAAATTTTTAAAGATCTGCGAGGTCGCAGTGCGAAAAATTACATCTTATAAAGAGGAAAAAAACCAATCGTGATGGGGTTATAAGCACATTCTCATAACGGAAGACTGAAAAGACCTTTGATAACTTACATAATTATATCATCTTTAAATGTGAGCCAGCGCAGCGAGCGAACTTTGGGGGAAATTGCTCTTAGTCGCTTTAAATAAGGGGCATGTTTAATGATTTCATGAAAAGGGGACAATTATCGAAAGGGATAAGACACTCATTAGAACAGAAAAGGAGCACGTGTCAAAGTACAAAGGATAATTATAAGAGGTGAACATGAGGCATTTTTTTCACCTGAAAAGAGGCACTCACCTGATGAAAAAGAGGCGTTTACGAAAATGGGAAATAGGCATTTGTTGACGGAAAAAGGGCACCCATCAGATTTTGATAGGGGCACTTATAAGAGGTGAAAAGAGGCACTGACCAGATATGAAAAGGGGCACTTATGAAAATGTAAAAGGGGCACTTATAATAAAGGAAAATGTGCATTTGTTGAATGAAAAGGGGGCACCGTTCAAATTTAAAAAAAGGGCCGTTATGAGAAGGGGAGGGAGCTTTTTCTTTTTAATGGGTGCACTTATCATAAGGAAAAGGGGCACTTATTAGAAAGGGAAAGCGGTAGTTATGAGAAGGGGAAGGAGCTCTCTCTTTTTAATGGGGGCACTTATCATAAGGAAAAGGGGCACTTATTAGAAAGGGAAAGCGGTAGTTATGAGAAGGGGAAGGAGCTCTCTCTTTTTAATGGTGGCACTTATCATAAGGAAAAGGGGCACTTATTAGAAAATAAAAGGGGCACATGTTAAAATTAAAGGTGTGCTCATCCGAGTTTAAAAAAGGGGTAGTTATTAAAAGGAGAAGGGGCACTTCTTACAAAGGAAAAAAGGGGCAGTTGTCAAAGTAAAGGAGCACCTCTCAGTTTTGAATAGGGCAATTATCAGAGGTGAAGGGGGCACTTATCAAAAGTGAAAAGGGGCACTTCTCGTACCTGAAAAGAGGCACTTACTAGAGATTAAAAAGGGCACTTATTAAAGATAATTTCAAGATTTATGAGAATGGAAAATGGACACTTATTGCAAAGGAAAATGGGAACGTGTTGAAGGAAAAGGGGCACGTGTCAAAAATAAAAGGGCACTCGTCAGAGGTGAAAAGGGGGTAAGGGGCCCTTTTATTTAGTAATAGGGGCACTTGTCAAAGTAAAAGGGGCACTTTTCCTATGTAAAAGGGGGCACTTTTGGGGTATCTGAAAAAGTGGGGGGGGGGCACTGTGCCCCCCTGCCCCCCCGGGAGAACCGCCTCTGCGTACGCAGCACCTGTTTGGACATCAGGGATCACAAACAACCACTCTGTAAGCATCGGGCGAGTTCAGAGGAGAGCTCTCAGGATTATTACCTACCCCGACTCTAGAACTTATAATGAACTGCAATCTCATCTTGGAGTCTCCTCTCTTAAAGAGAGACGCACATCCCTCTCTCTAAGATTTGCAGAATCACTTCTCCAATCTAAGGTTCATCGATATCTCCTGCCTGAGAGCAGAGTCAATGACTGTAGCCGTACCCTGCGAAATACACTTGATTTGTCCCTGCTTAAGATGAGACCTACGAGGTACCGAAATTCTCTCATCCCATCTTAATTCACTCGATCCTTGAATAATAATAAATAGAGGCTTAATTAATTATCAGTGTTATATATCATATATGGGGTGTACTTTGGTTGTCCCTTGACAAACCTCACATTTGCTAGAGTGAATAGCAGTTTTGCTATCAACATCCAACAAGTATAAATGTTAATCAATCATACTTCTTTATACACATTGAAGGCATCCTAGTAAGAAAGGCATCCTTTTCCACTTATTATTGACCCGGAAATGGACTTGCATTTTGTAGACTTTATCAACTTGACTCGATGAAAAAGTATATGCTTGTTACACCGTATACAACTTTTTAAAGGTTAAGTTTTTGTCTTCTTTGCAACTGCCCTGATAGTAGTAGGAGGTTCACCACTTGTTAACTTACATGCCACCATTTAGTTTATCAAGCGTCACAAAATAATAATCTCTCTCTCTCTCTCTTTATGATCAATACACATGTACGGTACATATCAGTTCCAGTTTACTTTAGTGCTATTTACATTTCATTTGTTTTTAGAATTTGCATTTTTGTGTAATGTAATTTCATGTCTTGTTACATTTTTTGTACAGAATTTCTCTATTAGAAGGTTCATCATGTATATATTAATAAACAAAATTCAAACTAAAATAACTACTTTTTTCTGAACACAACCACTTTTAAGAAAAAAGAAAGGTCAACACACAAGGCAAGATGTAGAAGTATATTTTGCTTTTCTTTTATTTCATGAGCATTCTTGATTCAAGCAACGAACAAGGTACTGATAACTTTCTCAAATGAATGCTTAACAATCAGAATACTCTGTGCTTGAGACAACCGACTTGGAGTCCAGTCCTGTCATAAACTAAGTGTTTCATAATGGATATTTAAAACAATGAAATAATAATTAGCATTTCATTATGGGGCAACTGCTTACAAACAACGCAAGGGTAATCACTAGAAATTGATCAAGAAAAAAAGTTTCTAAACCCCAAATTATAGACAAGCTCTCACTATGAACATAACATATATAGAAAACGGACAAAATATACAGTTCCTCAGGTAGACAAAGGAACATCCCATCACTGCTATTATGTAAAAAGGTGAATATGCATGTGACACCTGTTCTACACATTTTTGCATTATAGCAGTGAAGGGATGTTCCTTTGTCTACCTGAGGAACTGTATATTTTGTCCACTTTCTTTGTCAGTCATGTTCATAGTGTCTTAACCATTAGCTTAAAAAAAAAAACTTTATCAGCCTAGCATTTCCTATGTTTATTGTATGTCTTTGACAATTTTTTTTGCAGTAACAAAAAATCAGAGCTTGATAAAAATTCATTTTACAAAGCCATATTACGTTATATAATTATTCAGTTTCTGAGTACCCAATTTAAAAAAATATATATTCAAAACCTTTAACACTTTTGTCAGTTTTACTTGTTTATTGCAGCTCAATTTTGCAGAAAAATCATAGAAGGTTCTTCTGTGATTTCCATCAACACTACACATAAATCGTCAAATGTAATGTCCTTATTTCTTCGCATACCTAGCAATGTTGAATTACAAAAGTTTAAATCAGATTCAGGTGTTAAACCATATTGGGGAAATTATTTTACACTGATAAAAGTAAAGCCTTTCAAGTAATGAATTTGAATATATAGCACCTCCTACAATAATATGGTTTAGAAGTAAAAAAAATTTCCAGCGTGCCTTTTGTTTATTTTTTGCATTGTGCTAGTCCGAACGATCAACTCCTGCATGGGAGAGAATTCTTGATTTTACCTTTTTCTTTGAAAAATACAGTTTCACTACTCCGAGTAGCTTTAAAAATATTTTTTTTCAATACAATAAAATTAACTTAAATTCATTCTACCGGAAGGACGTTTATTCCTGTCTTTACATTATGAAACTCTGCTTTACAAATACCCGCTTTCCTTTGTCAAGTAATTGATTCTTACATCACACCCATTAGTTTCACTTCTGTGCACATCTTTGTTCTCTTGCACCAGAATTCTTATTGCTTTAAAGTAAAAAATAAAACCCTAAATATCTATAAAGTTTTGAGGAAATGACCACAAGGAATAGATTTGGCAATGGATTAGTATCTATCTCAAACAAAAGTGCATGAACTTCACAGCAAGCGATTGTTAAAGGACAATAAGGAAACGTAAAGGACGTAAGAAGTGTAATATCATCTTCTCTTTTACTTCAATCTTACTCGTTAATCAGCACATCACACATATTAAAATGATATATTTGGGACAGAAGGTTTAAAGACAGCAAATGAATACAATTACAAAAAAGAAGGAGTACATACACACAACAAAATTGGATGCAAATTTGGCCTAAAGTTAACATATGATTCGTCAGACAGTCGCCTCCTTATCATGTTTGTGTTGTCTTTAATTGGTTCACTTTTTCATCACAAAAGAAAAAAGAAAAAAGAAAAAAAAGTAATAATTTGTACCCAATGCTGCAAAACTTTTCTTTCACTTATGAAGGAATAAATCCTTTACCCGTTTCTCAGCAACCATCTTCTGTTGTTCATCCATATTTCTTTCTTCAACATCTAATACATGTCTTTGCTTTATTTTTGTATAAAAGACGTCAATGTTGCTAATATCAATAAAAAAATGAAAAATTATCATAGCTTTTTATCACTCATTGACTTATCATTTCTAGGGAAAATCTAAAATAAACCCCATTTAATTGTCATAGTTTGCATTTCAAGATGTCACCACACACAACAAATATTCATAAACCAAACAAATTCAAATGGGTCATTAACAGTCACACTCCAAATTAATTGCATCATGTATCGTCTCAAAGTGACAATACGATGGATATCACTTAATATGAAACTAGTTGCTTAGGGATAATTGCTTTGACCATTCCAGCCCAAAAGAAAGATGTAAATATGCATTGACTAAGCTAGGCTCAACACCAACTTTGAAGTAAGAATGTTGATTCAAGGATATTAAAAATCAATCTAAAGTACCGGTATTCTTTTAATTTGACACCAGAAGTTAGTTAGTATTAAGTCCAGAATTATCAAAATTCTACATGAACTTATCGAAATAAATATCACACATAATATCTTCCAGATTTACACACATATTTCTCTATCAGCAGAATCTAGAATGAAAATTCAAATGCTGGAATCATTTATGGGGTAGACATAGGTCATAAGTCATCGTTTTCTGTGATCATAAGCTGTCCATCATCATCGTCATCACTGGAATCACTATCTTTTCCCTGAACATTATTCTGGACAATGACTTTGGGACTGGCCGCTACAGCGTGAGTTCTCTTTCGAGACTTTTTGTCCGTCGTGATAACTCGTAGCGTGGGAGGGGCCATTCCCTCTTGGTTCGAAGCCAAGGCAGAGCCGGGGCTCGTGATCGTGACGGTGTTACCCGCGGCCTGAAGCACGCCCTGCTGAGCTAGAAACGGCGAGAAGAAAACGTTGCCCGTGTTTGGTAGAAGGAACGGGGATATACCTGCCATCTGGCTCGCAGCAAGAGGATCCACCGTGATAGTCCTTGGCAAGATGTTTTTCTTAATGCCAGCGGGGCTGGAACTCGTCTTCTTCTTCTTTTTCTTGGGCGACGAGGCGTTAGAAACGTCGGCCGAGGGCACCGTAAGCCCAGACGCGGTGACGGTCAACCCAGTCGGAGACGAGATCTGCCCCATCCCGATCCCAGCGAAAGAAGCGGGGAAACCGATACCACCCATAGGACGTTGACACATTTGGGTGGTGACCTTTGACCCCGAGAGGCCTCCTATCGTAAGCTTGGTGGGGGCGGGAGCAATGTTCGGCTTGATCAGGATATGACGAGACTTGCTGGTGGCTACTCTGTTCTTCAGCTCCTCTCTCAGGTAACCCTAGTAACAAGAAGCAAAAGTAAACAAATATAGATTTAAAACAAGGTAAATTGATGTACAAACTCAAAGTACTACTAATGTACATATCCAGGATACTTGACCAGTTGGTTTTACCCAATTTGTCAGATAAGATTCAATTCATGTTGGAGCTCTACCGTATATGTTTTGTAGCTTACAAAGCCTGAAAAAGCTTCACAGAGAGAGGAAATGGTGCCAGAAAAGCTGCAGAAGTGGTACCCCTCAAACCACCCCCCCCTTGTGTAAAAAATATAAAAGAAGGATTCTGGAAGAAAGAAAATGGGGGGGGGGGGGGAATGGGAAAAATAGGGGTAAAATTGGGAAGAAGAAAAAATCTGGGGGAAAAAAAAAAAAAAAAAAAAAAAAATCAATTTAAATCAGGTAATTATCAGGCCTGCACTTGACCTGTTTTAAAGGTACACACAATGTCACATGGCAGAGGAAGAAATATCCTTACCTTAGATTTGACAATATTGGCCCACTCCATGGCCACGTTGTAGGATTGATGCTTCATAAGCCAGTCAGAGAGGTTGGCTAGGGACGGGCAGTGCTTGCCCGCCAGCCTCTTCCCAGACTCCCTGGAGATCATCCCAACCTTCTCCTCACCGGTGATGGCACCCTCGTCCAGCCTGATGGGGTTCTTCAGGCGCTTCCTCTTCTTGACGGGCGTGGTCGAGCCGCCGGGAGAGGAGGAGGGTGCGGCCGCCGCGCCTGTGGCTCCGTCGTCCTGAGATTCCTGAGACTGGGGACACAACATAGGATAGGAGACGGTGATCAGTTTCAGGGTACTATTCAACATTTAAAATAACAAATTGGTAATTCAATTTAAAGTGTTACGAGAAACAACTATTTTCTTATGTTAATTGCAAAAATGACATGAAATTGGGATTCTACATTCAACACATTTAATTACAACAATAATGATGATGATGATGATGATACTACATCAACAGCTACTAATCACCATATTCCTTGCAATATTCTACTATTTCTCACAGGACAATAGAATAACAGCACTTACAAAAACCTTATCCCCTTATATATTTCTCATGACATTTTCCTCTATGAAATGTATTCTATGCACAAGCGCTAGCGAACAACGTCAGAATCACCTATAATTTTTCCAAAGCAAGATAGAAACTTTTCACACACTTTGCCAAGTGCTAACAGGGTTGGGTTACAGTTAAATTTCTGAACTTCAATTAAAAAGGAACACACTCTAAAAACTTAGTTAAATGTCAATACCACCACACACAAAGGATTGAATCATTATTTACTTCAACGTCATCAGAATATGATAGACATCTTCTAATTTTAGCTTAAAACCTAAGAGGTCATAATACTGACATCATAGCAATGATGCAATATTCCTAAAATAGTACCCCATATTTTATGAGACAAGTAAGCTTACTTCTGAAGCTGCAGTAGACGTGGTTTGTTCAGTAGACTGGCCACTTCCACCACCGAGCTTGTGCTTGTGCTTCTTCTTCTTTTTCTTCATCGGTTTGAGGGGGTTTGAATCATCCTGAAAAGAGGAGATACAGAAATACAAAAATTCAAGTTAATTCACGTCAACTTGAACTCAGTACTTCATGATAGCTACTCAAGAACAAGTGAGTGGGACAATTAATCAGTTATGAATTGGAGAAAATGAGCATGAGATAGGCAGAGACAGGTTACGACACAGATCCTTTGGGCAGATTTTCATGGAGCTCTTTAATCTTTTTTAAATTCCACTTTTGGCAGAAAAAGAATAAGAAGATCCCCCAATGAAGGAAAAGACCAAAACCAAATCAGAGAAGGATCAATTTTAAGTATAAATATAGATCAGTGATTTAGAGGTTCACGGTTTTCTTACAATTTGAAACAATGTTTCTTTCTGGAAGTTGTCATATCAGCATTATCAAACTTCTCTTGCACACTGTGACAAAGACACCGATCATGGCTAAAAATAATATCTTCTGCTCTTTGTTTCATCGCTAACATGATTCTAAAAAGTTGAAGTTTCTGAACAAAGGAACAGGAAGCAGAGACTCTATCGTATTTGTAACATATTGGAGGAAACACAGACCTTTACATAGCTTGGATCGATAAGCCCTGCTGTGCTCAATGACTTATAAAACCTATGTAAACACACATCAGGAAACAGAACAATAGATTGAGCGCATGTGCTTTTCAATGGCTCAGTTCATTCACTTCTCTCTCTAAAGGGTTACTTCCCTATTCATTCACATTCAATGGGATACAGGAAACAATAACATATAAACCACAGTACAGTCCTGGGGGGTGTTTCACAAAGACTAAGATCAACTTTAAGTTGGACTTAACTATGGCAGGCCGTTCATGCCACTGTTGGCTCTCACCATTTATTGGCATTGGTCTCTCAAAGGACACACAAATCATGGTCACAATCTACAGAATTGACCTTTTTGGATAATTCATGGTTGAAGGAAAATATAATATCTCAAATCTAAAGATCATAATGGTGAGAGCAAACAGTGGCTTGAACAGCCTGCCATAGTTAAGTCCAACTTAAAGTCAACCTTAGTTTTTGTGAAACACCCCCCTTGACCTGATTCTGATACCTATTCTATGATATCTAACATATTCAAAAGATTCAAAGGATAAGCCAAGCTTTTGTGAAAGGGGTTCTGTACAGTAGCAGGTGCTTGTTTAATTACCATGACGACCATGAAATTGATGCATAAACAAAGATTGGTATTAAAGGGATAGTTAAAATATTTGTTGCAAAGGGTGCTTCACAAAATAATTTTTTCGTGAGATAATGAAAAACTAAGAGTCAAATTTGAAAGAACATACAATTTAAATGACAAAATCATCTTTGTTTGATGAAAATAGGTTCAAAGACGGCTGAAATATCCATAAATATAACCATTTCTAATATTTGTGGACAATGTAGTGGACAAGTAGCTTACTAACGCTGATTTAGTCCAGAAGTCAGACTTATGACGGTTTTGAGAAACGAGCGGCAAGGGGCCGAGGGACTTGGTAATGGGGATTCATGCCTTACTAAAGGGAACTAGCGCATCAACTTGGTTCTGAACCCAGGACCTCCAGGTTACGAGACCACTGCTCTACCAATGAGCTATAGAGTCTCGAGTCAAACCTGCATGCAAGACTACTCAAGAGCAACAAGGAACTTCGTCACAGGCTGATGGTCTTAACAAACATACATGAAATAGGTAGCTAAACACAGGTATTCACTGTATGATGATGGAAGCAAATAAATGACCCATGAATAAAAACAAGTATACCAATCCAACTTCAATCATGAAATGGCCCTCCATGTAATTCACCAAATAAGAAGTCTACACTGAGAGGCCTTGGTTGCGATTTACTAACAATAAATCACTCTTTTTGAGGCTTACATATACACAGCGTTGCACATGAAATCTTACCACTGGCTTCTTGATCTTGATCAGCTTGCCGTCCACCTTCAGGGTATGAACCTTGACCTTCTTCTTCTTCTTCTTGGCCATCCCCTTCCCGCTCAGGTCCAGCACGCCCACCACCCGCCCCTCCGCAGGGCCACGCCCTTCCCTCACAAAGTCCGGCACCGCCTTGAAGACTGTGTCGTGGATGTGATAGCTGGAGGAGGAGGAGGGGTTGGTGTTGGGAGGGAGGGGGAGCATGGAGGTAGACTGGGGTGGGGTGTTGTTGGCCAGGGCGGCGATGGCCGAGGAGGGGTCCTCCCCCGTGGATCCGGGTAGGGCGCTCCCTGATGTGAAGGCGGCCATCATGGCTTGGTTCTGGCGCATCAGAGCGGCGAATTGGGCAGCTGTTTGGTAAACAAACACACACAAATTTTAGATGAGAATAAAGAAGTCATTTCAGCTTAAAGCTAATCTTGAGCTCTGGTATGG
The DNA here is from genome assembly GCF_000002235.5 of Strongylocentrotus purpuratus. Taxonomy (NCBI): domain Eukaryota; kingdom Metazoa; phylum Echinodermata; class Echinoidea; order Camarodonta; family Strongylocentrotidae; genus Strongylocentrotus; species Strongylocentrotus purpuratus. The sequence goes on from NW_022145614.1 coordinate 27,163,946, forward strand.
GAATCGTATGTCAAGAGAACATGGCTAGAATTCATTCTAGGTTGTTTATTCTGCATTTGAACATTCAGTGAAAGTTTTGTTGGATTCTGTTAGAATTTATTTTCAAATAATTACCAGAACTCAAGCTTATCTTTGAGTACTATCAGAACTTCATCGTTATTTGAATTATCAATTGGATCTCTAAAGAGTTAACTATCTATAGCTAGTTGCTCCTCTTGATGCCATAAATCATAATACACAAAGAACAGGAGAATGACATTTAATTGTTGCAGTGTGAGGGGTCAGCTAAGAAGTGATAGCACATGAAATTGTGGACCCTCTCAGTGTGGAACCCCAATTATGAAACCATGTATATATAGTTATAAACTAAGGATCATGACTTACCTCTTTGTGCATCCAACATGAGCTTCTTCTTCTTTTTCTTCTTCCTCACGGTACCATCAGGATTCTACAATGGAAACATTGATATTTATTGAGATTAAAGATAAAGTTGAGTTCTGGTCATGCGATTGCATTGTGAAAGAAAAGGGGTGGAAAGGATCAGAAAAAGTTGATCATGTAGCATGTAAGTATTGGTGTGTAATGCAAGGTTCTGGAGTCATCAAAATCATAACAAATTTGGCCCAGTCTTGGTAAAGTAACGAGCACCGTACACAAATTACAAGAGTATTAATGGATTTGGTATCAGTTTGTAAAAAAAAATTGTGTTTTACAAGAAAACTACGATTATTTTGTTTTGTCCGTTTGTTTGTTTGTTTGTTTTGTTTTTCTTTTTCCCCTCTTTGAAATGTCAAAGTGGAGGTGCGGCCTATGCGGCGCTGCAGCCTTATCGCCAGCAAATATGGCACTAAATTTTGTTTACAAAACTTGGTAAGGGTATGAGTAATTCAGTTGTTAACCGTATATACACATGTTGTAGTAACACTAATGCTTCATAAATACATGTGCTCTATTAATGTAAGGTATCTATAGTAGTCATATCTTAAATCCAAAGTAAGGAATAGTCGAGGTCCAATCCTCATCCTCGTCTACATAATCAACATGCTACCCATCATTATCATAACCAACACCAACACCATCATCATCATCCCCATCATTTAATGCCCATCTGTGTTATGAACCCAGTGAAACCTACCAGTACTGGTGCGGATCTCTTGCGACCGGAGCTCATCCCGCCTGCATAGTTGTGCTCCAATCCTCCCCTAGGGCCAGGGGAGTCGGTGTCATCGTAAGGCGGCTCGGTGAGGGCGGGGTGGTGGTGGTGCCTGCGCCCCGGCCACTCGTCCTTCAACACCAGGTGGCTCAGCTGCTCCAGTCTGTGGACAATCACACGATCCTGCACAAAAAAGAAAAAAATTCATTGGGGATGTCTTCACGACTGAACACTTAGTAAAGAAGAATACAATAACATTGCATGTATGTTATTACACAGAGGACATTTCGACTGTCTGGAGAATAAAAGCTGTTTGCATTTATAAGTGACAAACAGTAATGACTAAAGACAAAATAAATTGCTTTACAAGCTCAGAATTAATGTTTTGCAGCTTGTTAATACTGATTCTCTTTAGTGAAATGAATGAATGAATCTTTTTATTTATTCCTCATTAAACCTGTTCATCTATAACAAGGTTTAGACATAAAACCATTACCAGTAAAATGCACTACAAATATTGTGACTGTGAATAAGAGTTAGCTTCTTTTCTTTCTAACCACCAACGGGTATTTGATTACCACCATGTATTGATCATGCCATGGGGTAACTGTACATCATCTGCGCAGAGCCAGACGGGCCAACTATATGCTCCAGTTAAACTAGTCTGGCTCTAAACAGATGAAATTACACGGTATATTTAAGCCAAACTAGCCATAATCAAAGTTTGGCATTCAGATTCAGAACATATAATCAGATTTCAAGTATGGGGCTTCAACCCTACCTTTGGCCATCTGAATGTCGGGACGACCACTTTGGGTACGCTGTCCTTCTTCTTAGTACTGCTAGATTTGGCATTCTTCCCTTCCGGCTTCACCTTGCCTCCTTTACTCTCCTGTTTCACCATGGCAAGGTGATTCTCGTCACCACCTTTCAGGAGAAACTCCTGGAGCATGGACAGAGGTGGCTTCACGTCCATCGGCTGCTCACTATCACCCAAGTTGCTGTTATCATCCGACAAGTTCTCATAATTCACCTCCATCTTTGTCAAGTGCTCTTTCGCTTCATAGTCCTCATCCATGCTCTCTGTTTTCACTGCAAACAAGTTTGACGTTTCTTCATCGATCCCTGAGATTTTGCTCATATTGTCCAGGCTGTCGTACGGAGGAGGTATAATTTCCTGCTCGGTGACAGCCTGTGAATGTTCATCCATCTTGTTTTGCTCGTCCTCGTCTTCGTTGTCGTCATCGCCAGATCCGAGGCCCTCGTCCAGGTCATCGTTGATACTGTTGGCGTCCTGACTCATGTCTGCACTGTCTGGTCGTGATTCAAGCTCCTCCTCCTTGATCCCGAGCTTTGAGGAATCCATCAAGGAATCCATTGCTGCTTCCATGGCACCCCCGTCGATGGTGTCCTCCATTCCTTCCACCTCGTCCCCTTTAGTCCTTTCATCATCACCCCCCTCTCCAAACCTCATTGGACTCTGTGCAGCCTGAGGCGGCGCAGAGTCCCCATTGTCCAAACCCACTTTCCCTTCTTCACATCCCTGATGAGTGGTGCCCTCCACTCCTGCAGGAGGAGCAGCAGAGGGCTTGTTGGGGTCACCTCCCGGAGGTGGTTTCTTCTTCCTGGGCACGCCCTTCTTAGGGCCAGGTTTCTTGAGACCGGGTCTCCTCTGGAAGGGACCCGGTGCTGAGCCTGGGGAGGTGCTGGTGACAGGGACAGGGACGGGTATGGCTGCGGCTGCCTCGGGGAACTTCTCCTTGAGCTCCTTGAAGCACAGCTCTTCATCGTTCATCATGGCATGCTGGGATTCCTGCCTGTTGATGCCATACCTGTACATGAGGATGATCAATTAAAATAGTCATAGAGGAGTAATTCAACTTACTGATTCAACCTGCCTTCATAAAAATGCACACACAAATATCACTTGGAGAAGAAGGAACACAAGCTATGAACTAAAGGTAGACCATGTATATTAAAGGCCGGCTGTATTAGTTTGGCTAGGAGGGATTAGACCACCCAGGAAGGTCACTGACAGGTGGCTATCTCATCAACTCAGCTATCAATTAGAATAAGAAGAAGAGGATCATGGGGGACCAATGGTCACCGATTAGGCATTGTTTTCTATATAGAGGGAGCAAGTAGCTACAAGTAGTACAGTGGGCCTTTAACGTTAACAACAGCAAAACAGATCCCACAAGATCATGGAGAGTGACAGGACTCCTGTGGATGATTGGCCTATCATGTTAGGGATAGGTGAGGAACTTCAGAAAAGCATTCCAGAGGTGTATGCAATCCCCATTGCTGCACTGTTGAGTAACTACAGGCCACAATACAGAAGGGAAAGACCTTGGTCATTGATAATTCCCTCATATGATTTCAAAATGAGACATTCCCTCCCTGACATTTTTTTTTATTTGCATCCGTCTGACATGAAGACAAATGGTGAATCTGCATGTGTATCAGCATCTAAGAAAAAAAAAAGTTGATGGCACATCACAGAACTTTTGACAGAATTGCCAACTTACCTGCAGACGCCGAGGATGAGGTCCTTGTCGTGGCGACCGAGCTCCCACCAATCGGGTAGCTCCATGCTGGGCCGACACTTGGTGAGCCTCTCATCCAGGTCAGGATGGGGTAGGATCTGGGTGCGGATCTTGTTGAGGAGGTCGATGCGGGAGAGGCACTTGCTGGCCCTCTCCTCCGTGATGTCCTCGATGGTGAAGTTGTCAGGGAGAGGCGTGGCACCTGCAGAGAAGGTGGAGAAATAATTATAATAATAATAACTTTTAATTATATAACGCTTTTCATATTAGATATATATCAAAGCGCTTTACAATATTGATACAAGTAAAACTAAACAGAGAAGTGACAAGAAAACAAATTTAAAGTGAAATTATCAAACATAAGATAACAAGATAAGGTAACAATTAAAGAACTAGGTTGAATATGCCTTTTCCATTAGATTGGTTTTTAATTTTGATATAAACAAAGTAATATCAGAGATGCAACAAACCGAGGCTGGAAGAGAATTCCACAAACGTGGATCAGAGCATGAAAAGGACCTATCACCAAAGTATTTAAGAGGAATGGCGGTCTAGAATGCTTTAAAATCATGCCTCAAAAGTGTTATTTCAGCAGACGTCTACATACTAACTTAATATTTAAAGGAGCTTGTGTCTTTGATATTCAAACATATACAGTGAAACCTGTCTATACAGACCACCCAAGGGAGACAAGAAAAGTGGTCTCTATGTACCGGTTCCTTTAGGTCATGATCCCCACAGATTTTACAGCACTTTTGGCTTCATCTTAAAAACTAGCTCATGATCAGCATTGCAGAACACCATCATTAATTCAGTAGGATGTGTTATGTATCTGTCATTTCAAGAGCTTATAAAGAGGCTTGTCAAACATTTATTCCTCAACATGTAAATAAATAAACAGGATAAAGATCACGGCATCTACAATATATACTGTGAATGAATGATAGAAACTAGGGGACATATTGCAGAGATGGAAACGATAACACAAAGCCATTTACAAAGACGGCATACAATTTAAATATCTGCTCTTGAAATTTGGGACAAAAAGATCTATGCCTTTCAATTTAAAGATAAAGCTGAGTTCTGGTCATGCGATTGCGTTGTGAAAAAAACATTGTGGAATCGATCAGAAAAGGTCGATCATCTAGTATTGGTGTCCTGCAAGGTTCTGGAATCATCATGGTGATAAGATATTTGGCCCAGTCTTGGTAAGGTTACAAGCACAGTACACAGAAAGATGTATATGGTACTCGGAATGGGACTACAGAGCATGTGGCATAAAAATCTGTCCCACTTTTTAAGCTGTTACATGCCATATTTAGAATATTAAGGCATTTGAAGAGCCATGCTTTTCAGGGAACATTTATTCTCTGATGTTCTTCCACACTTGCATAATAACAAGGATAACGCTCACAAATTATTGTTCACCTCTTCCCAGAACTCGACCTTCTCTTTAACTCACCATATCCCTCTGGTATCTCTTCAGCTCTCTTGCACACCCTGAGGCACATGGCGTAGTAGTGCTGGTAGAACTCGGTCATCCTGTCTTCGTACTTCCTGTCCAGCTTGGCCAGGTGCTTGAAGCGCTCCCAGCGGCACTTGCCCGTCTCCTGGTCCTTGTCTACCCCGAAGGCGGTCAGGATGCGGTAGAAGTCCGCCTCCTCTCGTCTCGACCACCTGCGATCGGACGATGGACAGTAGTGTGATGGTTTATTATACAAATAATACAAAGCACTGAAGGCATTAGTAAGGATTTACCCATACAAGGTACCTTTGGAACAGTCTAACAACACACCCGAGGCGTTAGCCCAGGGTGCTTTGACTGTTTCGATGATGTTTCATTTGTTTTATAAAATGGTGTTTTATAACATGATTTTACTAATGACCGGTCATAAGTATTTACTAATGACCGGTCATTGGTAAAATTACTTGTTAGGTAAAATATATGCCTGGTCACGTGTACGCTCTCAACCAATCGTTTGATTAGGATCCGCTTCATCATCTTATAATATACAAATGATGCATGGAAATGGGTTCGTTATACGATATATCCGCGCTCGTGTTGAGGCTGTAAGCACCTATCGAACGGAGCCGGCAGGGTGAGTACGATAGATGCATAGACAGCTTCAACAAGAGCGTATACGCCCTGTAATGAATGAATTAAAAAAACATAAATCATCCGTTTTTATATGAATGACATCTTGATGAGAAAAGAATTCAATTCAGATTGTTTTGTGTATATATTGCTGACAAATAAACCCCAAACCCACAAATTAAAGGACATGCACCGACTTACTTTTGAGCATTTTCAATCTTTCGTAGCTCTCTCTGGCGCATCTGTTCCTGCATCCTCACCATCTTGACCTGCTCTTTCTGTATTCAATTGAGACAAAAATAATGTTATCTGTAAGTATAATATACATGCTTGAATAAATCATGGAACTCTTTTCTTGTAGATAATCATTTCAGGGGGGGGGGGGGGGTATTTCCGAACCATGTTCTTCCATACATCTCAAACCCACCATGATCAGTACTCTTCAACATCCTTTTTTAGAATTTGTATAATCATTTTCTCTGATTCTTAGATTGGAAGACCATTATTTCTTTCTCACTTTTCAACAAATGTTCTTCTAGATCTGAGGTAAGTACTCCCTAAGACCATTGACATACAAATGGAGATGAGCACAGTCACTTTATAAATGATTAAATTTCCAAAAGAAATTATGTACTTCTTGGCTTTTTTACTAATCTTTGGGCTATACGATTCCGTAATATTTTTCTTCTTCCATGCAACCATTTCTGAGCAAAAATCATTGATGTTGTAGACTATAACCACTGTTCATTGATTGTCACACATTTCATTGAGGAATAGGCTTGCCTTTTCTCTCTTCTGTTCTTTGAGCTGTCTTTTCTTATGCTCTCTCTGGTAGGCCGCCACCAGTCTACGCAGCCTGGTGTTCAGATCGGGTGCTGTGGGGAACAGTAGTTTGCCGGGCACAGCAGCTGGGGAGGGGGGTGAATGAAAAGAACACAATGAGGGGCTGGTCGTATCGAAATTAGGTTTCAGGGTATAGGCTTGTGGAAAGCAAGTTCTGGGCTCCGTCTTATAAAGAGTTGCCATTGATCCGAATCGATTGCAAGTCCTCCAATCAATCAAAAGGTTGCAGTCTCCTATGCAGTCTCCTCTTATGTACATAGTTGTAATTGATATCAATACCAAACAAGTTGCAATTAAAATCAACTCTTTATGAAGTGCAAGTAGATGTCATTTCAAGTTTTAAATCTTGACATTTGACAAATATATCAAAATTAATACTTTTAATCAGAAGCAAAAGAAGTCAATGATCCTAGATGAAATCTGTACCAGTCATTTTAGACGTATTAAAACTGCAATTGAAATTCTTATGTAATTGAAGTACACAGATTCTTTATGTGAAGCTGAAAGCAACAACGAGTAACATTAATTGCAGTACGCAAGTTGTGTTGCCACATTTCAGCGGATGCAGTATTCAAAGTCTTCACTAATAAAATAAATTGGTATACAAAAAAACGATTCCAGAGCATTCACATTTACAACACATCAGATAAGCCACGCAGCAAATAACTCTCTCGCCAGAGATGCAGTCTAAAATACCTACGACAGAATCGTATGATAACCATGCTCTTACTTGGTATGATGATGGAGTTGACATGTATCTTGAGCTTTGGTACCGTCTTCCCGCTGGAGTTGGGTGACGAGGGTCGTGTACTTGCTGGTGATATCGAGTCATCCTGTGCAAACAGATGGGGGATGGGAATTGATTATATCATACAGTGGAAGGGAACATGTCAGGGGCTTAGAGAGAATCTGATGTCATAAAATGGTCCACATTTTTTTCTCCATCAAATTCAAATACCAAGCTATTGATCAGCATTGCAGAACACCATCATGAATTCAGTGAGTTGTGTTATGTTCTTTGTCATCATTTCAAGAGTGATTTCATAATCAGGGAAATAACTTGAATAACACTTGAAGTACACTATTCATTTTGCTCACAAAGATGGATTCAGTGTTGATTATCATGCATACACTATCTTTGTTTGCCTTAAAATACAGTTTACAGAAACAGACTAATACATTGCTGTACAAAATAACAATATGAATATCTTTATGAAGATGGTACAACATCATTTCATTTACCACTGGCTATAATACAATTACTTTCCGATTTCCCACAAACTTTCAATAGAATCACACCTACCCCCGCCCCCCAAAAAAGATCAATAACCACCAAACAACAGAAAACAAGGAGAATCCTGCCCTATCATTACAAGCTTTACATTCAGTTGAATTCATACATGTTGTATATCTTGATAATGCTAATACAGTGAAACCTGTATATAAAGACCACTCAGGGGGGGACATGAAAAGTGATCTTTGTAGGCAAGTGGTCTTTATGTACAGGTTCCTTTAGTACAGGTTTCAATGATAAACCATATTCATGGGAGAAAATAATGTGGTTTTTACAGACATGTGGTCTTTTTATACAGGTGGTCGTTAAAGCAGGTTTTAACTTTAGTATCGAAGAGCAGAGCAGGAGTTAGTCTACTTACATCAGGGTCTTCCTTGAGATGCTTGGGTATGGCTGATGGAGCAATCTCCATACCTTCCTCCTTGCCTCCTCCTCCTCCGCCTCCTTCTTCATCTCCTAGGTCATCACCTTCTCCATCATCTCCATCCAAGTCTCCTCCTTCCACATCAAGCTGACTGTAAGGGTGAAAAAGAATGGTGGTTCCTTGTTGTTAATATCGCATTTATAAATGTTGTTTTTATTCGTACTTGAATTTTTCACTTTACAAGACGAGAAATCTATAGAACAATATCATTGCATATGAGAACAGCAGCAGCAAATAGATATAAAATCGCTGTAAAATATTTTTTGAAGAGACAAATGTCTTTAATCTTCTTTGACTACCAAACTTTGCATTTCAAAATTTCTTCTACAAAATCACATCAAATCATTTCCCTAAAATCTAATATTCCAAAAGAAATTTTCTCACCACACAGATGAAAACTAGATGGAATTCGACTGCGCGCAGTCGAAAATGATGCCTCCGTCATAGAGCAATTTTACAAACCGAAACGGAAGAAATTTTTCAAATTCAAGTTCAATTGTAATCCATTAACATGTTCTCAGAATATCGTGATTACAAGCAATTTCTCATATACATATATGACCCTTTGATCTTTGACCTCATGACCCTAAAATCTACTCAGTCCATTGGCTCTGCAAGATTTCCTGAGTTAAATAGTAATCCATCTGTCAGTTCTAATGAGAATGCGTCCACAAGCTATTTTTGCATACATAATGAGCCCATGACCTTTGATCTTATGAACCATTCATTGGCTCTGCAAGATACATAAATGATCTAAGTTTGGCAGGAATCCATCAATCTGTTCTAATGATAATACGATCACAAGCTATTTTTGCATACATAATGAGCCGCATGACCTTGACCTTTACCTCATGACCCCAAAATCTAATCAGTTCATCAGCTCTGCAAGTAACATACATGACCTAAGTTTGGCAGGAATCCATCAATCGGTTCTTGAGATAAGGCGATCACGAGCTGTTTTTGCATACACAATGTGCGCTGTGACCTTTGACCTCGTGACCCCAAAATCTAATCAGTTCATTGGCTTTGCAAGATACATACATGACCAAAGTTTGGCAGGAATCCATCAATCGGTTCTTCAGATAACGCGATCACAAGCTGTTTTTGCATACATAATGAGCCCTGTGACCTTTGACCTCGTGACCCCAAAATCTAATCAGTTCATCAGCTCTGCAAGATACATACATGACCAAAGTTTGGCAGGAATCCATCAATCGGTTGTTCACATAACGCGATCACAAGCTGTTTTTGCATACATAATGAGCCCTGTGACCTTTGACCTTTGACCTCGTGACCCAAAATGTAATCAGATTGTTTTCCTATAGTGATACACACTATCACTAAGTTTGAAGTTTAAATCTCCAGTGGTTCTTGAGATATCATGATAACAATCTCAATGTATGGAATTTCATAAGTTGACCTCTGTGACCCTTGACCTTTGACATACGTGCTCCAAAATCTAATCAGATTGTCTTCCTATGGTGATACATACTATCCTTAAGTATGAAGTTTAAATCTCGAATGGTTCTTGAGATACCGCGTTAACAAACTCAATACAAGGAATTTCATAAGTTGACCTCTGTGACCTGTGACCTTTGACCTACGTACTCCAAAATCTAATCAGATCGTCTTCCTATGGTGATAAATACTATTCCCGAGTCTTAAGTTTAAATCTTAAATGGTTCTTGAGATATTGTGATAACGGTCAAACGGGACGTACGGACGGACGGACGGACGGACGGACAACCCGAAAACATGATGCCTCCGGCACCGCCTTCGGTGGCGGAGGCATAACAAAGAATATTAAGATACTAAAATGAACAGGGCCCCATTTCAGTGACAAATGACAGTTTTTGTTATAAGCTAGTGTAATCCTTGCTTCTGATTGGTTATCAGCAGATTTGTCACTGATTTTTATCATTTGTAAGTGAAAAATGGCTTTGTGAAACGGGTCCCAGATGTTACTATTTATCTAGGAACAACTGTCAACCTGGTAAAATAGAACTAGCAAAGCAGTGAAATAGAAGTGTATAGAATTTTCAGGTGCCATAGTCCGGCAGCCATCTCGATATACCTTGTTTTAGGGTCTATAGTTTTTTTTTCTTCGGATTATATTCCCTTAGACCATCAATTTTAAGAATTCTATTGCTGACACTCTGTCAGCATTGAGCAATTTGAGATATGTGACGTCATACAAAATGGCCGCCAAAATCCCCTTTTTAACCAAAATTAATGATATAAAAAGTTTTAACAGCATTTTACTACATTAAATGGCAGTCAAATATCTTGATTTTTTTCTAGAATCATCACTAAATAAAAATTGCGATGCTGTATGATCACAAATGATATGCAAATTTGCATAATTCGGAATGGCGCCCTCTATAGACACATTAACTTGCATAGGTCAAAATGATGGCCAAATACCAATTTCTAACATGAGATTATCATATGTCATGAGTTAGATGCACTGGATACAGTGAGTAAAGATTGTTCTGCACATTTATTTTTATTTTATAATTTGATACTCGAAGAAAACACGGTTGAATTTTATGCTCTGTCCCATAGATATGAGGTGGCATATGGTGATAAATGCCCATTTTCAGTGACAGCGTTAAGAAACTAGATTTGTATTCTAAGGTACTAGATTCTTTTAAATTAACCTAAAAATTACGAACTACCACTACGATACAGGACTATATCCGTTTATAAGTTTGCTTCAAAATCTTGAAATTTGTTTAAAAGCCCTCTAAAGTGTTGGGAACCCTAAAATATTCCATGCGGAAGAGGGTGTCATTTAACACTTAATTCTGCAAAGTAAGGTCGTGACTGTAATGCGTGCTTCCACACGCATGTTTGCAAATGAGTTCTCTTAACATTTTCTACAAACGCTTCAGTAGTTTGAGGTAGTGAGGCAAGGTTTGGGGGTATTTGGAGCTCCTAGTCTTCGGACCCTTGATAGCCACACATTGATACGAGCCTCTGACATTCAGTTGGTTGTTGACTGTCCATAACATGAAGCAAAGCATTGAGTAGGTTGAGTGATGACATATGACCATGCTGCATCAACATTGCCAACTCAGTCCTAAGGGAGTCGAATCTTCTGCTTCATCACTTTCAGCATTGTACCCTATCCAATGCCAAAGTATGCCCCAAGAGTGTCGCATCCCGTCAACGCATGTCCTGCCAACATCGATGGAATGATATCTCCTAACTTGTCTACATTGGCAGGAACATCAATAACAGTTCGATTTGTGAAGGGGCGTCTCCATGGTCATTGGCGTTTTATAAGTCCGTCATGTAGATAATGATGCAAAAGTAGTACGTAGACGTCTGTGTCATCCACTAGGACCCTAACATACATCATCTCATTAGCATCAATTCCAATCGCTTGCTGTTCTTTGATGTTGCCTGCTTCATCATAACTATGTTGTGGACAGACCTTTCCTTGGCATGACATCACTGCCTGGAATCACTTCAACAAGAACCTCATCTTGACGGTAAAGGCCTGATTGTGCTTTTGCCTATTTCTGAGCACCCAATCATCCTGCAGACTCGCGCATATAATTATGATGTCGATCAACTGTAGTTTGTTGTCATGAAAAGATAGTGAAGTTAGCAACACTAGAGACACGTTTCAACAACTTCTCTCCCTAGCTTTATTGATCTTTCCAAAGCTTTTGACTGCGTACAACATAAACGCCTATGGAAGATTATGAGCTAGATGGGCTTTCCAGCACATATAATTCAACTCATCCAGTCGCTCTACCAATACCAAGAAGCAACAGTAAGAGCAGAGAATGGCGACACCGAAAGGTTCACTATTGGTCAAGTTGTCCGTCAAGGCTGCAACCTATCACCACAAATTTTCAACATCTATGCTGAATTCATCATGAGAAAGGCATTTTATGGTCAAGTTTCTGTTGGTGGACGAACGATCACCAACCTAAGATACGCCGACAATACAACACACTCTGGCGTATTAATGGGGAAGGGTATGGGGGGAGGGTTGGGGACAGTTGAACCCCCAAACAAAATTCAAACTGTTTTTTTTTTTTTAATATATATTCGATACCAGTGATTTACAAATGTTGCTGAAATGACATGATTTTCCTGGGTTTTTTCTCACTTTTTAGTAAATTATTATTTGTTAAGCGTATGTTGGAAAATGACAAATCCTAAATCCACAGTCAAGCAAAAAATATGCTTATTTAAAAGCCTACATGTCAGGGTCCGCAGAACAGCGGGGCTCAGGGGACTCGAGCCCCCCTCACTTTTTGTATAAAGTATGTTAAAGAGAACTAGAAAGAAAGAAAGAAAGTGACCCGAGGTGATATGAGGTATCAAAATATGTTCATCTTACAGTTAATAAATGCCTGAAACCCTTGAGCTTCCGGGGGCTGTGCCCCTTGAACACCACGCTTTCTTCCTCTCTTCCTGATCGTGAATACTTCAACCCCCCCCCCCCCCACCCCGCTTTAAAAAAAAGTTCCGCGGGGCCTGCATGTAACATGTATGAGTGGTGGTGATGCAGATTATTTTTCTGCTCCTCTAAGTGTTTTTGCTCAGTATTCCACTGACAACACTTATAACAAGAACATCAGAAGAACTACTAGAACTCCTTAAAAAAGAGTGAAGGATGCAAGTGAATAATTTGGACCCTACCTCAATGTGAAAAAGACCAAGATCATGATTGGTGGAAATTAACTACATGCAACAGAGCATGGTGGTTGATGGAGAAGAAGTTGATCAAGTGGACAAGTTTATATAATGTTCTTGGGTCAATGATTGTCAAGGAGGGTGGAAGCTCGGCAATATCTGCCTTTGAAATGTGGTGTTGGAGGAAGCTACTTGGGATAACATGAAGAGATTACAACACCAATGGACACAATTAATGTCCATCATCGGAGATCAACCGCCACTTGCTACCAGGATTGACAAGTACAAGCTACAATAGTTTGGTCACGTTAGCAGAAGATCAGGGGACAACCTTGACTTATCATTCAAGGTACCTTTGAAGAAACACGTAACAAAGGAAGACTCAAGCTCAGATGGACTGACGACCTTAGGGAAATCACTAGCCACCCTCTAAATACTAAAGACACTCTACCGGATTGCAGGAGACAGATGCCGATCAAAAGGTCTCATCAAACGGGTCATCACAAGGGTGAGCCATGATCTATATGACAACGACGACGACGACAAACAGTAAGAGATAGTTTCTTGGAGGGCAGCAGTGATGCGGGACTGAGTTGGAAGACTCTCGACCCGTTATGACCTCTAAATACTCTCGGATCTGTCAAACACCAAGCAAACATCATCAGATTTTCATCCACAGCAGAGCACAACCATCAATGACTGTACAAGGTTGTTCCAGTGTCTCATGCCTGGCTGACATCTCAACTTTTGTCAAATTCTATAAGTCCGTCTTTGACATGGGAGTGCTCGTTTCCAGAATCATCAAAAAGTGCTGGTGGGACTGGTGAAAGCTCTTATGACAAAATGTCCTTGACATTGACCTCTCTTGAACTTGTCTGCAGTCCTATTACTCTGGAGTAGATCAACTTTTCATAGACTTTCGTACGCCAACATTGACTTCTTCATGGCTGCCACGGTTTGAACATTCTTGGAAATTGTGACATAGAATCCAACATGTAATTTCTTTTGAAAATCATGCATCTGTCTAGTATAGATGTCAACTGCTTTATCCACATTCACTGACGTTGGAGCAATGCTGGTCTAAATAAAGCTTATTAATTGAATAATAATGTGTGCCGTAAAACCACTTCTCACCGATTTGTTGAAAAATAAATTCTTTCATAGCCATTTTTTTCTTGACATATGTAGGGTAGGTGTAGGGAATTGGAGACCACCAAGCTTGAACCCATCACTGTCTGTCCGTGATGGCTCCAATATTGATATAGCGACATATGTGGCCTTCAACAACACTACTGCATATATCCAATTCATTTCGAAGACTACAGTGCGTTCTCTCTACGAGAAAATTGGCAAAATTGACCAAGATAAGCAATTTTGATCGTAAAATTTTGCTCTGATATAAAAACACAATTTTCACTGAATGTTGTGGTGTATGCAGATATTTAGGGGTGGCTCTTAAAAAAAATAGTTTTAAAAGGAAGTTTATGAAATGTGCCAAAATTTTGGGCCCCATTGTTTTAAAATCGTTTCAAAATTACAGTTAAGTTCATTGGCTGCATGTATATCTTTCAAAAAGTGTTTGAACTAACTATAACAATCCCATTTTCATTCAAATTGTATTTAAAATGTCTTGAATTGTAACTGTCCCTTATTACCTACACATGTAGGTAATGAGAGACCTTTGGTGCTGACGTCATTAATCATTGTTATCTTATTAATCAGTTACATCATCACCACAATTTCGTTACCAAATAAAGAGAAAAAATACTAAAGGGAATACAAAAATGTCTGTATGTGTAACATTGATCATGTTTATGTAAATTATGCAAATCTGCTTAAGGGTCTTCCATTCCCCACACCTACCCTATCTAAATTTGTACCAAACACGATGAAAGATTAATGCAGCACAACTGCAATTGTTTCCCCAAAAAAGCATTTAATATGATTTCAACGTGACATAGATTTAAGAAATTGGCATTTGGCTGGCACACATATTTTATTCAAATTAATATGTTTATAAAGGGCGCTATTTCAAAATATGCAAATAAGCTGGTCATCTCTGGCCATGCAACACCACGAAACATATTTTTAGTGATGGTCCTAGAGAGATACAGACATTTGGCTGCCAAAAATTGTAGAAAAAATCCTTATTATATATTTATTATTCATTTTTATAGGAAAATCATGTACTTTGGCGGCCATTTTGTATGATGTCATATATCTTAAATTGCTCAAGGCTGACAGAGTGTCAGCAATCGGATTCTTGAAATAGAAGGTCTAAGCAATCAAAATCCATTGAAAAAAAAACTATAGACCATAAAACAAGGTTAGGCCAATAATCTGGATTTGGCTGCCGGACTACCATGAGGGTGTAAGGTTTTCTCAGGAAAAATGGGCAAGTTTCTGTGATCAGAGGGTCAGAGACTACACGTCTCCTTCCTTGTATGAAGAGCTTTCAACTCACAAAGTCCCAGAGCCCTGGAAAGGGCAATGAACTTTCAGTATTAGCATGGCATAACATCATGTCACAGAATCACTCATGAAAAGTCTTTAAAAACTTAAATATTCATAACACAAGTATAATTGTGATACAATGTTTCTACAAGCTTGGACTAAGTGATGCTACATCTCTTCAATAATAAAACAAAAGCCTTAATTTTAATTAATTGAGAATTTTTTTACACTTTATGCCATGAAACTAAAATGGTGGGCGATGACTGTCTGAACTGGGAACTTGTAAGCAACAACCTTTGAACTGACTGTGTATTTGAATTATTCACTTAACCAGAGAGCCAAAGAAAGCGAATATATGTTTTTCAGTCAGCTCCAGAGGAACTAAATCCTCACATCCTACACAAGGGACTAGGTAAATAAAGATGAGTAGCTTCACCAAATGTCTCTGATGCATTGACTTTATTGCAATTTTTAAAAAGACATCTAAACATGCGCAATGACATTCAAATCTAGTTCCAACAAGTCACAATCGCCTACACTGTTCTATCAGGGGGCTTCATATCTAGGTGGCCATTGCATTGATGTTCCAAAGAACTTACCTTTCATTGAAGTCTTCATACTCCTTGGCCTGGGCAGCCATGATCTCTCTGTGGTCCGGCACCCCACATCTCTCCCTGAAGCACAGGCAGGGATCCAGACGGATTCCTGGGTACTTCTCATAACCTACAGAGATTCAGAGGAATAGTATGTGATGAGGTATTGTACCAGCTTAGTGGTTATAGAAGAGGTCTTGGAACCCCAAAGTCACCGGTTCAAGACCACAGAAAGCAAATTTGGCTACATACAAAAGCAATATAGATATATCTGAGAACTGTTGTAGATCATTTCATAAGTTCTTACGTTCATTTAAGGACCTAAAAAGAGAAATGTTCAAATTAACTGGCTATGCTTAAAAATATTATTGAAAAAAAATTGGGGGGGGGGGGGGGTTAAGAATCTACTCTTGATCAGCATTGCAGAACACCATCATAAGATCAGGATGATACGTAGAATGTATGTCATCATTTCAAGAGTTATACTAGACAAATGTGACTGCGGCTCCAATATGTCTCCACCTAAATTCAGTTAAGATCCTGGCTTGAACTATTCTTGGAATATCAGGATGAGAACAAAAAGCCTATGTTTACATGTCAATTGATCTTTACGACCTTTGACTCGATAAAGTAAACATCTGATCACTTGTCCCCCTACAGTGATGCTTACTAATTACAGGTTTCAAGACAGATGCAGATAATATCGGAGAAAGAAGGAAAGAATAGAGATAGAGAGGAACATAGAAATAGGGGAGGGGGGGGGGGGAAGAACAGGGGGGGGGGGGTGTTTCACAAATAATAAGATAGATTTAAAGTTAGACCTAACTATGGCAGGCCATCATGCCACTAGTTCCTCTAACCATTTCTGGCATTGGTTCCAAAGAGACATACAAATCATGGTCACAAATCTACAGAATTAGAGATCTAGAGATCATAATTGATAGACCAATGGTGAGAGCAAGGCAGTGGCATGAGCGGCCTGCCATAGTTAAGTACAACTTAAAGTTGATCTTAGTCTTTGTGAAACACCCCCAGTTGAGATAGACAGAGAGAGGGGGGATTAGATAGACAGAGAGGGAGGGAGAGAAGGAGAGATTAGATAGACAGAGAGGGAGGGAGAGAAGGAGAGATTAGATAGACAGAGAAGGAGGAAGAGAAGGAGAGATGAGATAGACAGAGAGGGAGGGAAGGAGAGATTAGATAGGCAGAGAGGGAGAGGAGGAGAGATTATATAGACAGAGAGAGAAAGAAGGAGAAGTTAGATAGACAAAGAGAGAGGGGAGGATTAGATAGACAGAGAGGGAGGGAGAGAAGGAGAGATTAGATAGACAGAGAGGGAGGGAGAGAAGGAGAGATTAGATAGACAGAGAGGGAGGGAGAGAAGGAGAGATTAGATAGACAGAGAGGGAGAGAAGCAGAGATGAGATAGACAGAGAGGGAGGGAAGGAGAGATTAGATAGACAGAGAGGGAGAGGAGGAGAGATTATATAGACAGAGAGAGAGAGAGAGAGAGAAGGAGAAATTAGATAGAGAGGGAGAGGAGGAGAGATTAGATAGACAGAGAGGGAGAGGAGGAGAGCTTATATAGACAGAGAGGGAGGGAGAGAAGGAGAAATTAGATACCCAGAGAGGGAGAAGGAGAGAAGGAGAGATTAGATACCCAGAGAGGGAGGGAGGGAGAGAAGGAGACATTAGATAGGCAGAGAGGGAGAGAAGGAGAGATTAGATACCCAGAGAGGGAGGGAGAGAAGGAGAGAAGGAGAGATTAGATACCCACCATGTTTATATACTCCAATCAGCAATGAGTGGTCAGCTTCCCGATCCCACCAGCCCACGGGGGCATCACCCTCTGGACAAGGCACTTCTACCGGCAGCATTCTGTAACCATCACCAAAGATAAAAGAGAAGAGAGAACGGTATCATTTACCACTGCTCAGGATTCTACACAATCATCATTATTACCATCATCATCACCATCACCATCACCACCATCATCACCATCACCATCACCACCATCATCCCCATCACCATCACCACCATCATCATCATCACCATCACCACCATCATCATCATCACCATCATCATCACCATCATCATCATCATCATCACCACCATCATCATCACCATTATCAGCACCATCACAACCACCACCACCACCACAACCACAACCACCAACCCCATCATCATCATCATTGTTATTAGTAGTATCCTACTGGCTCTCAGCAGACATATGTTTGACTTACTTAGCATGAACCATGTTCTCAATCTCCTCAGCAAACTTGCCAATGACCTCTTGCTTCAGGTAGTACAGTAGACGGACACGCAGTAGTACCCTGTAAAAAATAAAGCAGATGTTTAGATACTGTATTATGGGTGAGTTCTACCAGTAAATGGTGTGGTTAAATTTTGTACCATGAACATATAACAATATTTCTACTTACATTGTCACATTACGACAATGTGCATATTGCTTTATGCAGGTGTGACTACTCTGTGGTACAGCATGATACATCATTGGAGATCCCCACAGATTTGACAGCACTTTTGGCTTCATCTTTCAAACTAGCTCATGATCAGCATTGCAGAACACCATCATTAATTCAGTAGGAAGTGTTATGTATCTGTCATCATTTCAAGAGCTTATAAAGAAAAGGAAATTGGACTGAAAGACTCTTCAAAGATTCATTACCTACATTCCGGGAACTTAGAGAATTTGAATGACCATTTAGAATGCCTACATAGCCTATGTAGCTTCTGAATCCTCTATCCTGGAAGTAAAAAAATGCCCTAGGCTGTGTTTCACACAAACTAGGATAAAAAAGCAAATGAACCTCTATTTTTTTTTCTTCAAATTTCTTTCAAGTATCCCACCCAAAAGTTGAGGATTCTGTTCAAGAGCCGTTTAGACCAACTCACTTGTTGCAGTGTCTCTTGAGGTGGTTCTTGTAGCCCTGGTCATGCAGCAGGTTGTCCAGGTTGTGTTCCTTGGCTGTGATGTCGTAGCTGATGTGCGCTGCCTGGGGCTCCCTCTTGGGTTTCTTACCCTTTCTACCCCTTGGGACCGGTGCAGAGAGTCCTGACAAAGAAGGAATGAATTGAAAAATTAATTTAAACAAAAAATAGATAATTTACCTTTGAAATTCATGAAATGATCACTCAACAGTTTATATGTGTATCTATAAATAACAGAGCTTTCTCTTGTATTCAATTATTAAGCTTTTTTTTTACAAGTGAAAGCTAAAACGAATCGTGTTGCTTCTGATCAGTTAGAAGGAATCATCCAATGTAATCAGATTTCAAATGTCTGCAAATAGTAACATCATTTCAGAAGCAGCATTCTACAATACACCTGGTATGCGGTCTGAATATAGCCAAGATGCTAAAGTAAGGTATATTCATCAAATCTACAACATAAAACATCTCTTTGAGAAGTATCTGTTCAGGTGTTCAACAAAAGACATGTAATCACATGCAACAATAAAAACAGCACAAGATTACTATTGTAAAGAAATTTTATCATAGAGTTTACTTATAAATGGATTTAACGTTTTAGCACAGGATGCTGGCTGTCTGAACTAATCAGCTCAAAAATATTACAGGTCATTTTACTGTACAAATCTGTTGTGAACTGTAGCTCTGAACGTTAACGTGATAGGGTCGTCAGTTTCCATTTGCAGAAGGCTATAATTTGCTGACACCAGACTCGGTGGAAATACCATTAATGGGTGTACAAGTCTGCACACAGACAGCAAACCTAGAGTCCTATCAAGAAATACCCCCTAGTCTCTCAGAGAGTCTTCGGTTGAGGAAAAAGCAAAACATTACATAAGGTCTATTGGTCGTAAAACTGAAGGCTAATCCTGGTGATTGACAACACTTGTTATTGGGTAAACACCGGAACGGTGTCAAATTCCCCACAAGAGCCGACTTCTCTGCGTCTTTCAAAGTGGACTGACCTTTGTGATTCCTGCAGTCTTTGACCGTTCCATCAGGAGCGGGAGTGACCAGGTCCCAGATGAAACTCTTGATGTTCTCATCACCCTTGTAATGCTGAAGGCAGTACATCAACTAGATAATGCATACGAGAGTAGAGGAAAGAAAATTAGATCTTAATATTAATGCATGGTCTTGATCCTATTTTTGTAAATCATGAAAAGGCTAAGCTGTAGGCAAATCAAAGATGAAAATCAGCCACACTTATCAAATAACCTTTTTAAGTTTCCATACGAGCTTGAGAATGTTGTTAAACCATACAAACATTTCTTCCTACAAATACATCATACTTGTAGTTTTCTATTGTGATTTGTTTCAATTGTGAGGGAGAGGGGAGACAATAAGGACCATCCATCTTATTTATTTATTAATAAATTTTGTACTATGAACAAATAACAATTTTTCTATATACATTTTCACATTATGACACAGTGCTTATTGCTTTAAACAGGTGTGACTACTCTGTGGTACAGCATGATACATACATCATGATACAGATTTTACAGCTTCATCTTTCAAACTAGCTCATGATCAGCATTGCAGAACACCATCATTAATTCAGTAGGAAGTGTTATGATTCTGTCATCATTTCAAGAGCTTATAAAGAAAAGGTAAGTGGTGGAGCACATAAAAGATATGTTGGAGGGAAGAGTAGAAAGATCTAGTTCCCGAGAGGGAAACGCAGAATCAACTGTGAAGAGAATGTCAAGAACTGGAGTGGACTAAAACTGCAAGAGTGCACCAGAATGGCAGAAGAGTGAAATGGAGAGGTGTTGCAATCAACCTCCGAACCGGGAGAAGATACTTAGATAGATAGGAGCACAGGTGGGATTGTTGCTCTACTTACCATGGTTCTGGCAATGGATTCCACATCCTTCTCACAGAGTCTTCTCTTGAACCTTGTGGTTGCAAGGATGTCATCCCATCGGCCCCATCTACGAACAAATTTCACGAGAGAATTATCTTTAATAACATCAAATGTGATCAACTGCTGAGTGATAATCTCTTGTCTTGATATTTTTTGCAAAGGATCCAAGTTTTAAAAAAAAAGATGGGGTGATCCTTCTTGTTCCTACAATCATTGAAACATTTATCTAACGTTTCTTGCCTTGAAGTGTTTGTTCTTGATCAGATCTTGGTGGAGAATCACCAGGTTTTGATTGTAAGGAGATATAAGTCTTCATCATCTCAAGAACACAAACACAAGATTCTAGACTATGCCAGATTATGCAACAATGAACATTACTTGACAGTACTTGATGTACAATATTGTAACAACAAAAAGTTGTTATTGCCCTTTGCGACCGACCGAAAAAATCTTAAAATCTACAGTCCGCTTTTTATTTAAGGTTTTTAATGTCGAATTTAATTTAAAAACATACGTACGGACAATTAATAACAATATTAAAAGGCTTTACTTTCCTTCGTAAGGATATTTCTTACCCGAATGTCAACAAGCCCTTCTCCACCCTGAAGCACTCCAGACGCGTCCAGCCACAGGGCATCTGCTTCTTGGGCGGTCTCTGCGAGGGCTCCCTCTTCTCCTTGGTCTTCTTGCCGGTGGTGGTCGTCGCCGGAGGTTTGGCGGTAGGATGATCGTCATCGCTCTCGTCAGAGGTCAGGTCCAGGATCTCGTCCATGTCGCCAAAGCGCTTGGTCTTGGTCCGCTGGCGAGGGAGGTGGATCAGAAAGTCCTCCTGGAGACAAAGAAAAGCACAATTAACAGATTTAATCTTGATGGTATTATAAAATATCGATACCAATATCCAAAAACACAAGCTCCCTAACACAAGTGGCACATACATACATAAAGTAGTGAGAGCACCACAGGCCCTATGGTGTACCTTGAATGGATAGCAGCATAAACATGGTTCTGTTCCAGGAATAATATATACTTTTGTTCTTGATCAGATTCTGTGGGGTGTCACCACGCTTGAAGTTAAAAGTAAGGGGGACATATATCATCATCTCAACAACACTGACTCATGATTGCTCTTTATGGAACCATGGCACAAGCATGGCAAACTTTTTTTGTAGTTAATCAATAATTTTCTAGACCATATCAAATATTAATCGCTGCATCGTCACCTCGATGATGGTCTCTTCTTTAGGAGCCACGTTCTGCAATTTTTCAAAATGATTCCAGCTGGCATATATTGACTTAAATCCACCCAAAACGATTTTGCCCACTGCTCTTTTTATTGATATGGAACGAAAGAAAAAGTGATCTGAATGCTGTATTTTTTATGACTAGACTTCATCTACTTTCCAACACGTTGGTTAGGAGGTATGGAGTGTTCCCACTGTGTCCTATCCACTATTAAGAACATGTGCCAATTTCAATTTCTCTTACCGAGAGCCTTTTCCTGCGAACCTGTAACAGTGTGAACATGCTCTTTCCAATCATGCATGCCAATGGACAGGGTTATCTTTCAACCTCAACCATGCACTCACCTTGCCCGTGTCAGGATCAATGTCTGCTCTCTTTGCCCACTTGTGCCAGAAGTCAGGGTCATCGATCTTGATGTCGGTGTGGTCAGAATCCGTCGTGAAGCTTGCCTGTGAGAGGGAACAATACCATCGAAATTGAATCAATACACTTTGGATAAATTTCAAATAGCTAATACGGCCATCCAGTGGAAGCTACGACCATGAAAATCTCAGAACATGCAGTTGTGATATATAATTTCCAAACAGGAATAGCAAATCGGTCGATTTTAGTCAAGAAACATTGTTTTAAAGCTAAATTAATATCTTGACCTTGAGAGAGAGCTATAAAAGATAAAGACTCATTACCGCGACAACGATCACTGAATATTGTAGGATCGCATATGCTTCCAATATGTTCATTTGAACCAAATTCATGACCCCATACCAACACTTTGTATTACTTTTAAATACTATGATGAAGAGAAGGTTAACAGTAAACCAAGAGCAAATAAACTAGCCTACCTTGGCGAAAGATGAGCCCTTCTCGCCGGGCTTGTGCTTGATGACCTGGGTACGCCTCTGCAGGATCATGTCAATGTCCTCAGCGCAGAACTGGGATGACATCTCATCGTCGTCCATGATGGCGCCGTAAGCTCCCCGTCTCAGCAGGTCCTCAATCTCCTTCTTGGACAGAGCCTGCTGCTGCTGTAAAGTAGAAATTAATCAAGATTTTCTAGTTAAAACATGATATAGTTACAACTAAAGGAGGTGCTCATATCAATATAGGTATAATCTCCCTTTCTCTCCCAAATTACAAATCTTGTCTTAATTTTTTTTAATCCCCGTCTTAGCAGGTCTTCAATCTCCTTCTTGGACTGAGCCTGCTGCTGCTATAAAGTAGAAATAAATAAACATTTTCTAGTTTAAAACATGATTAAGATACAACTTAAGGAGGTGCTCATATCAATCTAGGTATAATCTCCCTTTCTCTCTCAAATTACAAATTTTGTCTAAATTTTCTTGACACCATATCCACTGAGGTGTTGTACAAGAGTAAAGACAAAGGGAGGAGTGTGAGGAAATAACCCACTATTCGCATCTTCACCTGCCAAATAGCCCGCTATATAGGAAATAGCGGGTTATTTGGCAATCTCGAGCTGATGAAGACAGGCCTAATTCTATACTTACTGGGTTGTACGCTGCGGCTTCTTTATCTGTGTTCCGCATGGACTGGAGGACGGCCTTGTCTAGACCAAGCTTCTTACTGGCCTTATCAAACATCTCCCTCTCGTAGGAGTTCCTTGTGATGAGACGATACACCTTGACGGCTTTCTGCTGGCCAATACGATGGCATCGAGCTTGAGCCTAAGGAGGGAAAAGGAAGGGAAGTTAGGAGGTCTGCAAAGAGTGCACATCAATACAATTAGTATAATAAATCATTGACGAACAGACCTTGTGGGGGTGTTTCACAAAGATCTTCAGTTGAACTTATCTCCAAGTATGACTTAACAATTATGGAAAACTTAATTGACGTCACCTTGATAATTACATGAATATCTTAACATCTTTTTAATTTTGCTAGATTAATGCAACACCAACATTTCCCCATGCCCTACCTGGATATCATTCTGGGGATTCCAGTCCGAGTCGAAGATGATGCAGGTATCGGCCGCTGTCAGGTTGATTCCTAGACCACCAGCTCGGGTGCACAGTAGGAACACAAAGCGATCAGAGTCTACAGACAAACAACACAACACAATGAGCCGTTAGAATATTGATAATAGTAATGATGATGATGCAGAGAACTACAATGATGACACTCTTAATATATTGCATGGGGATTACACTAGAATTATCTGGGCTGAAATGGCCAGTCTTCAAATAATTCAAGATATGTGAGTCACGTGAGAAAACTATGTTTATGTTTATACAATATCATGTTTTTGCCTTTTTTTATTGGATGTTACACCAGTGGGAAACAAATTCTGTAATATTATGCAAAATGAAACTTAATCTTGATTTTGTTTTATTTTTACATTTGTACATTTGTATAAGGTAAATGGTATATTGCTTCAACTAGGTGTGACTCCTATGTTGTACAGCTTGATACAACATTAGAGATCCCCACAGATTTTACAGCACTTTTGGCTTCATCTTTCAAACTAGCTCTTGATCAGCATTGCAGAACACCATCATTAATTCAGTTGGAAGTGTTATGTATCTGTCATCATTTCAAGAGCTTATAAAGAAATGGAGATTGAGACTCAGGAATCGTCAAAGATTCATTACCTACATTTCAACGACCTTTCAGAATTTGAATGATGAAAGGCATAAAAGATAATAAATTGCATTGTGATTACATCTGGACCCCCCCCCCCCCTCTTACAAAGAGTTGATATCAAACGCAACTTATAAAAGATAGGAGACTTTAAACTTGCATTTGATTGGAGGACAGCCGATTGATGCGATTGATTTGGATCAATCGCAACTCTTTGTAAGACGGGGCTCTGAGCTGCTATGGCCAGTGTTCAAAGAATTAAGGAAACATGGGTGGTTACAAGAGAAAACTAAAGATAAAATGTCTTGCTCTTGGGCATATGCATAGGTATTTCACACTTTGCATTGAGAGCATTACATTTGCGAGCATGGAAATCAATATTCATAACTGGCTGTACACTGAGTACATACCTGGTTTACTGAATCTGTCGATAGCAGCTTGTCTCATGTTGCCTCTTACTCTGCCGTCGATCCTCTCAAAGAGATACCTACCAAAAACAGTATGATTGAAAACATTCACAAAACACAGCAAACAGATGTATGGGGGAGGGGGAGGGGGGGAGGGCGGCTAATCCTTCTTGTTCCTACAATTACTGAAACATTTATCTAACATTTCTTGGCTTGAAGTGTTTGTTCTTTATCAGATCTTGGTGGAGAATCACCAGGCTTTGATTGTAAGGCAATAAAAGTCTTCATCATCTCAAGAACACTTACACAAGATTCTACACTATACCAGATTATGCAACAATGAACATTCCTCAACAGTACTTGATGTGCAATACTTTAACAAATCTGGACTTGAAACCAATGTGTCACGTCTTTCATGATGTCCAGAATGAAGAATATAGGAGCTTGTGGCCACCCTCCTTGAGTTTCCTACCAACCCCATCGCCCTATATGATTGAGCTTCCGTTAGCAAAGGAAGACCTTTTAAAACTAATCATTAACCATAACAATTTCTTACAACTTCCTTGAACTTTTTTTTTCTTCATACAAAACTAGAGGTTCTATTGTAACCCCTTTCCGACCCAGAACTAGCGTATATACCTTTTCTGAATGAGGTAGTTCTCAAGGTTGCCCAAAGAGCGGATCATCTACGGGAAGATGAGAACCTTGTGATCAACGTTCTTGAGCCCCCCATCTCCCCCACCCCAACTCCCTGTCCCTTTTTAAGATTGAGCTTATTCTCCTATCTACTAGATGTGTCAAAGTAATAGGTTCAATTTCTATACAACTTTCTTAAATTTTACGATACTCCTAGGGGGTGTTTCACAAAGATCCTAAGTCAAACTTATCTCTAAGTTGGACTTAACAATTATGGAAAGCCAATAGCATCTTTGAAAATATTTTGTAAAATTTATTTTAAAATGCATAAAATGTTGGTTCAAATCATTCATATTTTCTATTATCATGGAGATTTCAAGTTCTTGATGTAGAATTTCTAAAAAGTCGAAAATAGTTCAATTTTTGCTTTTGAAAATATTTTATTTTAAGGCTACAAATGGCTCTCCATAACTTTTAAGTCCAACCTAGAGTTAAGTTCGACCTATGATCTTCGTGAAACACCCCCCAGGTCCAATAACCACCTACTACTACCACACTTGAAACTAAAGCATTTACCTTTTCTGGATGAGGTAGTCTTCCAGGATGTCCAGACAGCGGATCATCTGGGAGAAGATCAGCACCTTGTGGCCACCTTCCTTGAGCTTCGGCAACAGTTTGTCCAGGAGAACCATCTTACCGGCAGACTGGATCAGCACCTTCAGGTGGAGTAGGGGGTTCACACACACGCTGATGATGGTTTCGTCAGACATACGTTCAGCCAATCGGAACTCCTTCACGATCTGTTCCTCACCGCCTACATGGAAATACAAATGATACTGACAAATTAGCAGTTGCTTACAAGTTGTAAGTTTCTCCAAACAGTATGATGTCAAATATCTTATTTGTAATCAGCTTCGGTATCACTGATGATTAGCCGAAGACTACAAAAATAAGACATTGACAATTCTGGACAGTAATTCATAGTGAGATTCCGAGTACAAAATTGATGGGAACTTGAAATATTATTGCAAGTCATAACAAGCAATAATTGAATTAACTCAGCTCTCGATTAACATAAGAAAAGGAGGGTCATGGGGGACCAACAGGCACCGATTGGGGAAGTTTTCTATATAGAGGGAGCAAGTAGCTACAAGTAGTACAGTGTGGCTTTAAATCCAACCATATCCATGCCACCCTGTCATCTTGGCCTTCACTTACCATTGATGAGGAAGGGGTGATTACAGCACTTCCTCAGCTCCATCATCGTATTCATGAGGTTGGGCAGGTTCGAAGTGGACCCCGCCCCTTTAGTCAAGAAGCTGAAGTTCTTCTCCAAGATGGCTCGGTAGTAACGTTTCTGAATGCTCGTCATTTCAACCTGTGATAAAATGGATATGACCAACAAGAGACAATGTTTTAGGTGAACCAGAGTGTACATATACTACTACAAAATTCATAGCCAGATATTTTATGAGTTGATCTTTAAACTTTGATTACATAATCCATGTGTTTTTCATGCACCAGTTCTTGCACAAACCCCAGCTCCACACACTGTACCTTCAATGGCTAGAAGCTTAAACATGGTTCAGTTAGAGGAATAATATATCTTTGTTCTTGATTAGATTCTGTGGGGCGTCACCAGGCTTGAAAGTATGGGGGACAGATATCATCATCTCAAGAACACTGACACATGATTGCTGTTTATGGAGCCATGGCACAAGCATGGCAAAGTTTTTGTAGTTAATCCCAAAATTTTCTACACAATATCAAATATTAGTCTACACATCCTTACCTCAATGATGGTCTCTTCCTTAGGAGCCAGATTCTTCTCTACGTCTTCCTTCAGACGTCTAAGCATCATGGGTCTGAGGAGCTGTTCAAAAAGAAAATAATTATATTTATATATATATATTTATATATTTATATTCCATATCATAATATTATCAAGAAATAGATACAAATATAAAAAAACACAAGGTCCCTAACACAAGTGGCACATACCACAGGTTTAATGTTGCACCTTGAATGGCTAGAAGCTTAAACATGGTTCAGTTGGAGGAATAATATATGTTTGTTCTTGATCAGATTCTGTGGGGCGTCACCAGGCTTGAAAGTAAGGGGGACAGATATCATCATCTCAACAACACTGACAATAAATATATTATCAATAAATAGACAGCTTGTGAACATGAATAAAACATCATAAGAAGCATTTCAGAGAAAATCACTAAGTAATGATAACATAATTATGAAGCTTAATATTCTCAAATATACATAAATATATATATTTATCTCTCTCATCATGCAACTATAATTATGGTCAAGCTCAATATTCTATAATTGTTGACAGGTGAAAGGAAGTGAACAACACCATATTTCTTCTGTTGCCATGACATATTACTAAAACGATTGGATTTTTTGTTGTTGTTGTAATCAATCATGGAGAAATAGTCATAACAGAAGTACATAAAACATTCCATAATAGGTGAAAACATGAAAAAGAGAAAGAGTGAGAGAAGGATAAATAAGGAGGGAGAACCAGAGAGCTAGAGGGGAGGAAATGGTCAGAGAAACCATTTTCCCTTACCTGTTGTAGTTTCTCCACCTGCCCCTCCGTCTTGAGGTCCCCAAAGTCTTCAAGGAACTGTACGCTGGAGCGGAACCTGCCAGGCTCCAGGAAGTTGAGCAGGCTGAACAGCTCGTCCACGTTGTTCTGGAGTGGAGTACCCGTCAAGAGGACACGGTGCTCCTGGAGAATCATGAGAAATAAAGGAATGCGGTGGCAGGGGTGATAGTGAGCACTAAAAAAAAAAATAGGTTTTTTGTTTTCCCCTCAACCACGCCCCCCTTGAGTAAAAAAAAGGGCATCTAACAACATTCCCCCCTTTCGAGTAAGAAAATCGGGGGGAAGAACAGAGAAAATAAGGGGGGAATCAGGAAAATCAGGATAAAGTAGGAAAGGGAGAAAAAAATCTGTTAAAAAAAAAAAAAAAAAAAAAAAAAAATCTGGATTTTTTTTTTTTAATCGGGGAAAAAGAAAAGAAAAAATCGGGAAACCGATTTAAATCACGTTTTTATCAGGCCTGGGTGTAAAAATTTTAATAACAATAATAGTAATAATATTAATATTCTCTTTTTCTATAGCGCTTTAATAATACAATGTCTCTAAGCGCTTTATAAATATATACTTTCACCACGGTTATTGGATTCACTGCTTTCCCTCACACATTGTGTGCACACTCTCCACTCCCTGGGAAGCATTCCAGCCAGGCGTTACTTGACGCTCAAAAACTGTTTGACAAACAAATAAGTCCAGTGTGAAGTGAATTGTAAAGACGAGGAAGATTTTTTTAACTCTATTTCAGTTTCCAGATGTGTCTGGTTACAGCCCTTTTATACAAATTCAGTATAGTTTTGAACACCTCATTGCACATAAACAAGAGCTAACTACTTTGAAATATAACAACATTCAATTTTTTTTTTTTCTTCTTCAATTCTCTTCTTCTTCATTAAGACCATAACATAAAGTGGTGAGAGCACCACAGGCTCTAAGTTGTATCTTGAATGGAAAGCAGCTTAAACATGGTTCAGTTGGAGGAATAATATATATCTTTGTTCATGATCAGATTCTGTGGGGTGTCACCAGGCTTGAAAGTAAGGGGGACAGATATCATCATCTCAAGAACACAAAGCATAAGGTAAAAAATAAATAAAAATAAAAAAACAGCAAAGTTCTGAACTGATTGAACTAAAAATAGAGTGCCTGTGGTCCTTATGTAACTTATGTGTGAAAATGAGAGGTATTCCTCAGGTCATGCTTGGATGAGCACGCTTCACAGACAGAACTGTAGCAATGAAACGGCTTCCATATCATTCCAGTCTTGGTTATGCTCTCCTTTTCGGTTTTTGTGTCATGAGAATTAAAAAAGTGCAACTTACCATATCCAGGATCTTGAGACCCTCTAGCAACTTGCAGTTCCTGTTCTTGAGTCGGTGAGCCTCGTCGATGACTAGGATCCTCCATTCAATCTCGCTCAGCTCCTGACAGTCTGCCAGGAGGATCTCGTAAGTGGTGATCAGGATCTGGAACTTGTAGATGTTTGGGATCTTCACGCCCTGTTGGAACAAAACAAAACAAAACAAAAAAATGAAAGCGAGTATGAAGTATTCTTCGTTTCTGAAATTCATGCGCTTAGATAGTCTTGGTGAGTACAGTGCCATCTACATTCATTTATTAAGCGACAACGTCCTCCTTGCTTTTCATCCCAATGTACAGCATGAGTTCTGGGTTCATCGAACATCAAGTAATATCCGTATATGTGATATACCTGTACAAGATACCTATAATGTTGTACAGCACATTCCAATGTAATACTGTAACATAGGATGATGAGATTAGAGATTAGATTATCTTAATCCCAAGAAAGACATCCAATGTACTTTTAATCTTGCATTGAAATCCCCCTCCCTTGGCCACTGATATGACCAAGCAAGGTCTACAGGCATGCTTCACTATACTTCAAGAATCAACTTCTTAACTACTGAAATGTTCTCATTCATATAGGCTTATTACATTGACCACTCAGATCCCATATGCTTAGTAACAGCTTACTCTGTTGTAAAGTTATAGTAGATAAAAACGAGACCAGTAGCCGGGATCATAAAAACTTAAAATGACTAAAACAAGACAAAGACAGGTCTATAATAACTGCCCGAAATATCATCTTTAGATTATCTGGTGCTTCCAAAATTTGAATGTACGTAGAAGAATGTATACTTTTTCAGGAAATACTAAAAAATACCAAGACATTGAAGTTGTACAGATTGAAAATGCTATCCTACATATCAACTAGATGGATCTTCGACTGCACGCAAAAAAAGCATCTTTGCATTTACAAAGACAATCACAATAGAGTAGTGAAGTGTGACGTCATCAAAAAACTATTTTTAAAATTTCTCCATTTTTTCTTTATTTTCTGAAACAGCATCAAAAATAAAGTCTGAATAAAATAAAGTCTGAATGTCGAAAACCAATTGAATATTTTAAGTATTGGCTGAGATATGACCATCTGAATGAATGGATGTCCTATGGGAACTCAGTGTTATAGTGCTCTGGTTCATAACATTAGGAGCCAGATCACTATAACACAAATTGCCTACAGGAGCTTCTTTCATATCTGGGCTGAGTAACAGAAAGTTGAATTTGTTAAAATATATCTAAACATTCTTTTCTAATTGATGCTACTTCCTAATGATTTCATTGTTCTAACTATATTCCATACATTACAACAAACTGTACAGTATACAAATAAAATCAGTTATCTACATAGAAATAAATGACCTCTACCTATAATAACTTATCATCTACACAATATGACCTTTTATCTATAGTAAGTTATCATTGACAATATATGACCTTTGACCTTACCGAAGCATCCCTGAAGAACATCTCGTACTCTGCAATCATGTGCCTGCTCTGGGAGCCCCCGTGGTAGACTACGCAGTTCATGTCGGTCCAGGACTCCACCTCGCGCTGCCAGTTGACGATGGTAGAGAGCGGGGCCAGGACCAGGAATGGACCAGGAATGCCGGTCTTCTCGACCTCGTGGAGGAAGCCTATGGTCTGGATGGTCTTGCCCAGCCCCATCTCGTCGGCCAGGATGCAGCTCTGGCTGTAAGGAAGGGTGAGAATGGATATATCCATAGATGGTTAAAGGGAAATCCAACCCAAATAGACAACTACTTTAAACGAAAACAGAAAAATTAGAGAAGCAAACTGAGGAAAGTTTTAATTAAATCTGACTAAATATTAGAAAACTATGAATTTTTGAAAGTTGTAATCAATATACTTATGGCTGAAGCGGTATGTGATGTAGTGCCGGACTTCTTTCCCATCTGTTCCAACATATACAATGACTAAATTTTAAATTTTTCAAATATTCATGGCTCAAGAGGGTCTATCAGAGGACCTATAATCATTTTGAGTAGTGCCCCAACTTACAAGAAAAACAGAAATTAGTGATATTTTTGTATACGACAAAGGGAAGAGTTATCCATACCTACGTCACTATCCACTGACCAAACATCCAATTCGAAATTTGCATGGACTTAGTGATCTCATATTTCAAACATTCATAACTTCCTTACCATTGGATCAGATTCATTTTAAACTTTTGCCATTCTGTTTCTGCTATTTTTCTGCTTTCATACAAATCAACTTATTGCAAGGGTTGGATTGCCCTTTAACTGTTCAGGCTCGTTTAGATATGACGCAGTAAACCCACCGCAAAGACAAAAACGTGCCCTACAGTAAAACTTTACTTCATCATTTCTAATTCATCAAGTCATTTCTAATTTATCAAGTCATTTCTAATTTACTCATAGAACACCCTGAATTAGGTAATGACTCTTAAAAACTTGGTTCATGGACTTACAACTTAATTGCACATCAACTAAATATCAATGTTACCTAGAAGACACCCAAAGAATGCAGCTCATCCATCGTTTAGTTTGAGGAATAATATATCTTTGTTTTTGATCAGATTCTGTGGGGTGTCACCACGCTTGAAAGTAAGGGGGACAGATATCATCATCTCAACAACACAAAGCATAGGGTATTAGGTATATCACATTTCAACTTTTATAATGATAATTCATAACTTTGTAAATACATCGATCTCAACATGATATGGTACTTTCTGAATTTACTCCATGCAGCACTTGATGGTGCTGAAATGCAACCACTGGAAAAGAAATTTATTTATGTTCAACTTATGTTTATTGATATTTCAATCTCACTCTGCAGGTATTTTACCACCGAAATGGCCTTGTTAAAACTGCATCGAATTGACAAAACTCCGCAGTAAAATCCTCTGCCAATGCTCTCCTGCACAGAACACAACAACGTGCAAAAGGCCATCGATTTCTCAACGACATCGAAGTGATGACTTACCCATTACACCAGCTGTAGGTGAGCCAGTTGACGCCTTCTAACTGGTATTCACGCAGGACATTGTCATCCTTGTACTTGGGCGTCTTACTCAGCTTGTTCCACTCACTCTTGACAGGCCTAGGCTTGCGCTGTGAAAATATTAGCAAGGTGTAAACAGAATGTGGTAAGAGTATCCATTGAGTGATTTCAAGTTGGGTGTTAGTGTTTAGAGCAGTAACAAGCTCTTAAATCGAGCTAAAAATTTGCTGGTAAAATTAAGAGCCCGATACCGATATCAATATCAATAGCTTAACACTAACACCGAACTGGATATCAACATTAGGGGCTAGTGTTAGTGAATAGGACATTCGTACGTAAAATATTAACACCAACCACAAAGGTCAGTTCAGCAGACGACAATTTTGCAAAATCAATAACACTAGTTACCAGAAGTTGACGATATTCAGGTTAAAGCCAACACCAGCTGATTTCCATTTCGGTGTTAAGGGCTGGTGTTAGAGGTTATTAAGCACTAACACCAGTCCTGATCACCCAACTTGAAATCACTCATTGAATACATTGGAATCTTGCGCAGTGATTTGAAATCAGATTAGAAATGGGTTCTACGACACTGTTCCAGTACCAATTGCTCTGCAATTTCCTCACTTTTATTCCGGATAAAACACCATGCCTTACCAAAATCCTACTCCTTAAAGCCAACCAAAAACCCAATCGCAAACCTAATCCTAACCCTAAACCATGGAGAAAAAAAAAAGCATGGGGGGAATACCGACGCAGAAATTGTGGGGTCACCTGGAAATTTGGTTCGTTAGGCCCCTAATGCAAAAAAAAAGTGATGTGAAGCCCAAAGTTTATAGCTCATTAAGCCACTGTTATCATGCTACTATTGTCAATGTCATCGTGAAATCACCGTCTTCTTACCTGTCTCTCCGATTTGGAAGGTAGTTTGCTGCACTTCTCATAGCTCTTCTTTTTGCCCTTGTCCACATCGTTGGCCAGCTCCCAGGTGCTCTCCTCGTAAGGGAGACTGGCCCACTTCACCAGGTAGTGGGTCACCATCTCGTCCGAGTCCTCGTCCTTGGTGATGGCCTTGTCCAGGATGCGGTCCACCACGATGAAGTCAGGGTTGAAGTACTCGCCCTCATCAAACTGGACGCAAGGAGAGAAAAATTCATTCATAATAATAATAATAATAATAATAATAATACTCAGTTTAGATTATTACCACGGCTTTAGCTGTGCTGCCATTGCGGCGCTCTAGCATTACAAAGAACTAATTCCTGCCAGGTACCTATTTACATTACCTGGGTTGAGGGTGGTAAATGTAGATCAATGTCTTGCCAAAGGACATTGGTGCCTATTTTAGACCAATTTTCTTGTCTCTCTTTATAGACAGGTTTCACTGTATATGATTTGGATTTGATTTAGAATAGACAGAGATGCCATAACAGGCACTATAGCATCCAGGACTTTGTTTCTGTCAGGTTTCTGTCAAGGAGTTCCTCTCTGTTAGATATCTACATCAAAGGTGGCAAATTCTATCACTCTCCTTGCAACAGTAAACAATTTCTATGATGTCTTCTTAGGTGGTAAAAGATGTGATGAAAAAAGTAAAAATTTTACACTATACTTTTTACAAATACATATATACAAAATTTGATTTGCTATAGATGGATAACAAAGATAAGTAGAAACTTTAAAGGCTGTGTAGCTTGTTAACGCCAGCTACGTTTTCTTTTGGACACCTACACGTAAACGAATGGACTTGATTAACGGTAGTCAGCTACTTAATCTCTACATAGTCAGCGTTTGCAAAACAGACCAAAGTTCTCCTCAAGCTTCAGTTTCGAGTCGTCCGTAGTTGTATTATACCCGATTCGCTCCGAGTCAGGCCACAGGAAAGACACATACCTCGTCAGTCTAAACTCCCTTTATTTTCTATGACTTCTGCTTACCTCTGACACAAGACCATAATTTGCCTGTTGCTTGAGCCTGAAGCGTTTGATCTTCTGAAATATTCTAGGATCAGCTGATAACGTCTCAATGGTAGCCCATTCACAGTGTAGGTATGAACTAAAGGAATAGCAAGAAAGAGCAAATTGTTAGTGGATGTATGATTGTACTATGAATGAAAAGCAAGCTAAGGTAGCTCTTCCACAATTAACATAAGTAAATAATGCATTTTACGTTCAACATTTCGATTCCCTTTTTTCTTCTTCAAAACTAGTGAAGGTATGTTCAATCATTTAATTAATGCCAAAGTATTATTGATTCATCAAGTAATTATAATTATCAAACTCACACTGTTCCCAATTTGTATTTCACTGATGACAACTTTGGAAATTCATAACTTTTTTGAAATTTTGACTTAGATTTTGCTCAAACTTTCACTGACCCCTTTCTCTCAGTTTTCTGCTGCTAGACAAACTTAAAATCAGGTTGGACTTCCCTTTTAACAACAGCTCACATTCTATGTCCGAAGAGAAGGGCAGTGATAAGACTGATCAACTACATAACATAAAACATGGGGAAATCTTGACTTGTCTTGCAAGTTCCTATACTTGACATAGAATTCCTCAATATCTCTCCAACTTTAGCTAAAAATCTCTAATCTCCTAACGACAGCTAACATTCCATGTTTGAACAGAAGGGTAGTCGTAAGACTGATCAAACATTTGGAAATCTTGACTCGACTTACAAGTTCCTGTACTTGACAAAGTATTCCTCAATCTCGCCAACCTGAGCTTCACCCGGTATCTGGGGTTTCTCTGTGATCCTGGAAGCCAGGATCTTCTCAACCACATTGGCCTGGGACTCGTCAGGGTTATCCTGCAGTTTAAAAAGAAAGTCAGGTAAGGATGCGAAACTCTACAAAATTTGACAAGAATCGCCGAAACATACAATAAAGCTGGGGGTGGTTCACAAAGCTCTAAGTTGGACTTTAAAATTATGGAGACCCAATTGTAGTCTTAAAATAAAATATATTCAAAAGCGCACAAGATAGTGAAAGCTCAAATGAATAAGCGTTGCTTCTGATCAGTTAGAAAGAATCATCCAATGTAATCAGATTTCAAATGTCTGCAAAAAGTAACATCATTTCAGAAGCAGCATTCTACAATACACCTGGGGGTGTTTCACAAAGATTGAACTCAACTCTAAGTTTGACTTCAAAATTATGGAGAGCCATTTGTAGCCTAAAAATAAAATATCATTAGACGTTTTATAAATTACACATTTCAGAAGCAGCATTCTACAATACACCTGGGGGTGTTTCACAAAGATTGAACTCAACTCTAAGTTTGACTTCAAAATTATGGAGAGCCATTTGTAGCCTAAAAATAAAATATCATTAGACGTTTTATAAATTACACATTTCAGAAGCAGCATTCTACAATACACCTGGGGGTGTTTCACAAAGATTGAACTCAACTCTAAGTTTGACTTCAAAATTATGGAGAGCCATTTGTAGCCTAAAAATAAAATATCATTAGACGTTTTATAAATTACACATCAAGAACATGAAATCTCCTTGATAATAGAAAATATGAATGATTTGAAACAACATTTTATGCCTTTTAAAATAACTTTTACAAAATATTTCATAGGTGCTAACAGCTTTCTATAATGGAAAATCAAATTAAAAAAATGTTTGCTTCTCACTTCTATGAATACCTACAAAATCATTTTTAATGCAAGAAATCTCATCTTACCACAAAGAACTTTGCCGTTTCCGTTGGCTCGAAAGACACCACATCAATCTCAGAGTTGCCCTCCACATCGACGTCTTCTTCCTGTTTCTTGTCTGCCTTGACTTTCATCTTGATCACCCTTGGTGCCACGGGGACCTTGCAGTCACTCTTGGCTTTCTTCTTCTTGTCCTTTTCCTCATCGGACGAGGAGTCATCGTTGGAAGTGATGTTAAAATCGTAGTCCTCTGTGTATCGCTTGCGGTTGGTGTTACGACCAGATCGTCGTTTCTGGAGGAAGGGCAAATCGGTGACATCAAACTACACATTAAACTCAAAATCAAAATAATCTGTACTCGGTACATTAGAGAACAAATGAATAGGTGTGGTAGACAAGAGTTATGGAAGATGTAATTCACAAGGATAAATAAGGAATACTAGTTGGTTTTATCCAAAATAGCCTGAAAACAGACACATTTTGGAGCTGAAACAGAGGTTTCAATGTAATAACTCAGAAAATGGGCTGACAATTGTCATCCTGAATACATACAGCAAATCAACAAAAACAGTGGAAGTTAACAGAATAGTTGCAATAGAAAAAAACCCAGCTTGGCTAGGAACCCCCCACCAAAAGAAAAACCCAAATCAAAAGTCAAGCAGCTTACCAGGGGAAAAATATATAACAAATTGGGGGGGGGGGGGGGCTACTTTTCAAGCTTGCTGGAATGAAAGTAACACTCTTCAATTTGTTTTGCATTGAACTCTATGCAACTTTTTTTTGGCTCTTTTTGGCATTTCGGGGGCTACTTCGCCCAAGCCCCCGTGTATTTTTCCCCTGCAGCTTACCTCTATGCCCGGTCCAGTGAGTTCATCTGGTGGAGGTGAGGGAGGCGGTGTTTCATCCAGGTCTGAGCTCTCACCACTGAACTCACCATGCTTGCGCTTCTGACGCTTCAGCTTCAGGATGGCTGCCGCTGGTAGCTTCCTGTCGTATCTTCAACAACAACAAACGCAGTCATAAATGTCATTTCGGAATCTATTATATCAAGCACTGTAATGGAATGATGACTGTACCTAGTAGGAGGCATGTAAGTGCATCATGTAGAAAGCACTACAAACTACAAACATTCCTTGCAGATTACAAAATAGTTTGGGAATCAACTTTGCGCTAGAGGTCATGTTACATTTGGCTAAGTATAAAAATGTTGCACAGTGACGCCTTTAAAAAAAAAAAATGATTTTGTGGTTTAAGAATTTTTTGAATTTTTTTACATGTTAGAGGGTTAGTTCGGTAGAAGGAATATAATATGTAACATTTCATACAAAATTACAGAGTTTTTT
This sequence comes from Strongylocentrotus purpuratus, assembly GCF_000002235.5. Lineage (NCBI taxonomy): Eukaryota > Metazoa > Echinodermata > Echinoidea > Camarodonta > Strongylocentrotidae > Strongylocentrotus > Strongylocentrotus purpuratus. The sequence goes on from NW_022145614.1 coordinate 27,201,727, forward strand.
CCATCAATCTTCAACAATGTTACCGAGTCACTCTAAGTTGTAAATACAGTACGCATTTATTTTTATGCCCTTTGAACCAAAATAAAATGTATACTTTCACAGTTTTTTGCAAGATAAATTTGAATCAAATTTTTGTAGCAATGAGGGGAATGTAGAAGGGGACTAAACTCTGAGGAGGGCACTTACTTGATGATACTACTGCTATGACTGCTACTTGGACTGCTATGAGAGGACTTCTTCTTGATTGTGAACATCTTCTTCTCCCTATCTCTGTTGTCTTTGGAACGCTTGGAAGATTTCTTGGATCTGGAGCGGTCCTTCTTGTCCTTTTTCTTCTTCTTTGTTTCCGCCTCCAACTCCAGCTCGCTAATGAGCTCGGCGGAAATCTCTTCATTGTCGAGCAAGACCTATGGAATTAAAGAGGGGTGGATCTTGAAAATACATTTTAAAAGATACATACATGACCCAAGTTTGGCGGGAATCCATCAATGGGTTCTTGAGATTACCGCGATCTCAAGAACGGGACATACATACGGACGGACAGACAACCCGAAAACATAATGCCTCCGGCTAATTTGTAGAAATGTACAAACTTCATCATGAATGTAATCAACCTTGCTCTATATCGAAGGCGATTATTCCAGTGCAATATACTATTACATAAAATTATTAACTCCTAAATAGTTTGAATAATGAAAAAAAATATCAACATGTTCTCTGAACTCCTCATTTACTGGAGAATACAATGACATACATAATAGGAGATGAAAGCAATTAGTCATATAGGCGATTTCGTCAGATATTTCACTTGTTCTTTCAAAATGATTTAACTGCCATTGCTGATCATGACAGTTAGATTCTAATAGCTGCCTATCAATCAAGATCATCTGCTAATTACTTGTCAGTTTAAGTAGCTATCTGCACTAATGTGATGAAAAACAATTATGCTATATCTAACTCTGTGTTCCGATCCTTTCTAACCTTGCCAATGTTAATCTTAGGACTCTGTGTTTGGGATGGCAATTTTATATCTTTATGATGACCGATACTCAGCCCTAGAATCGCACAATAAATATTGAGCAATTTTAACCACTCATTTGATCGATGAAGGTACCTTTGGAATGTCTATCTTTCCAGCAGCCCTGGCCTTGGCTACGGCTTCAGCGATGATACGATTGGCCTTTTCTTGCAGCTTTCGTTGTTTAATGATCTTCTTCCGCTCCTTCTCATTGGTGGGGAGAGGCTCATCCAAATCAGCGTTCTGTAAAATTAGATTAATGGGTACATTAGAACAATAAATTATATTGTTAGCTCACTCAAGATAATTATTTCTTGATGGCATTTAATCAAGGCACCATGTTTTCATTCATAAATTGAGGGAAACTAAATACAAATCAAGGCACTATGGAAGTGTTCTTGTAACACTTCAAATGCCCTTATATCATCTCTGTAACAAGAGTATGTAATTTAGGGACGTATCTTTTCAAAATTCAAAAAAAGATACTGGGATTAGGATATAAAGACTTAATAATCTATGAAAATCCCTAACTAAATGTTGATATCAGGGATGTCACTGCTTAGTATCCTTAAAAAAAAACCTAATAAACAATTAAAGTATCATTTAAGGGCATATGGAAATTATAGTCAGTATCTTCAGGTAGAATGAAACATACCTTGGCCTTGGCAGACAACTGTGCAGCCATTTGTAGTTTTTGGAGCCTGGCCTGCAACTGCTTGAGCTTATCTACCGTTTCTTGGGTCTTCGGCTGGTTCTGAAGTTTGTTCAACTCTTCCCCTGAATAGTAGAAAAGATTGTGAGATTACGAGAATGTCATTGTTCTGCCCCTGCTGGCAAGCTGACAAGGTCATAGTTATGTACTAGTCAAAGTTGGCATGAAAATATTGATACTATGGATTTCATAATAACTTTAAGAAACGTTGAGCTACCAATGCCAAATTCAAGTGTGTAGGATAAGTTTAAGTATCTATTTGTATTCTTTTCAGTTCCTATTCCAACAAAACATGCATAAAACAACAGTTTTACTTCCTACAACAAATCTGGAAGACTTTTTAATTCTAAAACCATTCAATTCAAGAGTAAAACATCAAGTGGAATTACGGTACTCGTCAATTCAACAATGGATCGGGGGGGGGGGGGGGGGGAGGGTCACAGTATTGGAAATGATGGAGAAGACTGATAAAGTCCCGACCCTTACCCAGGGCTTAAATTAATCCAAGGCCATGGCCGTGGATGCCCCTTTGATTGGCCTCAATGCCCCTTTGATTGGCCTCAATGCCCCTCTCATTGGCCTTGGAGATTTGTTGTGCCCTTTCAAATTCTTCCCATTTGTGCTGTAATATAGGAAAGTGCCCTATAGAAAAGTGGCCTTGCCCTAAAAATATTGAAATTTAAGGCCTGCTTACCTATCTCTTTGACCTCCTCTCCAATGTTAGCAGCTGTCTGGTTGACAAGAATGACCAGCTGAGTTGGTTTCTGGCCGGCCTTGGTGGGCAGGATCTTCACCAATTTCTGCTGGTGTGAACTGGTGCCAGCGCCCGACGTCGATGCTACTCCAGGTACAGTAGTCACAGTCACAGTGTTGTCAGTCTTCTCACTGGCGACTCCTGTCTTGGGAAGGACTGATGCAAAGCTGATCACCTTCTTGTTGATGGTGATCTTCTGGGGACTGGTGGTTGACACGGTCGATAGGGATTGGGTTGTGAACGTTGGTGCCATCGAAATGACTTTGGAGGTGACCGTTTGACCAGCGCTGGTCAAATGCTTGATACTCCCTGCAGCAGTGGTGGTGATGGTAGTAAAAAGCTTGACCGCAGCACCTTGACCTCTGGGAGAAAGGGACAATGTCTTTGGTGAGGTGACACGCATTGTTTGCACTCCAGGCTTGGGCTGCATATTGGTGGTACCGGCTGTTGAGTTCACCACAGTGGCGATCTGCTGGCCACCAGCTCCCGATACAATATGGACCACTGTGTTTCCTTGTCTTATCGGAGAAATCCTATTGATAGAAGGTACGTTTGAAGAACCAGGCGATTTTGGAGAGGCAATTGATATAGACTTTCCACCAGTACTGGAAGCAGTAGAGGGAACTATGATACATGTCTGTCCTTGTGAGGTTCTTACAGTATTCCCTCCACTACTTTGTATAAGCTTGACTTGGCCCTGATTTAGTGTGCTCACGTTAGATACCCGAGGAATCTGCACTTTTTGGTTTGCTAAGATCTGGTATATATTTTGTGCAGAAAGAGTGGTTGGTGCCTTACCATCTGTGGTCTTGGATGCATCACCGACTTGCGACTGAGGGGGTAATACAATACGGATGGTGCCAGGCTGGGAAATCAAGGATGACTTCCTTGCAGGACTACCTGGAACCGTGGTGGTAGTACTTGATGAGCTTGGTTGGGAAACCACCACCAGACGTGTTCCCGTACCTCCTGCTCCTGGTTGTTGTACGACAGCAAACTGAACAGGTGACTTGTTCTGCTGCTGGGGAAGTTGGACTGTCTGCTGTGGCTGTGCTTGTGCCTGCTGCGGTTGTTGCAATGTGATCACTTTGTGCAAGCCCTGCTGGGTTTGGACCAGCTGGATTTGTCCTGTGTTGGTACTGCCTGCAGAGGAACCTGGTAACACAAGACGAATGGGCTGCTGTTTTCCATCACCCGACTTTCCTTGAGCTCCCAAAGTCAACACCTGACCAGATTGTTGCAGTTTCTGCAGAATAGTGTTGTCTTTGAGGCGCAGCTGAACTTTCATTGGCTGTGACGTGTTTGGCTGCTGCGTTGGACTGGTCTTTGTCACAAATTTAATCTGCGGCTGATTTTGCTGGGTCACCATGACGGGTTTTCCTGTCGCTTGTACTGTGGTAGTGTTGGGAACAGTGGAAAGGATAGAAGCTCCCACATTAGAAGATGGCTGCTGTACATTCCTGCTGGTTAGTATAACCTTCTGTCCAGATTGGGTAACCAATCCTCCACTGGTCTGAATCAAGTATGGTTTGCCAGCAGATGACGTCTGCAGCTGCACAGGTTTTCCAACATTCCCTGATGATGCTGGTGTAGTAATATAAAAGGTCTGTGCTCCTTGCTTCACAGTCTTCCCCTGAAGCATGTTAGAAACTTGCTGGACGCCGATAGTGACCTTGTTTTGACCCCTTGGACTAACAGATCCACTTGAGGCTCCAGGTGACGTCACAAGAACAGGAGCACTGGTAGATGCAGATGCAACTTCAGTCTGGGATACAACTGTGGGAGAAGCCAGTTTTGCTAGTAGCTGGAGACCCTGTGTAATTGGAACAGAGTCATCTTTGTCTCCATTTCCAGAACCTGATGGGGTCACGGTGGACCCCTGATCTTGATCCATTGCTCTTGGTGGTGCCTCAACACCCGATGCCCACTTCTGAATTGATGAAGGTGATAGCCAGATGCAACAAAGATATCACCACCTGGAATAGAATAATAGAAACAATCTAAAATTTTAAAGCACAAACTATGGTGTTTTGACTGGTGAAGGCCCGAAATGTAGATGTGCATGATGTCTTACATAAACATGGGCATGCATCCAAGTATCAAAAACATTCAGCAACATCGAAGAATGTGAAATATAATAATTATCATCAGTGGGAACAAATGGTGTTCATCTGGTCATTTGCAATTAGGTATCACAGAAGAGCTGCGTTGAGTGGGGACACGCAGAGCTCAACCACGCAAATTCTCTCTTTATCAAGGAAGATTTTCATATCATGGAAAAAATAAATATTATAAAATTATGTCTCTCGAAAGCTCAGGATTCTGTCTTTCATGTCATGTCATTTTCATCAAAATCCATCAATTACTTACAACACAGTTGCTTGTGATTTACCCTCTAATTCATACCGTGTCACTTTGCTTGTCCCCATTTTTATTTGACCGCCGATTTGTATCACTAGTTTTAGCTCAATGCGCTTGAACGTCATTTGTCTTTGAGTTTTAAAAATCCACTGGTTGGAAAGAGCACATCTTAAGCTTTATTTTCATATAAAAAATGATGGGGGTATGTTTCAAAAAGATCGTGAAAAATCAGAGTGAAAAGTTTGAAACAATTTTTCTATATCAGAAAAACATACTTTTAATTCAATTTTGATACGAGAAGAAAGAGAATTTACTGGAGAATACGATCATGTAAATATTCAGAATGACCGCGAGATGGCGCTATAGCGTAAATCCGATGAATACAGCTGTACCCTGACACTATGAACATGACGCCAAAGAAAGCGGACAAAATATACTGTTCCTCAGGTAGACAAAGGAACATCCCTTCACTGCTATTATGTGTAAAAATTATATGTAAAAATGTGTAGAACAGGTGAATATGCATGTGTCACCTGTTCTACACATTTTTACACAATAGCAGTGAAGGGATGTTCCTTTGTCTACCTGGACAAAAAAGCTTAAGTGTGCTTTAAAATATGAAGTTTTAAGAGTTTACAGCCATTTTCAAATGCCATTTAAAATTAATTAAAATGGATTTGATGGTCCAAACTTACAGAAATAATTAATCTATATATATATACCCCAGATATGCTAAAATTCAGCCCCTCTTGATAGACACTCTTAAATCTAGCCATGTTTCAAAACCCATGAAAACTCGTTCCAACCACGCAAAAATAGCCATTTGTCACACGCATCAAAATGGGCTTCATATAATTATTTGAAAAATTCCACACAAAAAAATTTGTCAAAAGAACCTGAAAAAAAATAGGCATGTAGAAATCCATACAGAGAACAGATTTCTTGAAAAGAAAGGTGATTCATCAATTAATTACAAAATTGTGTCACCATGAAAATGGCTAATTGTCAGTTATAGCCTAATTATGCAAAATTTGACCATTTCGTCTCTTATGTAAGTGGCCGTATTTTCAAAAGTGCTTAATCGAATTTGACAAATGAGGTATCAAAACTCCTTTTCCCATGTGCTCTAAAAGGAAATTGGCAGGGGAAATGAAATGTACCGGTAGATACTTTCAAACTTAAGCTGTGGTACCTATTGCAATGGAACTTTACTTTCATAGGTCTGCCTTTTTTAATGCAAATTTATTATTTATAAGTGACTCTGAAAACTGTGAATCCATGCAAGTTTCAACTCTAACAGGGACCTGTAATACAGACATTCCCAAAATCAACGTCTGGAGTTCATGAATATAGGTTAGGCCCGAGTCATCACTGGTTTTGCCGAACCTGGGTTTGACTTGAAAATTCTGGTACGTTTAAACTCATTGCGCTCTCTGCTTAAGTGGGTTCTCTCTCAGTGAAGTCAAAACCGCTCAAGCGGTCAGCTAATGGGAGCATGTCAACCCGCTGTACCGCGCTCGCGCTAGGTGCTCAAGTCCGCGAGCGTTTACTTTTTAGGACGCGTCTGTCTGCGTTTACGGACGGAGACGAGCCTTGCTTATGCGGACGATCCTTATTCTCGGACCAGCGCCCCTACTGTCGATATTGTCAATTATTCTTTAATTCATTATTAGTAATTTAGTCTAGAGACTCTGAGACTGAAGAGTCTAGGCCTAGACCTAGACCGAATTTTCCGTCTCTTTCGTTCGTTAGCCTCTTATTGGGGTAGGGTCGGCTCTCTCTTTAGAGACGGAAGCCGTTTATACACATGTCCTTGCTAACGCCACGGCCAGTTCTGGTCGTAGCGTTTTGCCCCCAAAATCCCCCAAAATGTCATTTTACCTCGAGCATGTTATATTGTAAATTAGGCCTAGGCTATAATAAATCAGTTCCACTTACCAACTTGACTGAAATAATCAGTTTAATAGTCCCTTTTTAGGAAATTATGGGTCAAAATCGGAATCCATGTTGAAAAAGATTTTCAAAATGGATTTCGATTTTGACCCATAATTTCCTAAAAAGGGACTATTAAACTGATTATTTCAGTCAAGTTGGTAAGTGGAACTGATTTATTATAGCCTAGGCCTAATTTACAATATAACATGCTCGAGGTAAAATGACATTTTGGGGGATTTTGGGGGCAAAACGCTACGACCAGAACTGGCCGTGGCGTTAGCAAGGACATGTGTATAAACGGCTTCCGTCTCTAAAGAGAGAGCCGACCCTACCCCAATAAGAGGCTAACGAACGAAAGAGACGGAAAATTCGGTCTAGGCCTAGACCCTACTGAAAATTAAAAACTGACTTGTTCAAACGAAAAAAAATCTTTCAGTTTTACTGTTTTTAAGTCATTTGTTTTGGGGAAAATTATTGCTCTACTGAACCTATCTTGTCATCACATGGGCAACTTTATCGCTTTAAATGGCTTGCCTTTACCAGCATACGAAGTCGGACAAATGGTATTATTACGGTGTAGGCCGGGCCTACACAGTAATCAAACCAGCCGCCTCTGCCCCGTCCCCGCCGGGTCAACATGCACTGTCCGTGCTAAGCCGCCGCCGCCACGCGCTATGCTTGCCTCATGCCTCTAAACCAGCGGCAGCACACACAGGCTGAAGTATTGCACACACAAACACACACAGAAACACCACAGATCCATGCCTTTCAACACGGATGCGGTGTCATTGCATTCACAATACATGTACATGTACAGCTCAATATCTTCAACACTGATAAAATGTCTGACGATGAAACAAAAAATGAACCGAAAATTTCACCATTCGTGATACTTTTTCACAAAAATACGTGAATCAATAGGGTCCAAAATTATTCCATTGCATGCAATAGTTCTCACACTTAATACTACGACATTACTTACAACCATGACATTGAAGAAAAGTGGAATTTACAGTCGATAACTGCTGGAAGCTGGCCAGTAAATGTGCACATACTGCACACAAAGTACCTGTATAATCGCTCGGGCAATTCATTCCTAAAGCAAGAGTTATGATTGGACGATACAGATTTACTAAAAATAAAATATATCTTAAATTTTACTTTTTAGCAACATTTATCATAGAAAATTAATAAGTTTTGGTTTATCTTTACTATTTAACGCAATAAAAAGTGACAAATTTACATTTGTATGACTAAAATCTTGACAAATGTAAATATTTGTATAATTAGGCTAATGGCCTACCGCCAATCACTGAACATCTTTCATACATCATTGCGAAATGCATGGCATGGCTAAGATATTGTCATCCAATGGGAAACCGCTCTACAGATGACGACATCGACTGATTATTATGACACCATCAAAACGTCGTACTGTGCAGTAAACATCTAACAACAAAGAAGTAATAGATCAAGCAGGGAGGTGAGACTTTAACTCGCATGCCCTGGATCAAGGCCTATTTCGTGAGGAAATTGTTATTTTTAAAACGAGTGCTAAATATCATCATGACGCACAATTCACTATGTACTTCACGCCCATGCCTATAACCACTAGTTTCTACCAGGGATATGCAGAACAAATAGAAAAGAGGAAGAAAAGAAAGAAACAATAAACGGACTAAATCATTTAAAAAGTACCCCTCCCATCTCCTCCTAATAAAAACATTACAAAATAAAATGGATTCGTTTGGATGGCGTTCTGTGTACTAAGAAGTGATACACGATATTCCCCCATTGAAATGTATAGTACCATGCACTATAACAAATTTAATACATTATTGTCATAATCATTTTATTATCATTCATATTTTTTAAATTATTTTATTATCATTATTAACATTTATTAGTATGTACCTGGTGACGTCTACAAGACTTGCAAACATTAATAAATCTAAATGAATAAATGAATAAATAAATAGACAGATAATAAGTGAATATATAAATAAATATTTATATTTATTTACATAAAGAAACAAATACAAATTAAATCGTCATCTCTGAAGAATTTCACTTTTAATAATTGACTGTTGCTCGAATTATAAAAGCTATTGTTGCTTGCTGAAATTCAGTTGATTAAAAATAAACCCTTTATTATGCCGATACGTTTATAATCTATAAGCAAACAAATCAGTCGACTTACATGATGATCCACTGAAACCACTGCAGAGGCGGGGGAGCCGGGGGCAGGTGGTGCACAGTGCCCCTCACATTTTCAAGTACCCCTAAAGTGCCCCTTTTTACTGAGAAAATGTGCCCCCAATCTATTTATAATAAGTGCCCGTTCCCCACCTCTGATAAGTGCCCCCTTCGCCGATGATGATTGCCCCTATTCAAATCTGAGAGGTGCCCATTTTACTTTCACTGACAATTTAGTGCCCTTCCCCTTCTGATAAGTGCCCCTTCTCACATGTCTGATAAAAAACTCTATTAAAATCTCATACGTGCCCCTTTGCGTTATCACAAGTGCCCCTATTAAGCTGAGGTGAGTGCCTCTTTTCAGGTACAAAAAAATTACACTCACCATCTTTGACAAGTGCCCCTTCACCTCTTTTAATTGCCTCTTTTTAAATCTGAGGGGTGTCACTTTTATCTTGAACGTTAACTTTTTAAGTGCATCTTTGCATCTCCGGCGAGAGCCCTTATGAAATTTGAAAGGTGCTCCCTTTATCATTGTAATAAGTGCCCCTTTTTATCTCTGATAATTGCCTCTTTTGTTTTGGAGCATAGTGAATGAAAGAAGTGAAGGTGACGGAAGTGACTACCCCCTCACAGGTTTTTGAAGTTTTGGTTGTATTAAAAAATTACATCCCTTATCAAGACTATAGTATAAAAACAAGCAATATACTTTTTCACATTTCCCGGTTTTCTCGGTTTTTACTTGTACATTTTGAAGGATATTATACAAGGGAGCGCAGCTACCTGGTGAAAAGATTTTTGCATTTTTATTTGTCTAAACCCTCCAGAGCCTGTGTATTGCAGTCTTTAGTCAGTATTTGCTATACATTTTGTTGTACTTTTTCAAATTTTGAGGGGGGACGTGTCCCCCCTCCCCCCGGATCGCCGCCCCTGCTGGTAGTTGATTTGAAACTGTAATTTGAAGAAGTTTACATGCAAATTGCAATATAAAGACGTATGTTAGGCAATAATATAAAAGATAAATATTTATGATGGTAAGAGCTAATTTTTATAGAAACACTTCGTTAAATCCATCACTGAAGGCAAAAGTTTTGGCTTTATTTTTTATAATAAGCGCCAGGACACCCCCCCCCCCCCATCACACATCTATAATTAATTGATATAATTACATCGCCTATACATACACCACCTCCTCCGACCCCCCCCCCCCCCCCCCCACCACCAACCATACGCAAAGTACACAGCTAGCTAGCTGCTTGCAGTTCATTCGAATTATGTTCTATATGGAAGCGTACGAGTACGCGCATTGGATATAACGCACGCAACATGCACTAAGTACGCAATGTACGCAGTGTAGGCGCAGTACATGCGCGCGCGTACGTCGAGTAAATGCATCGAATCGATTAAGAATCGAAATCAGCTGATTTTAGGAATTAACATCGAAAGAAGGGAGCTACTAATAAACAAGGAAGTGCTAGCTATCACTATATTTTCAGCAAATTTCACTAAAATAGAGACGGCAAAGAAGAAAAAATGTCACTGAAGATACCCCGGGTTAACTGCTCCGATAAATATTTATCGTGCCCCATCAATGTGAATGCTTTTCCAGGAAAGCTTTGGAAGTTGGTGAATGACTCTAACTACCAGTCCATCCAATGGAGCAGTTGTGGCACCATCATTGTTGTCGATGCGCACCATTTTAAAGAAGAAGTGCTCCGGATAGGCGAATACAGCGTCTTCAAGACCCAAAATTTCTCCAGTTTTGTACGTCAGCTCAATCTCTACGGATTTCGGAAAATTGCCACCACCTCAAGTTCCAAATTCACTGAATACAAGACGAGCATGAAACGCGGTTCTTATTCCAATCCACTTCACTGTTTTGCTCACAACTTTTTTCTCCAGCACCGCCCCGATCTCCTTCCTAGAGTTAGGCGCACCAGTTCTGCCAACAAGCGACGTCCCGGTTTCGGCCAAGTCGAGACCGCTTTCTACGGGCAGAACGGAAACACCTTCCGGATCTTAGGTAGATGTGGACAGAATGCGGCACCAGCGTCGTTCATCACCACTGGACCTGCACAGACAACAGTTCCATCCACGTCGTATGTCTACCCACCATCTTTGACGATAGAATCTGCAGCACAGCAACATTTTGTGAACCAAACCAAACCTAGTCACATGCCGTCGTATTATAATTCAGATTCAGAATCAGATTATTCTGATGCTGATGATCTTGCAGAGGAATCACCAAGTTCTTCTGCTTTGTTGACAAAATCCAGTGCCAAGGTACTCTGGGGTCAAGGTCAGAATTCTCATGTCAAAGGAGACACGTCAAATGAAAGCAGCCCTTGTTCGCAATCTTCTTCTAGTTCTAAGCTCATTTCAAAAGCAGAGACGGGATTTCCATCGAGTGTCTATGATGCCCGTGGACGATTGCAGAAGTTCATGGTTGTCCAGCGAAGCCCAAACTTAGGAGTACCTCCCAGACCCTATCCAGAATCCCCTCCTTTAGGTAGGTTCAAAAGCAAGGAACTTTGAAAAATATTTTGGTCCTTAGGCTGCCTTAGGTCTTTTATTTTCACAATTTTTGTTAAAGGGAGGCTTTACTACTTCAGCTAGATAGAAGGGATTAGACCACCCAGTGAGCCAGCGAGGTCACTGTGACAGGTGGCTATCTCATTAACTCAGCTCTCATTTAACATAAGAAAAAGAGGATCATGGGGGACCAACAGGCACCGATTTGGGAAGTTTTCTACATAGAGGGAGCAAGTAGCTACAAGTAGGACAGTGTGCCTTTAAAGTAACTTTTTTTTTATAAGTAGAATTTAGACGAAAAGGCTTGGCTCTTGATAGGCCTAGATATAGACCCTATGGCAGATAACAGACCTAGTATAGATTTCTAAATGCACATTCATTTAAGCAACTGATTTGTTTTCTTGAAACTTTGTAATTTTATTTGTTCTGATCTTAATATTGAGGGTATGCTTACCAAAGCTTAGTTTAATAGTCTGTATAAGAATAGATAGTATCATTTAACCAAAGATATTTACCTACATGCAGATATGATTATGAGTTAGTATAAGTAATCATGAAGAGGAGTGAATTTTAATGAATGCATGAAAGTTTTATCTCTTTCTTCTCTGCTTTCTGTTTTCTTCCACAGATCATTTAAACACCAATCAGACATCAAGCACATCCTTTTGGTCTCCGGTATTAGGGTCTAGTTGCTGTACAAGGCCTGTCGGGCAGGAATCAGAAATCTATGGGTATCAGCAGGTCCTGGACTACCCTTCTGCTCAGTCAGTCCCCTACATGAGTGGCTACCCATTAGCACCTTACCTGTCATGTAGTCCTGCTTCTGCTGTTCCTCCAGAAAATATGATGTCAAGTAATTATACTTTTCTGGTTTACTTTTGATTAAATGTAGGAAATGTATCCTAATATAACCAAGTTGATTTTTAGTAAAATGAAAATCGACAGAAACAGGTTAGTGATAGGATGATTGGGGATGGTCTGATGCAGAGGATATTTAAAAAAAAAATGTAATTTCAAGACAAATGGGCAACTCTATGACTAACTTGGGAGCAGCCACTCCATTTGTTTTGTGTTAAGAAGTATCCCTTTTCTTTTTTTGTTAAAGGAATTCATAAAGGGGGACTGGGATGTACTCAGTAATAATTGCAGGTCACAGATAATGTATGTCTATGATTAAATATTTTCTTTAGAGAAATTGATCAAGTTTTTATTTGATTCTGGTTTAAATTCTGTTTAATGAAATGCATGAAAACAATCATCCAATTGTATTCCAATCCATTTTAATCATATCCAATTATACTCTAACTTTATAGCCAATTATAACAATTTATTATAACATTAAATGATTTTCTATAGAAAATTGATATGATAAATGAAAATCAACTAAATTAATGCACAAGTATCTGATTAAACTTTATACTGAAAAAGATATTTCTTGGTCAAAAGGTTCAATGTTGGAACTTAGTTAAAAGAAATGAAATATGATAGCTTAATAATTTTTTTAATTATTTGTCTCTTTCTCATTTACACAGTGGCATATCACCCAGGCTCTCCTGCTATCTGTAGCCCTCATGCCAACTATACCAGCCCTACTCTCTGTAATCATGGCGACAAAGATGAAGAAGAAGACGTCCCAAAAGAGAACTTCAAGAAGGTTGTGGTGAAACAAGAATTGAAGGAGGCTCATCACTCATATTCCGCCCTGGTTGAAGAGGGGGACGATTCCCCATCTCCCCGGCTAGCTCACTGTCGATTTGTGTGGAACAATTGCGACAACGAAAGGGACAGGGTAGAGAGATATGCCCAAAAGTCACAGCACTTGCTTTATACCACAGAAGGTTGAAAGCAGTAGATCATCAAAACTTCTTATATGTATCTACCCTTTCTTTGTTATGCTTGACCATCATTACACGTCTTTATCAAGATCAAAAGAAAATGTGTTTCATTTCATGCCTTTACTTTCTATGCTTTGATATTTTTCTGTCAAGCCACTCATAATACTCATTTGACTGATACAGGTAAATCCTTCTGAATTGAGTGCACTCGACATGACTAGTAGTCATCAACACATTTCATGTGTGTTTTACATTTCATGTGTTGTTCGTATGTGTCCTCTTACTCCTCAAACTTGTCACCACAGTAGAAATAACGTCAACGAAAACATATATATGTACCATAATATGAAAACAAGATTTTTTTTTTATAAACTTGTCACCATTAGTACATGTACTAGTAGGAAAGGATGTTATTAGCAAGTGGTCTATCCATGGTAGCATTGTATTGCAATTGTGTTCATAACTTTCATTTTTATTTTATGACCAATCACACACAAACTATTACCTCAAGTGTGAAACCCTGCTCCTCGTTGGCAGAAAAGGAGAATTAAGTGAAATTGAATCGGCACTCTTCTAAAAGAGCTCTTGTAATGTAATTGGTTGGTGCATATTTCTGTTTACATTATTTCTGTAATGGAATAGGTGCGTGGGAAACATGTTATCAATTTCAACTCTTTCCTTCCAGCAGAAGTATCTTCATAATATTACAAAATATAAGGTCAAACTTATTGTACAGATATGATATTTTGTCTGATTTAACTATTGTTCAAAAGAGTAAAGGTGACTAGAATGATTTGGTTCATTTCTGCACTTCTCTGGAAGTGAATAAAATTGTATTTAAGTAATTTTTAATGTAATTACAATACTATTTCTGCATGGTGATAATTATTTTCAAAGTTATTGTCTTAACATTAGTCTTTTGAGATATTGTTTATATATACCAATTTAAGATTGTTTTATGTTTGTTGAATTTCTCTTTTTGACTTCATCTTAATTTATACATGTACATATTTGTACATGATAATGTAGTTTTTATGAAACAAACATTCTTTGAAAAAATGTGTGCATTTTCTTCCCAATGTTTATACATACAACTGTTCTTAGTGCAAAAGGGGTTTTGCATTTAGTGCTCTGATATTACATACATTTTACATACTCTAGTTTTGTATGCCCAATTAAAATGTTCTACCTTTTCTATTTGAAAACTGAAACAGTCGACTATATTTTTTTCAAATGTGAGATGCATTATCTTTGACAATGCATCATCCTCAGCTATGCAAACTATACATGTCAATATTTACGAAATGTTTCTTGCAATAAAATTGAATTGTCTTCACTTGTCTGATTTTGAATGTGTCTTATCTGGCTTTTAAATTGTTGGATGATGAGAATAGTTTTGTCTACCAGGGCAGTACTTGAAATGGTGTTGTATTGACAAACATAAATGTCAGAACTCTGAATGACACAAAGTTATATCTTAATGATAGGGTTTCAAAATTTGTAAACAGATTAGAAATATAAAAACGATACATAAACAGCCCATTTTTCAAAAGATCTTTTTTGACAAAGATCCATTTCGAATGTGAAAAGTTCTGTGGGGATAGATTCACTTATTTTGAAATATGGAAAAGGATATAAGCGTACAAAAGTTGTAAGTGATCATTATATTTTCAATTTTGTTTCTTTTTAGTTTTCATTTGGTTTTTCTTTTGAAACTTCACTTATTGTATGCTCAGAGCCAGTAGGGCATGAACTCAGAATAACCGCCCTTCTTACTCTCAAATCATAATTCTTTGAAAACATATTAATCAGTTCTTCTAGGCTATTGTGCTGTCCACTACACTTCAACATGCGAAATACATGTACTACCATTATAATGCAAATTACATTCAACCGACGTATCAATCAAAGATTCCAAAACTTATTGCACAGGAGATTTTTTCTTTTTTTTAACATATCTGGTTTTGGTGACCAATTTTAATCATCTTCCATGCCACAATCATCGTTAATCAGATCAGATATACAGAGAAAATACATAGAATGAATCAAAATGCATACATCTATCTAATCACTAGAAACAATATAGCATGGTCAGGCTAGCAGCAAAGTACTTTCAAGAAGTGAGGTTGAAATAATCCAGTCCAGTATTCACAAAAAGTGTCCCAACTTTAATACCGTTTTAAAGAGGCCAGAGGGTTAAGTTACCGGAAAAACCCGAAACTTTCATGCCCATGAAATGTTCATTAATTTCACCAGTGGTTCACAAAGTAATTGAATCATAACGATTGTTTTGGGGTTCAATTTGCGAATGTTTCTTGGTTTGAAAAACCACTTGTTGGCAAATCTAGGAAGTTTCATGTCACAAGAGATTATGATTTGATGTTAGTCCACCTATTTAAGAAACACCAAGTGTCGACCTCTTCATCAGGTGAAATTTACTGTTAATCTGTAATAATATTTACAAACAAAAAAACGTGTTGTGAAATCAATTTCTCATTTTCATTTCATGACTGGATTTACGGAGCTTATCAATTTAGAATTACAGAATTGCAGTAACTTCTACAGGGGAAATATTAACACTTTGCACTACGCAAGTTGGCGCACTATGCTAAACCGGAATTAAATCGGGGCCCGGGTTCTTAAAACTTGTTATCAATAACAAGTGCTACAATTCTATCACATATCTGCTCATAGCCATTAAAACGCAAGGATTTCAGTAGCTTATCAACAATTGTAGCATTTTGTTCTTGATCACAACTTTTATGGAACAGTGCCCAGTTTTAACTTGGCCTGTTTCTACGAATCTGGCAGGAAATTTGGGTCTTTTGTGGCGGATAGAGGCCAACGGGTATAAACTATGAGAGAGCCAGATTATATGGCGTAGAAATATGTTGACATATATCAATATTTACATGTACAATATAGTAGTTTGTAGTCCAGTACAGAATATGCATATAAAGCTTTTGAAATCTGATATAAATTTGTGCAGTTTAACCCGGATCTGAGGAGCATAAAATGAGAAACTTGAAAGCAAAGAAGAATTGTCTATGATATCTTCATGTTCACTATTCTAATGTATCTGAGAAAGAGCTTAGATCAAAGACAGAATTAGATTAAGACAATTACTCTTTAAACTGACCTCATTTTCATAATAAATGCAAGTATTCACCCATATAATATACATCTTGGAGCATAAGTACGCTGGATTGATAAACAAAAGCCTATTAAATTCCAATAACAAAACATTGATCTTTAAAAAGTATATATCTACTCTGCCCAGGTGGCATATACAAATAAGTGATGAAGAAAGAAAACAGGAATAATACTTCTTTTATAATTGCACCTATATATATGTATGCCTTTCTCAACTGGGAAAACAAAAATCTGAATTCACTATGGTTGACAAAAACCAGATGAAAAGTTGGTATTAACAGTTTCATAAGGATACATATGTTTTATTATCTTTTCTTTTTTTTTGGAGAAAGGTAGTTACGCCACTTTGACTATGAGCTCGAGTAATGCAGCCCACTCTTAAGGTTTGTTTAAAGTTAACAAAGACAATATTACACAAATTTATTGTAGCACAACAAAATCTGACAATGATGGGGAAATAACCCAAAGATAATGACTACTGTACGTAGAATGCTGCAAAATTGTTGAGAAATTTTGGACTGCAATTGACGAACCAGTCTTTACTTTATAATGAGAAGTGAGATTACTGGTTTTAAAATCTAGGTTGCCTGAATATTGTTTCTACGAGTCTCTGATGTATAATTAGATCAGGAAAGAAACTTGTTTCGTTTATTTTTCTCGATTGGTAACACCAACTAACACGTACAATGAACAATTTTTTCACACTAAAAATATGCAAGACTTTTCCATTTCGACCAATAACCAAGACAACATTATACAGTGTACATTTTAAAAATAAACTTGCATGTGTATAACTTAGTGTGTATGTACAAACTACATTAGATGTTACACCTCCATAAATCAAATTCCTTACAATATGAGCTACATAGTTATGAACTAGAGAGAAAGTGCATGGCCAGTTGATGATACAGCTAATGGCTCTCTCTCTCTCTCTCTCTCAAGTTGGGTTTTACCAAAGGGGCTGGGGCATTGCATAATGGTCTAAACAGTGGTGATGGCAAAGGAACCTGCATCGGTTTAAGGGCGACATATATACAAATTCCTAGCATGCCAAGGGTGGAATATCATATCAAATAGGAGCGCGATATAAATGGCAAAGGGGTTAATTCCATAACAATGATATACATCCACATAAGGCCTTAGATTGGAATAAGAAATAATGAATATTCATGGTGTTTCTCTAATTGTTTTTATGATACACCCTATACCATCAGACACCATAACACACAAAGACAAAGCATGCTGCATTAAGTACTGGTTCGTTACTGTCCCTTTACTTATTTTGGGCTAAACTTAATTCTTGACGAGTCCAGTATACCTTGCTACCTTAATCAGAATGAGATAAACGTTGTCACTGCATCATTTCTGTTTGGTCCACCATGCCTTTGAAGCTACTCAAACGATACGTCCAAAAGCTACCTTGGCCGTTAAGCTGCACATACATTGCACAAAGATTAGGCTCACGTGACAAACTCTGCCGACATTGAGATTTCTCAATACTTTGTTTTTATATAGAACCCTAAAAGTCTAATTATCACCAAGTCAAAGTGAAAAATACTGCCTTCCAATACTAAACTACCCAAACATTGATCCATATATTTCTTATGCTCTAACGAGACGAGCTGGTTACTCTTTGTCAATTTAGAGGAGGTTGCTCCCTGTTTTTTCTCAACTTTGAAGAAACGATAATCTGTTTGATCATTCACAATAACCAGATAATGCTTTTTCCCTACCTCAATCCATTAACATAATAATTTAATAAATATAACACATAAACATCCATGCTACATACTATCGATCAAATTATCTGAGATTCCATAGTTATAGAGAAAAATGGACATTACTACTACATTTTCATGCCGGCTAATCATACAAGTAATTAATAAAGTTTTGTTTGGGGTCATCTCAAGGCATCACCAAGTGCCATATTAATCAATGGTCACTTGTAGACATTCATCATTTTGAGGCGAAATCAATGGAAATATGGTGCATGTCGTAACAGAAACAAAGATGTTCTGATAACATATGCCAAACTTCTATATATCTTACCCTAAAAATGAGAAATCAACAACCATCAATTAATATTCCTTTCACAAGACCTTTTTTTTCCATCTCTTTTTTTTCCCCCATCAATTATTTGTGTGGTCAGTGGGCAAGAAAATGTCAAACTGTCCTTTTTTTTCTTCCACTATGGAATCGTCAGTACTTCCTTTCCATTGCTACCATTGAACTATCAGCCAAAGCTAAAACAAATAACAAAAAAAATCACAAAGCTTGTGTGAAAGAGACATTAATATTTAAAGAATAATATATAATTTATCTTAATTTTGAGACTCTCTATATGGAATGCATGATGATAAGTCTCATAGTTAAATTAATTATTTTTTTTCTTTAAATCATCTATAATCATCTATAAACCTCTTCACCTCTCACTAAAAAAAAAGCATTTCAATCCCTATTTAAAATCAAACCATTGGTTAACCGTCTCCTGTATAACATAATTTTAATTGCATGACACCTTGCTGATACAAAACACTTTGGTTATTCCGCTCCTTTCTCTGTAGTCAGATACAAGATAGTCTACAATCTTAAATATTACACTTGTGACACTTGTAAGTGACACTTGTAAATAATCATGATTATTTGGCAATTGAAAGTTTGTTTCAAAGTAAACAAAACAAGGGATTAAAAGAAAAACTAGGTTTAGTATTCTGTATTTGAAATGCAGAGAAGACAATATGGGATTTTATACACCATTTCTTAATATATCTCATTTAATAGCAGGCTTTAATTCTTATTTGCTTCCTCCAAATCTATATATTGCAAAATAATTCAAATTGAATACATAAACCACAATGTATCTTAGAGGTGTACTTTTATATAGATTTCAGTCCTTGCACAAGATTTTTTTTCTTCAAATTAGTTTTACCTGACTGACAAGTCTGAAATGATATTAGATACCATCATTTCAAATAATAATTCAATAAATTTGTATATTATTAATACTACAAAATGGCTTTACGCCCAAATTCCTTTACGAATGGGGGCGTTTCAAATGTGATCACATAAAACAGACATTTTTATCATGCTACAAAAAGAATCTAGTTAAAATTTTCAAGAAATGCACATTATTACCAGACCACTTGACTATAATATCCACAAGTACATGGCTATTTACAGAAGAATGACATCATGCCCCCCAAAGAGTATTCCGTAAGGACCCCTCATGGCTATATATATATATATAATATATATATATATATATATTTATTTATTTATCTATCAAACTATCCCTTCCCCTCATCCTAACACAATATCATGATAAAGCATGTCATATACAACAGATCACTGTTACCATGTTTATGTAATCTACATGAAATATACACTGCAATATACACTGTGATATGTAATATACCACAGTATTACAGTGCCCTGTGCAGACACATACCGACCTATCGAATGCAGTTGTGCTTGCAGTTGGTGGACATGCAGACAGAGAGTCGATGAACATGACAGTCAGGGGCGCGAGGAATGGGTGCTTAGGGCAAGGGGGAGGGGTTGCTTGGCCTACCTAGGACAGGTACCTAACATGTGTAGTACAAAGGGGCACATACGAGGAATGGTTGGGGGGTAGTAGGAGATCAACTAGAGGGGGGCTGAATCCAGATAAGGGGTACAAAGTTGCCCTAAAAGGTTTATCTACACTCACAGATAGACTAGGAAGAGAGGATACGCGGATATTGATGGGGGCGGACAAAGGCAGAACGCTAGCGGGCAAGGGCTGGGGGCTGAAAATATACTAGATGGAGAGGGGGGCTCCAGATAGCGGAAGGGCATCAGTTTGCAACCAAAGGGGGGTAGATTAGCAGCAGCCCTGGCCGCCTTGTTGCCCCCTATCACCCGAGGGTTGTGCTGGGTTGACTGTATTATGCTGAGGCCCAAGTTTGATTCCATTAGCCTGTGTATGAAGATCAAACGATAGTACAAATCGATAGGGTTACTATTTCACAGAAATACAACAGTTCATAAACGGCCTTCAATATTTGTACTAATGACTGAAGAAAATTGAAAAACAACAACATTGGATAGGGTTTAGGAAAAGAAATCAATAGTAATTGGATTCATAAACCATCTTATCCATAAAGAAAGGTTCCCTTTCCCCCCGCCCCCCTCCGATATCAATGGAAGCACATCCAATCGTGATATTAATTCTAACATCAATCATGATTTACAGAGTATGTTTTAAAGAAATGCTACATAAACAGAGTGTTGCCAATTTCAAAGAGTGGTATTTTCTGAAGGATCACCTGTGTGCATGCACCATATCATGCTATAAAATTCCATTTAATTTCCATGACACCTACTTCTCAAATATTCATACCCCCCCCCCCCCCCAACACTAAATTGTTAATCGGGACCTCCTACTTGCCAGTGGTCACATCTCCCGGAAGAGGCGATTACCTCATTGCTACTGTCAAAGACACCTTCCTGAATCTTTTGATAGATATCCTTGGCACTTACTAAAACTCAAATGAAAATACCTAATATTCATTCCTCCCCCCCCCCCCCACTAAATTCTACAATGGGACCTATTACTAGGCTACGCCATAGAAAATAAGTGATTACCTCATTGCTAATGTCAAAGACACCTTCCTGGATCTTTTGATAGATCTCCTTGGCACTCACTAACACTCAAATGTAAACACCTAACATTTCTTACGTCCCCCCCCCCTTCCTCCACCCCCACTCAATTCTAAGATTGAACCCCTACGTGGCTACGCCATAGAAATAAGTGGTCACCTCATTGTTGATGTCAAAGACACCTTCCTGAATTTTTTTATAGCTCTCCTTGGCACTCACTAACACTCAAATGTAAACAGCTAACATTTCATAACACCTCTTCCCCTCCCCCCTTCCACCACTAAATTCTACAATGGGACCTCTTTAAACTTGGCTACGCCCTAGAAATAAATGGTTACCTCATTGTTGATGTCAAAGACGCCTTCCTGGATCTTTTGATAGATCTCCTTGGCAGTGTTGATGAAGGCTTCCTCAACGTTAGCGGCCGTCTTGGCCGAGGTCTCCATGAAGATAAGACCGTGTTCCCTGGCAAAGGCCTCGCCCTCTTCCTTCTTGACGTCTCGTCTCGCTTCCAGATCACTGCGGGTGGGCAAGAAAGGTTTGTGGGTATTTAAGGCATCGTTTAGCAATGTTAAATCTGAGATGCATGGCCCTACGTGTTATCAGTATCTGTGATATGGTGTAATATTGAGAAAAAAAATTGCGCTTCAAAATGAACATGAAGTGCTTCAAAAAAAAATCTTCGAGTGACTGGTTTTAACATAATCATTTTCCCCAATAGAGTGTAGTGTTATGAAAAACTGTTGGGAAAACGGTTTTCAAATTTCTAATTCCAATCATAAATATCTTGATAATCAGACAGGCAATCGGCTTGTAAAAGTCATTGGATTCCTGACTGACCTAAATGTTTATAATTATGATTGCAGCATGAGCTAAATCAAGCATTTTTTTTAAAATCTGAGGCAAAGATAGCCAATCCCTTCAAAGGTTAGTTGAGTACTGGCTGGTCATGTGCTCACATTGTGAAAGAAACCTGTGGTAGCACTTGGGGGAAAGGTCGATTATGAAATGCATAATGTATATTGTGACGTTTTAGAATGATCAAATGAGAAGAAAGTGACTCTATCTTCCTGAAAAATACATGTGCTGAATAATCGGGAATACGGGAATAAACACAAATGTTTGTCCAAACTTTTCAGATGTTTCTCGTCACCGTTCAAATATTAGGGCATTTGAAGGGCAAGAATTTTCAAGGGCCATTTCTACCATGACATTCTTCTAAAGGGTGTGACACTCAATAAATGAGAAAGCTCACAAATTGTGTTTCATCTTTAGTACATTTTGAAAGGATCCCTCCTTGAGCGATGGAGGTGCTACATAAATAGCCTTAGTTTGTTTCCCCTTTTCAAAGAATACTTCCACCTGTGTATCATGGAGTGCACTGCTTGTGCATGAATTAATAATGATTACATAACTTTCATGAGCACGTATCCAGTATTTTGTCTCTGTGTATTTCACAATTTGGTCTGCAATGACCTTTATCTGCTCATGCTCAGACTGCAACTATGAACTGGCTTATACTGCAACACTTTAAGTTTGTATGTATTCAAGGATGATAAAATAGGATATGCCGCTTTGTATCTCCCAGTTCAAGCAGTTGAATCATTTATTTTGTTGATGAACAGGGGCCCTGTCTAATCTATTTCAAAATACAGAACTCTACACGTGCACTTACACCTGTCTATAAAGACCGCATGGAGGAGACAAACAACAATACCCCACTGTGTACAGGTGGGCTTTCTCAATAGGTTTTTTTTATCTCATATTTAATCCTAGGTGACCTCTACAGACAGGTGGCCTACTTAGACAGGTTCTAAATACAAATTCCTCCCTAGCATGAGACAATATAGGCGACCACTATAGACAGGTGGCGTCTATTGAAGAGACAACTTCAAAGAAAGTGTGACTCTATTGTCTTTAAATCTTTACCTCTTTCCTCTCCCTTCTACTTACCTCTTGTTACCAATTAGCATAATGACCATGTTTGAACTTGAATGTTGGCGAGCGTCCTCTAGCCATGTCGTCAAGTGATTGAATGTGTCTCGCCTGCAAAGAAACAAGGTTACAAGTACAGATCAGTGATAAATTTCTCTTGGAAAACATTGCTGTATCTGTACGCTATTTCTTTCCTTATTTTGTTTTGTTGTTGGGGGAAGGGGATGTTTGGAATGAAAAATAATGTTGAGGAAACCATTGGCATTGCCCCCCCCCCCACCCCTCAACAAAAAATTATGAAAGTGCTGTGTGTTTTTTTTGCCCTTTTTAATCAATTATACAAAATGTTCCTTCTGTAGCCCCTTAATTTTCTTCAATTGAATTCTAAAAGAACTTTTGTCATTCTAATGACCATAGTTTTTTAAAGAATGTAATTACCAAACAAAATTAGCGTGCTGAATACAGATAAAACATTTTTTATGAATGTTACAACAGTCACAAATGCATAACGAAAGACAATCTGACATGGATTCTATCAAAATCTGCTTTTACACACAGACCTGCCTATTAAGGCCATTCCAGGGAAACAGATATAAGCGGTCACTATAGACAGGTGGCCTTTGTAGACAGGTTCTACAACACACATTTCTCTCTTGAGGGATGCAAAACACACAGTTACTATAGACAGGTGGCCCTTATAGAGAGGTGTCCACTAAGCCAGGTTTGACTGTTTCATATTATAAAGAGAATATGTTTGCTTACCTAGTGATATCATATACCAAGAGAGCTCCTGCTGCACCTCTGTAATAAGACCTTGTGATGGATCGGAAGGATTCTTGACCAGCCTATAACAAGAAGAAAAAGAAGAAGAAAAAAATAAGATTTGACAAAAACTGAAACTGGAAAACGCATACTTTCAATCTTTAATCTTGCTTTGATCCTCCAATTCGATCCCCAGATCCTGTAATTACCATCTCATTCAATGAAAACATAGTTTAAACAATTTCCTGTTGAAAAGCGGGCATACAGGTGTTTTACAATGCTATTCAATTCTAGTTTACTCCTTGAATGTATTACTTTCATGTAATAATAACAATATTCTGGGTTTATATAGCACTTATTACATCAACGATGTCTCTAAACACTTTACAGAGAGATATACACCCTATGATTGCATGTCTCTTTGATTATTCATACTTGTGGTACAAAAATGTTACAAAAACTCTGTAAAATTACATAGAGAATTTATTATTATATGCTATAATTACTGTATTACTGTAAAGCGCATAGAGAAACTTCGGTTTATTATGCGCTCAATAAATCTATCTTTATTATTATTATTATCATCATCAAATTATTCCATGTATATATATTACGAATTTGTACACCAAAAATCATACTGTACATCAATAGTAAACATAAATAAAAACATTTAAAAAAAAGAAGAATTGTATTCAAATATGAAGGTTGGATATCCTGTCTTAGCTGTCTATCATTATCAACTGAAATTTTCATCACTTATAACAAAAAGAAAAGCCCCATTTCTACCAGGAAACTCTACCGATGAGGAAATACTTTCATTTTACGAAAAATAACGAAATAACATTTTGTGTAAATACTTACTGTATCCCATATCTGTAACTTGATTTGTTTGCCATCAATATTGATCATCCGTGCACCAAATTCAACACCTAGATGACAAAAGAAAGGGAATTTGCTCAATGCATAATTTATTTTTAAAAATGTGTTTGCAAATACTGTACATGTAAATCTTCAGTCTGTAAAATGCGTCCTAGAAAATATGAAACCTGAAAACACATTGTGGGAAAACGATGAGCTGTAAAAAGCATTTGGTAACACAGTCAAAAGTTAGCATCACATGTACACATACATGTAGCATTATGAAAATTTAAGTTTCAAAAGATGATTACAATAATTGAGGTTGTATTACGGTAACCGCATTTTGTATGCAAGATTTCCTTTGTGTGATGATGTGCATTTAAATCTAAACAGTTACTAAAAAATATAGGTGAATACCCATTTCCGGGATGACAACCTTAAGTTTTCCAAAAATTAATAAATATCCCCCGAGCAATGGAAAAAGTACCCTATTATTGATTTAAAATGATGCCCATCGTGAGAGAAAAATTACATATTCTAATGGTTTATTTTCTGCCTTACATGTATGTGTAAGACCATAGTCCTTTCCCCATTATCAAAAAAAGTGCCCCTTACTTTGATTATTGTGAAAATATCACCAGATTTGCTGCTTTGCTTTTTAAAGCTGCAGTTCTAAAAAAAATGCTGAAATCACTGTTCATAAAGATTGCAGACTTATTTAAGTACAGACTATGCCCTTTAAACTTTTACAATGGATAATAACACCACTATCCTTTATTTTATGAAGATGGCAATAATGTTGCCCTCATTATTGAAGCACATTAAAACAATCTTCTCACTTGGTTTGAAAGTTTAGATTTCCTACTTTCCTTCATGTCATGTTCGGTCATGTTCATGTGATACCAACATTTTCAATCATGTTCACCGTAACACTCAAATCTGGCGCAAATGGATTTTGACATTTTCAAAACAATGTTGCTCAGTGAAGCGTGTGTGGATTAATGTAATCAATGTATCATTTGAAAGCAGATTACTTCTACTTTATGACAAGCAAGGAATCATATTCATAAAGCTGATAGTGTTTTCATGATATCCGTTTGTTTGGGTGTTTTTTCTTTCTTCCTGGGACACGCTGTACATCAAGGTTTTCCTAGAATGTCAAGACATTTGTCCATTTACATGTAAACATTCCAAGTTACCAACATCATTTTTTTTATATTTAGTATTTTTCATATTTATGGTGTATTACACGTCTGATCTTCTATACCCACTTAAAAAGAAACAATTATCATAGAAGCTTTTGTTTCACTTTAAAAAAAAATGTGAGTACATGTATTTCCATTCAAGAATAGACTTCTCTACTAGGCATGTACCGAATATTATACAGAAATTGCTCTTTTTTTTGTTATACCGGTACTTGAGCTGTTGAATATTATTCCCGAAATAACTTGGACTGGTTTTATCATTGAAAATGCATGAAATTCTAAAAGCAAATCCTAATCAATTGGTATCTCAACAATTAAACGGCGGGACCCACCTGCCCCCATAAATATAAAATAAACTGTCCCTTTAATCATTCATTCGATAATAGTAGGTCTATTGCAGTAGATGTGTTAAAGCCTGAAGGAATTGATTACTATAAGTTATGGGTGTAGTATATTAAGTATGGAAGTCCCACCTACACTGTAGTGCTGAAGCTGGTCTGGCTCATTAATTTCTACAAAAATCCCTACCACGTTCCAGACTGGTCCCAATACTCGTTAAGGAACACAATTAATTTCATCATTAAGATATTAACACCTGTGAATGTTTTTTCCACTAGAGGGCTTTGCAACACATATTACAATACTTAAGACTGTAGACAGGACTGTAAATATAGTAGAAAAATACACTTCCTAGGTATAAATACCGGTATTGATGACAGAAAATAAGCTTTCTCACAACTGTTCTCTACCCGGACTACTACCAAGTTGACATTATTCTTGATTTTTAGTCTGTTTGTGTCTGGCTCTGCGCAAAACTTCAGTCCCCGCAACTCTGAAAACGATTCTGGTTCTGAGCTACAACACTAGTCCTATGATCTCATTGATAATGCCAAGGAGTCTCTTTGACCAATAGTAGGCTGTATTTTTTACTTAACAATATGTACACTTAACAACTAAATCATTCATATCCCTTGTAAATTTGATGTTTTTGTGTTTTTCTTCAGTCAAGAATGAAAGATGGACCGATTGAATTACATGTAGGGCCTTTTGATAAATAATTTCAGATGTTACCTTTAATATGACATAATCTCAAGAAATCAGGACAAATCTATTTTTCACACACCTAAAAAAAAAAAATTGGTAAGGGTATGATTAACTGAGTTGTTAACAGTAAATTATTAGAAAGGTGGGCCTCAAATAATAATTATCTTACCTATTGTAAGATCGTGGACTGGCTGGAATCGTTTGTCGGTGAACTGTAGGAGGAGGCATGATTTACCAACACCTGTGCATGGGAAAAATAAACAGACATAGAACATTTTAATTCATGATTGGAAGGCAAGTCATTAATCCTGCTAAATTTATATACAGACTTTAAGCAAAAACTGTTAAACTGTAAACTTTTGCATATTTGCATAAGTGGTCCACATTCAAGTGCTACAAAATTAAAAGATTTGTAGTTTGTTAAAAATTTCTTGCTGTGAAAAACTGAAAATGCCAACGGAATGGAACACATCGAAGAAGAGACCACCAACTATACACATACTGTAGTACAAAAATAAGTTACAAGAAGAAGTGATAGGATCTAAACAGAAGGGTAAAATAACAGTGCAATACATGACACTTTATAAATTCTGAAGAAAAGAATTATGTGCACAAATAAATTGAAATTTGATTGATACATGTATTTAGTTGAGGTCCATAAAGAACATCAACAAAAAGGGAAAATCAAATGATCACGGTCTTGTTACAAATAAATTGACGCTCAATTAAACTTTTCTTTTTTTGAGAGAACAATGAAGAATAAGGATATTATCAAAAATAATATTGTTAGTGACATTCGTTTGTCTCCCAATGTATGGGATCAAAAGATCATGACGTTTTGTTATGAAAGATATTAATACAAACATCAGCAATTTGATCCTACCATCTGAAAGTCTAAATCATTCTTTTTACAAACAGAGTAATATCATTGTACAGTTTTCTGACAAAGCTCGAATGCGTAATGTCCATTCGACTATTGTGTGCAATGAAGCAAATAGACTAGCACATGGTGGGCTGAGATGCCACGCAATGGCACAGATGTTGTCCGCTTACTCCTGGCCTGGGATTCCAATTATTCACATCACAGGTCAACAGTAGAAGCTGTAGAATACTATGGGAATACTCTTTTTTGCCCTTGATTTAATTTTTCTTTTCTGGTATTATTCCCAAAACGCTCCTAATTATACTGTACATTGTTTTGGTATGCTTATAATAGCCCATTTTTGTAATATAATCTAATTTAAGGGATAAATCTTTAAGTGCCATGTTTCAAATGATTTAATTCACCTGTTATAAATAATTGCATTTCAATGATCAGAATGCAATTTGCATATATTAATTGTTGCTAGGTCGGACAAGCATTATGGATTGTCCTACTTAACAATGCGTAATGTATGCAATTCCCATTCCGACTATTGAAATGTAACAACAAAAGGAACATACATGTATGAAGTTAGAGCTTTGTTCATAATTGTAATGAGTCGGTCAATATCTCTGAAAACATTTATTTTTTGGTCTTGCACAATATTGGAATTGAGCAAGATCAACTGTGTTCACGAGTCATTACATAGTACCATTACCCAATACCATTGCACAATGTATCACAGAGTTAAATTAAAGATAAAGACCAGTTATGGTCATGCGATCGAATTGTGAAAGAAACGTTGTGGAATCAATCAGAAAAGGTTTATCATCTAGCATAAGTGTTGGTGTGTACTGCAAGGTTCTGGAATCATCAAAATGATAAGAAATTTGGCCTAGTCTTGGTAAAGTTACAAGCACTGTACACAGAAAGATGTATATGGGACTACGCGACACGTGCATGATATCTATCAGGTCCAAATAGATATAATAATTTACCAAATATATCAATTAGAAGGCGGTTTCTCAGCGAAATTTGTATGATCACGTACTAGTCAAAACATATTCTTTCACATGATTGGTGATAAATGCTTCCATTTCATTTTTTGAGAGGGGGGCATTTCCAAAACTGGTCTTACCTTTATCAGGCATAGACTAACAAACAAAAAACCTGCAAGAACACACTCACAATGATGATATTTTAAGCAGTTCACTATGGCTTGATGAATATTCATAAGCATTTGTCACTTTCTAATGTAAGGTAATTACCTACACACCCTGTGGTGCTACTTGATCAATATTCATAAGCAATCTCAGCCCTCAAGGCTCTAATTTAAAAGGATATCATTTATAAACACATATCTGAAAGTTGGCCCCTGTTTTGAAGCAGAAAAATCATGAATTATATATTTTGTGAAAAA
Organism: Strongylocentrotus purpuratus; assembly: GCF_000002235.5. Lineage (NCBI taxonomy): Eukaryota > Metazoa > Echinodermata > Echinoidea > Camarodonta > Strongylocentrotidae > Strongylocentrotus > Strongylocentrotus purpuratus. The sequence continues at coordinate 27,230,950 of NW_022145614.1, forward strand.
TTGACAAAAAAATAAGCAAGTTCCAACTTCTATTCAGAAAATAAAGATAACTAATGATACATGGAAATCCTAAAAACAATTGCTAATTACATGTACATGTATGTACAACTTGTATAGTGTTCAAGAGAAAGGGTTTTCGCATTTGATATTTTACAAACAAATTACTGTACTCGAAATATCCGTCGCTTTTTGTATGAAATGGACATACATGTATATATATGTATCTCAATCTCATAATATAAAAGCGATTCGGTAACATTGCCTCGGTAGCAAAATCCTGGGTTTAGCTCATGATGATGCTGCAATGATAATCATAAACCTCTAGGTCAGTCAGGAATTCCATGACTTTTATATGCCGATCGCTTGTCTGATTATCAAGATATTCATGAGTGGAAATCAAATTGTTATTGTTTGTTTTATAACACTACAGTCTTATGGGGGAAATGATGGTAAAACCAGTCACTCAAAAGGTTTTTACTCTTTTGAGTCACTTCATGATCATTTTGAAGGGCAACTTTGTTAGGGCTTCAATATTACACCATATCACATACACTGATAACACGTCGGGCCATGCATCATTATTGTCTTCAAAATATTTCGTCATTTTAAAATTGAATGTATGTTTTTGTTCATTTTTTTTCCTTCTTTTTAATATCGGAGCTCGCTTGCTGGTGAGCTATAATGTCAAACATGTGTAAAGAACTTATCAGACATGTACATGCAAACTCGAAACGGGCCTACCAGTAATCATAAGTCATAACTCATAACCACTCAAGACTTCAGCTAAAACGGCATCCAGTCAACAGCGATGGCGGTTCAGTATTGCAACCCCTGTTTTCACCTATTATCAGTGGCTGTAACTGTAACTTGTTAGCTGTATAGACTCGATCCAAAAGCCTACAGTATGGTGGTGTGACCATAGTTCGTGCATGACCTAAGTACGCTATCTCAAAAAGTTGGTAAGATTTAGAAAACCTGTTATCACCAATGGAAAGAGGAACATAAAAATACCCAAAGACGGTATTTTCTCTGTAATTGGGTGTGAAATTATGACAACATTGACAAAAAATCAGCAAATTTTGCAGTCATTAATTAGCGTCTATTCGGAAAAATTATTAACTGACCGATAATGATTTGGAAATCTTCATTTTGAGAGCATATCCTCAAAATTGTAAGTAAGAAGTGGTACAAACTGATTGTATGATATCTTGCCTTGCAAATTATGAAATTACCTTATTTCTGATGGACATTTTTTGATAAATCAGCTGTAAACTCCTGTGCCTTAAGTTAAGTCTCGTTGTTTTTATGACCTTTTTAGTTGCAGCGCACACGCCGATCGGACATCAAATTTTTATATCGCAATATCTCCGGAATCCTTTGACAATTTTAAATTTTCTAGTTAAACCAATTTGTAATAAACTTTGACGTTCAGTTGGTAATAATTGAAATAGGGGTCTAAATGAATTTGTGTAGAATATGAGAAATCATAGATCAAATATTACATCTTCTAATATTTTCTAAATCCCTGCGGACTTTGGTCAACCCTTCATACAAAGATCAGCAATGCATGACATTTTCATGATCCGGCGCGCGAGGGTATAACACATGTATAAGGTAAAGCGTTTTTTCCAAATCTAGCGCGCGCGTTGTGCATGAGAGCGTTTTCAGACCCTCGAAATGCGTGACGTCACGCCTAATGCGTGACACTTGGTAGCTCTGCATATAGCACAGACAGTGTATACTGTAGTACACTAGTCTAGATGTACTTATTCTTGGTGTCAGATATCACACATACATAAGTCTTAAGAGTTAACACTAACTCCAGCTATCCAGGGAGCTCCGCTGCCAAAGGCATGTCAGAGCTCCAGAGCCTGCATAGGAAAACGATTCAAACAGCGGGTTGGGGCACACATTTTTTCGAAATGTAAAGAAGTAGAAATGACATTTTTGACTTAAAATGTTTTAATATGTGCCGCGCATGCGTACTTTCTCTTCGCCATGTTGAATCAACGATATACAACTTTAACATGGGATGAATTGGGTTAGGACGAAGAATCACCCTTTTTCCAATCGAAGACTTATTCAAATTTTAGTTTCAAGTGGTTGAACGGATGCCCAGGCCAGAGGAATCACTAGACTACTTTACATTACAAAAAAATGTGACCCAACCCGCTCCGCTGTTTGAATCGTTTTCCTAGATCTATGCAGGCTCTGGAAGCTGGATGGAGCTCCGTTATCACACAATATCAGCTGCTAGGTGGATCTTTGAAACAAAGAAACTATCAATTTAACAATTGTCAAGTCTATAATTATGACTTAACAAATCATGTGATCATGAAGCAGCTGCACACAAATTTCACAATGACATGACACACACTGCACTGACAAACGAGACAAACGCAGCCGGGTGGACACCCATTGGAATTGCATTGGGTTGGCACACTACACGTTTATGTTGTTGATGAATACGAAATCTGCCAAGACGCAGAGAATGACATTCAAAACTGGCAATTACACAAACATTTTAATTTCAAAATCGACCAAATCATGCAGAATCACCCATCTTACCTGTATCTCCTATAATAATGTATTTGAATAAATATGCGTACGACATTTTGATGGAAAAATCGTAAAATTCTGTTCAGAATACGATTCAGGCTGTGTACGGCTTATGACGTCATCAGTCGGTTCAACGTGAACATAGTGCATTGCGCCTGCGCATAAAAATTTAGCCCACAATTTGTTGTTTGTTTACATTTATCCTAAACGTTGCAAAATATAGATTTAACGTTAAAATGTCGTACTCCGTGAGTTGAATCAGGCTAGCTAAGTCTCGGGAGACCTTGACAACAAAGAGAACAAAGCAAAGACACTATGGGAGAAACTAGTAGAAGAGTGAGCTACGTACGTCACCATATTATGCTTGAAGATTTTGAAGATGAAAAAGGGGATCTATATAATACTCCTCACTTAGTTGCATTCGGTTATAGCTTGCTGAGGGCTTGAAGTATCTTTTAAAAAAAGGGTTTCCTCGTATGGTTAATAATAATAATACAGCATTTATTATGCGCCATCAATCTAGTAAACTATTCTGAATTAGAATGAGATACATAGAGAAATGAGAAAGAAAAGGAAAAAATGCATATAGATGTACATTCAACATAAAATTATAATGAACTAAAATAACATGCGAACATAATATATGACTTTAGATTCTTTTTGAATGTTTCTAGGGATTTTAGAATACAATCATGATCTAGCAGAATTATATCTTAAACTTTAAAAAAAAAAACTTCTACGAATATAATGATGAAATGTAAGCAATTGAAATCTACAGCTGATAATTAGTCTAAGCTATATATATACCGATTTAATTATGATGTTTTTTTCTAAATTCATTCATGAACTACAGCAGTTGTTTCATAAATAAAAGAGTATTTCACATTAAGCAGAAGTGCAGAACAGCATGATACTTATCTTTTTGAAAGGTAAGAGTAGATAATGATCACAGCTTCATAAGTGCGACAAAATTATTATATCAACACTCCTTTTTTGACATAATTTCATTCTTGCTGTCCATTCACTTATTTATTCACTCTATAGCGCTGCTTCAATAAAATAAAACCTGAATGATCTTGAAGCGTCATATTTGCATTTATGTGATCTATAAATATATAACATAATATGCAGGGGCGTGCACATCAGGTATACAAAAAAAGGGGCTCGTACCCCCTCCCCTCCACCCCCCCCCCCCCCCCCTTCGGCCACCACCACCACCACCATATACAAAGGACAAAGGGGGGACGTGAGAAAAAGAGAGAAAGAAAGAAATGGTAATGATTAGAGAAAATTGGAAGGAAATTATACAACCCTTCACACTTATCTCATGATTTCTGCATGATTTCATCCATTTCGTAGAGAGTTTCCACAGCAACAAAATTTATAATTGTCTAGGCTTGTTTTTTTCATCGAGATCTCCACGAGTTTTTTTTTTACATACTGACCTCTATCGATAAATTCTCTATAGTTTATTGTGGTTTAGTGGCTATCCGATCTTTTTTATGTACTATTTCAAATTTCATTGAAGATTGATATTATTTCTCTCTCTCTTTCTCTCTCTTTTTTTTTCTTTCTCTCCCTCTCTCTGTCTCTCTCTATCTCTCTCTCTCTTTCTCTCTCTCTCTCTTTCTTTCTCTCCCTCTCTCTCTCTCTCTCTTTCCCCCTCTCTTTCGCCCTCTCTCTCTCTCTTTCCCCCTCTCTCCCGCTCCCCCTCTCTCTCTCTCCAAATGTCCCCCTGCAATTCCATTTTCTTTCACATTCTCTTTGCAGTATTTGAATATGATTTTATTCTTTTGCGTTCTAAATTTCCTGATAATTAACACGAGAAACCTTGGAAAATTGCCATGCTACAGTCTTACGAATTTGTCTTTTGTTTCATAATTTCACTAACCACAATTAATTATGAAAATCTATAGCCTGACCGCAAGTCTAATGAGCGCTTCGCGTGATTTCGTAGACTCATTGTACTCGAGACTGATTAATTATTTAATTCCTATATTCCTTTGGAATCATCAAAATATCGGGGTATCATATGTCATCGAAAACCACTATACTACGTAATCGCCTGGAGCTCATCCGCGGCTCTCCAATGCAGTGCGTTAATGGTGCTTAATGAGAAAACATAATAATTGGATTTGTGGAAAAAAAAGCATAAAGTTTATCTATTGCCAATTCACTAAAAAGTGCAACATTGCGTGAAATGGATTGTAAGAGACTGATGAAAAGAAAAAGGCCGACATTTGTTATGAGAAGATGAAGGCCGGATGGTATGACTTTAGTTTGATGAGATGAGGATTTTCGGAAATGGAAAGAAGGAGGCAAATACTTGAGGTGGATGAGGAAGAAAATGGAAACAAAATTTGAAAGGGTTCTTGAAAGAAAATTACATAATTTGAAAAGCGGCATCATGATGGCTGTTTTCAACAGTGTTTTTTTGTTATGTTATCAAAATGTGATGAGGGGGAAAAGGGAGAGGGCGTGGTTGAAACCAGGCGCGCCAGAACCGTTCCAGCTTGGGGGGGGGGGGGGGGGGGGGGGGAGGGGGGGGGGGCAAATACTCTGGGGCCTATATCTCGAAATCACTTTTACAGGGTTGTACTGCAAAGTGATAGGTCATTAATCATGTTTTCTTGCGGAGGGAGGGAGGGGGAAAGAGTTCTCCTTTTCGTGGAGTAACAATACCTGCCTCCGAACCCCTCTCCCCTCCCGCGCGTTCGAGGATCTTGTGGTAGAGGGTTTGCATTTTTCTTTCCTCATCTAATTCTTCTCAACCCCACATGCAGCTCATCCTCTTGTATTATTTTCTGTACCCCAGATCTCTCGCTTTTTTTGGGCATTGTCCACTCCTTGTGTTGTGACCGTGTTCTCCTATCTTTGTCATATAAAGTACTGTCCTGTCCCGTTCTCTTCTCTGTTGGATCCCCCTTTTTCTCCCTATTTTGTAGTTTTTGTTTGTAGTTACGAACTTGTTAATTCAAATACTCATTATACCTAAGTATCATTTGAGATGTCCACAATTATTGTACAAGTATTGCTTCTGTTTCCAATATGTATTATTAAAATGTTGTAAATGTTTATAATTGATTTGTAATGTTTTATGAATCGAAATTGAAATTGAAAATATAAATATAAGAAACACTGCATCTAATGAATTACGAGGGAGTAGAGCAACAGAGCTAGAAAAACGATTTGTTCCCTCTGCGTGTAAAGAGAATAGGCGCTGCAAAAAGGAGGGGCCAGAAATAATTTTGGCTCCCCCCTGTTTAGAGGGAAATCGAGGGAAAATCTGCCCCTCCCCCTCGTTTTTGGCGCAACGTGCATGGAGACAGGATGTCTACGGTATCTACGTAGGCCTAAACTGCTTTCTATATTATGTTAGCGAGCGTATAGTGACCTATACAATTTCGGTTATGGAATGCTGAACGTTTGAGTTTTTTAAGCACTAACCCTTGAAAGCATATACATTGTTTTTATGCAAGATAATGTTATTGTATATTTTTTTGAGAGAGAGTACCCGGGGGTGTCTTTTTTGCCCCCCCCCCCTCCCCGCAACTTGAAGTATTCGTGTATCCAAGTGTTTTGGATCCAAGTGTTCGAGCGCAGTGTTTACAACGACAAGAAGTCTGGGGTTTTCAGCGTTTTAAAGACGCCTCGTGTTATTTTTCTTTCACCTTTCAGACAAGTTTTGCTTCAAAATTAGATGATATACCATGTAAAACTCATTGCAATTTTTGCGCGAATATCTGATGACGCTCAGATGCATAACATGGATTGGCATAATTTACTCGCCATCTGCTAATTATGTGAAACGACGACGAAAAGTATATTACTATTAGTATTCCTTCTTTTCAAATTCCTGGCACTATAATAATTATGTGAAAAATTAAAAAAACTTGTACATACAAGTCATGTACCAGTGCAACAGTTTATTAGTTATCAAGATTTTGCCGATGTCTATCTCAATTTTGTAATCTGTACAATCTGGTATAGATTGGAATCGATTTCGTTCAAACATTTTTGGTTAATAATGTTATTAGTACAGATAGAACCCCAGAATATAAAACATGTGAAGAAATTAGATACCAATTTTGATCTTACTTGTCATTTTGATTACAATGTTGTTTTCCCGTCTCCTGGATCGTCAGTATTATTAAACTAAAATCCTATTCATTTTATCTACAATTAATATTTCACTGCTTAGGACATAATTATTCACTTCAGATTATTAGGCAAGGGCTTAAAAGAAAACGGGGTTCATTATACTATTTATATATCCCACCATCAAATTTGACTTCTCTTTTTCTTTTTTTGGTGGAATTTTGAATTTGTGTTGTTTTGTTTGTCGACATTTTTCGAGCGTTCGAGAAATGTGAAAAATAGTACCCCTTTTTTCATCGCCGTTGCTGATAATTTTCGCTTGGCCTGAAAACCAACGTGTGGATGCATACCAGTGATTCGAGAAATAAGTCGCTTTCATACACCTACACTGTTTACCAATTTTAAATCAATTTTATATTTAGGAGGGCGTTGCAGAGCAAGTTAATGCATATTATATTTTAAAACCACAAAATAACGGTAACAAATAATGATAAGATGGGTCAAAATAACTTGGGGTCTATTATATAGTCCTTTTCATACATCTTTATTTTGTGTGGTTAACGGACAGGCAGGAAGCATAGATATACTTCAAACTCCTTCAAGTGTGTGTATACCCTCTCTTTCTCGATCCTTCCCTCTTGTTTTCTGGGGGCAGTCTCCTTTCCTCTCAAAGCGGACTTACGGGTGAAAAGGATCTCAGTTAACCCCCTACTTGTGCATACGATTTACATAAGTATCGTCCTCAAAACCCCCTCGCCGCATGTGTCCATACCCATCACGGACCCCATAACAATAGGCCCTGAATGATTGACATGGAGCCATTGTCCGTGGAACAATGCCCGCGATTCACCACCCATTCACAAGTGTCTCCTTCGCCGTGTGTACGGGGGCTCATTAGTGCGACTCAAGTATATTCGTCGAGAAAACAAGCGAATCTCATCAGCTGGACTTCCCTTTCATAATGACCATTCTCTTTTCTCTCTGCCCACACCCCTTGTCCCTCGACCATTCAAAAGCGAGATGAAAAGGCCAGCAGGATACTTGACAAAAAGATGACCATTCATAGCCTCACACATATAAAAACCAACTCTGCGCACCAGCTTCGCTCTCAGATCACGATTTGGCGCCTGCGATGTCAACTTGGATTTTTGTAACATAAATTTTACCGTCTGCACTTCACGATCTGTTTTAACTCCGTGTATATGCAGAGTCAGTTATGTTTGCATGAATTTTGCTGGTAAACATACCTCATTCGATTTCGTCCCTCATTCTCTCCGTGGATATATTCTTCTTTAGAAATGTTTGGATCAAGTGTGTTCGATAGTTCCACACGCCTCGCTGTTCCAGTCCTTACCTTTTTGGCGATAGTTTCATCAGCTTTTGGATACAATGCAAGTAAGTAGAATTTTCCTTCTTGTTTGTTTTGACACCTCCCTTGTGCTCTCTTGGTCAATGAATGCATTTAATGACCATTCCATATTTCATCATCAGCTTCTGTGGTGTATTATGACTTTAGGCTCTTCGTAGTATACTTTATTGTTCTATGTATAGCTCGATTGATTTTCATATAAAATTTCATTTGATAGAGTTTCCAATATATTCATATATTATTCATAGGCGTTTTAATGAATCGGCACACTTTGAAGTTATAAACATCGGCGATAATTTTAAACCGAATGTTTGCGACGTTCAATTCCCAAGCAAAGTATAGGCTAATATTTCAATGCATGATTTTTACAAGTTGGTCTTCTAATCCTGGTTATCATTGATGATTATCTCTTAAAATTTGTGATTTAATAAAGATGATACTGAATCATAATCATGTTTTAAATGAGAACAAAAATTGAGCTCTCATACCTAGGTGCCACATCAACTTAGTTGTGTCGTAGCAATATTGGCTTTTATATTTTGATGTAATATAGATATTTTAGGCGTAAATGTTTGTAGAGAGGTCTGTGTCAGTTAATATTGTGTGGAATACGTTTGTTTGGTATGTTGCTGTTTTACAAAAGTTCATCTGTGTGGATAAATAAACTCTATTACTTTATTCGAATGGGTTTGTGATTCATTCCAATAATAAATACTTTGACAATGAATAATCTAAGTTGTGTCACTTATGGATACACACCCAAAGGCCTAATTATATATTTCAACATTGATTGACGAAATCTCGCTACTTATATTTCTGACTTATATACTTATATAGTCTTAAGTCTTTGATAACTTTAAATGTATTTACAATCGTCTATATTTGTTACAATTGGTTAGTAAACACTGTGTATCAATGAAAGAATTAATTTAAGTTACTGGTTTGTGTTGATATTTAACAGAAAAGAATTGATAGCTACAAGCACATTCTTCAAAAACATAGAAGTTTTGAAACAAATCGACCTTGTATATGTCTACAACAATTTTATCCTTCTGGTCAGTAAGAACATCTGACAGATTGTAAATCGCTCAAGTAGTACAAAGTATCTCAGGCAACATGGAAATAAAGTTCCCAAAATGCTCTAATTGGAACATTATGAACTGTGATAGATGATTAGTGTCATCGGTGTTATTGTTGCCTAACTGTTCCTTTGAGCTAATGCTCTCCTAATCCTCTCTTAATCATCTCGTAATCCCCTGTCACTTCACGGTTCATACAAAAGAGATGGACATGTCGAGATGAAGGATCCCAAAAAATATTGCCCCTAATGACTCACTGTATTATGTCGATCATTCGCGCGCGTGAAGAGACCAGTGAAGTGGTCCCAAGAAAGGTGAAGACCTGATCCGGCGGATCGGGCGTGGAAGACAATAGGTTCTCGATAGGCCTTTCGCGCGTTTCGTCGTAGTTCGCATTGTTGTCCATGATTATTATCCTAGATCCTTGAGAGGAACAAAAGGAGAAGTGTCGCCAATCAGCTTGATTGACAGGTTCATTATATGGTCCAACGGTGCCCTAGAGGCCTAGACCATCCTCGAGTCGCCTCTGGAGTTGGTACTTGGTCTTGGTTATACAGGTCCAGCCGACCTGCTGCTGCGCGGGCCCTCACCTGGTGTCAAGGGCCCTTATGACTCCATGGCTACCTATTATTTATTTGCACCTGCTTGTACTTTCTAGAGATGCTTTCGGAATATTAACCGTACCCGGTCTAGATACATAAACATACCATATACAGTAAACACCCGTTTTTGGCGACCAGCACCTGTATAAAAAGATCTACAAGGAATATGCATGATAGGCGTATGGGCTATTTTCACCAAATAAAGTTGACACACGGTTGCCGGAACTCCACCCGTTATAAAATTAAACGTTATTTCGACAACATAATTCACTTAATAACACAATAACACATCATATTAGCTGGTATATATAGTTGGGCAGTCTCGCTATCCGAATATAAGGATATTCAGGCACTTTGCTGCACAAAAATTATTGCACATCAATACCCAATAATAAAGGTGGCGGATATTTTCTGAAGATTGACATTGGGCTGAACCCCTTGGAGCCCTAGCCCTCGCCTCATACACCACAATTCAAATATCACCCTCTCTATTAAGGCCATTATTGAAACCTTTAGTTATAGATAACCTCTACATAGATACCACATGTTTGTGAAGACCCGTTTTTCTTTTCTCCCTTGATCACCTGTCTATAAAGACCATTATTGAGGCAATCTTGTTGTGATCCTTGAACAGTGTGTAACATTCAAACCTTTAGTCATAGTTAACCTCTAAAATAGATACCACCTGTTTGTGAAGACCATTTTTTCCTTTCTCCCTTGAATATGTCATTGTACATTTGCTACTGTGTATTATCTATTTGTGTATATTATTTTATATTGTACATTCTTCATGTGCTTTATGTAATGCTAACAGTTGAATTTCCAAATATGGACCAATAAAATTAATCTGAATCTCTGAAGCTGAACTTGATCACCTGTTTATAAACGTCATTATTGGAGACGTCTTTTTGAATTCCTAGAACAGTGTGTAACATTCAAATCTTTAATTTAAGATAACCTGTGCATAGATACCACCTGTTCATGCAGACCAGGTTTCTTGAATGGTCATTATTTTGCCGGTTTAGATCTCTTGCTGTGCCAGAATCCTCATTAGTAAAGGCCAACAAAGAGAAACCCCTCTCGATAGTCTCCCAGAGTACTATTCAATGAAAACATGGCTCTATACCACAAGTAACGACAACACAATTGTAGATATACATTTACCTACTCTCTTTATGATTATTGCAAACTATATGACTTCATACAAAATAAAATATAGGCATTAACCATTAATTTACATTAAGACACATTCATGACATCTCGACTGATTTACTGACCATTTAAGCAGCGCATTTTGTTTTCATATGAAATAAATCTAAGCGCTTAGAGGCCTAAACGAATATTGAAAGAAATGACAAACCGCGTGTGAAAATTCAATGAAAATTAACCATAAAACTCTAATGTCATCCAATATGTGAAGTATTTTATGATGATAATCATGCAACAGATACACAAAACAAACAAACAAGCAAATACTCAGACTTTGGTGCAACAAAAATTAGTAGTAATACGATTAATGCTGATTAGCAGGCATTAGAAGATGGAATGTGTCGTAGAATAATATGTAATCCAAACATTCATTGATTGCTTAAAGAAAATGATTCCCCTCATCCATTCATAGATGACAGTGCAGCGGGTAATTGGTATATGGGCTAAACAAATTGGTCCTCGAACTCATGACATATAATCGATACGGTAGGACCACGAGATCATATTATGGCTCGTTGGTCAATCCAAAAATCGATGAAGTCAACCTATCTGTTCGAGTCATGTGCAACAAGAACCCAAGTAGTGAGTTTGAGGCAGGTTGTCGAAATACTTTCTTGATATTTACATGTAATTTGTAATTTTGATATATCGAAATGTGGTTCGCATTGTCACCCTATCTTCCAGCCACTGAAGGTATTATGCATGCAATACTTTCGCCGGATGTGTGTGTGTGTGTGTGTGTGTGTGTGTGTGGGTGGGGTGACGTCGGTGTCGAATCATCTTTGTGTTTACAAATAATGACAATATATACAACAAACTAATACGCAAAATACATACAATCATACAAATACATATATGATAATGATGGCACTCTATGGAAGGAAAAGACCATTTCTTTATCAAAATATTCTGTATTCGAAATAACTGTACATAATAGGAAAAAAAAATTTACAAATTATTCCATCCCTCGCTGTCCAGATACGAGTTGCCGACTCCCGGGATATTTGTCATTCCTAAATTCTCGCGGAGGGGGGTGGTGATGGAATTGTTTCCAAGAAGGTGCAATCCAAGCATGTTCACGTTAGGTTACTCCACATCATTTTTTTAAAATAAACTTTGATAATCAGCAGATCCGTGAATTTCTGGAAAAGGGACACGAATCACTTTTTTTTTCTTCAATAACCTTTGACGACATGACAAATATTTTTGTCGTTTTGGGGAGATAATGCATCAAATGTTTTTTTTTTCATCTAAAGGAATAGACAGACATGAAGCATGAGTCAGAATTTTTCTCCAATTATCTCCTATTTTACTGAAGGCAATGTCATTACGAAATTGAAAACTAGAATAGAAATAATTATTTTGAAAGTGATACCCCATCTCTGCAATTAATCATCGTTATACAAACCAAGGCCCTGCAGGCATTTTCATGCACAAGTGAAGTATAATACTTGGCGCCAGTTGGCGGAATCATTAGTTGGCATGGAAACGCATCTGAAGTCATACCGACAAAGCGAAATGAAGCGGAGATTAATGATACTCCTAGAAAAGTACGAATCTAGTTATTATCGCAGTTTCATATAATACTCATCCTGATAGGCCTACAGCAAATATATAGGCCTATTTCTAAGTGGAAAATATTCCTCCATATATATACGGTATTTTTACTAAAAATATTTTAATACATATGTAACAATTCAAAAATGTTAAAGCGGTACTTCCCCTAAGTCAGAAACTATCAACAAAGTTTATTTATTTATTTTTTTGTTTTTTGTTTGTTGCGATTTGTCGAAAATACCGGTGCGGTGTAAGACTCAGAGTTTCTTTATATACCTTTGATTTTGCCTCAATCTGCAGTATCTTGATTATAACAAACATCAGCATCTAATTAACATTATTATTATTATTGAATCCATTTTTTTATCCCTATTTTCTCAAAGCATTCTTGCAACGAGAGGTCAACGGCAAATGCAATCATCTCGCCCACCATAGCAACGGCCGCATCATTTCGCACCTGGGTACCACGCACTATGCCGACAACAAGGATTGCCAGGTGACGATTAGCGTCGCGCCGGGGAAACGACTCTTCCTCAGGTTCGACCGATTCGACATTACCGACTCGGTGAATTGCTTTCAGGTGAGATGATAATAACGATGTAATAATTATAACTATGAGCAAACGGGAATTATTCCCTCAGGTTGTTTTTGGCAAATAAAAACATTTTGGCTTTGTTTTAAATTTAGTGCTGGAGAAATATGCACTCGGGCTGTAATTAAATAGCCTATGTACAAAAAAGTTATGTCAAAAGAGTTTCTCCAAAATAAATGGACATGTACTGCCAAAGGTGGAATTCAATGTTTTAGGTCTCAATCTTTTCTACCTGATACTTTTAAGAAAACAGAATCAAACTGATGTGATGGAGAACAAGTAGGCTTTCAAAAAAGAAAGAAGAAAATGCTAAATCATTAAAATGTTGATTGAACTTTACAGATATGTTTAATATCCCTTTTGTAAAGTACATCATATTGTGGCGGCCGCCCCCGCCTCCGTCTCCAACCTCGACCTCTACGTCGGGATTATTCTCTTTCCCAGCTGGGGAAACTGATTCTTTATATCTGTCAGGATATTCGTCAGCCGACATTATTTATAATGTCCGAGCGGTTAGAGTAATTAGATCTTATCTTTTATTTGAGGAAAGACGGGGGAAGCTACAATATTATTTACGTTCGTTTCGTCGAAATATACGACTATGAAGGAGTACCAGTCAAGAAGAAAGACAAAGTGTTTATAGACTCATAATTTCAGTTTCAAGACAAAAGAAAATGGTCAATTTTTATTAATGCATGTACTTCAAATATTTACATCTTTATATCACCACTGTCACAAATACCTTGTGCTCATAGTTATACTTAATAAATTTATACGATTGTCGTTATTATATTCGAATACATGTAAAAAGTGAAGGGCAATGATTCATTGGGATTTATGGGACTTGGGAGTTTTCCGTCTTAGTTTAATTCCATAGCATCATAGGGGGAGAGGTGGACTTAGAATATTCCTGCATCTTAATAATAGTGGTTCATTAATTCCAGCATCTTAATTCCAGCGTAGACTTCCTTGTGTACCCTTATATTCCAGGGAGGGAGAGAGATCTTATGTGTGGTACCAGTTCCGACGAGCGCCCAATTCCAAGACAATTCCTTAGGTGGGGGGGGGGGGGGATTTCCAGGGAGAGACTAATAGTTCTGATTCCGACGAGCGTCCAATTCCAACTCAAGTCCTTAATTCGGGGGGGGGGGGGGATTTCCAGGAGAGCTAAATTATATGTTGCCCCGACGAGGACCAAATACCAACTCTCGAGTTTTAGAAATGTTACGGGTTATAAAGGCATAATGCGGACGTGGGGGAAATCGATGCGCTAAGCGATCTTGGAAAGTACGCGCGCAGCGAAAATGGACTTAACATGAAGACTGTGCTAGTTCAGAGCAAAATATCTAAGTAAATCTCTTATTTTACCATTAATTAAATACAACACTCTGAATGACATATCAGTTGCAGTAAATATTAACAAGTCACATTGTCTAAACAACTTTCCTTCCAAATTCATGTGATATACTTATAAACAATTACAGTTTAACATCTTTAAGCATCTCAATAAAATATCCGAATGTCAATCACTCGTATGCAAATTATTAACGTAAACATTGTGCGTCGGTGTATGATGACGCGCTTGAAAACAACAATCATTTAAGTTAGTCCTCTTTGTTACGTCACGACCGCGGAGCGGATCGTTACACAGCCCTCCTCCTTACAAAATGCGTCCTCGCATTTAAAACATTAGGTTTTCCTGGGCGATAACCTTGTTACAATGCAACCTTGTCTAAATTCGATTGCAAGTATATACATGTATACAAACCAAAAATATCTTTACTCAATATTATTACCAATAAGGTAGGTGACATTTGGAAGAAAACACTTGTCTTATTTTGCCCACTTTTCTTCTCCTTCTCTGTTACCTCACAATCTCTCTATCAACACCAGCATCAATCAAATATACATCTACAACATAAGACATCTGCTTTTCTTCCAAAACATGTCAATTCTTTGTTCCTATGCAACATGGAACGTGCACTTATATTCTTAAATTTTCATCGCCCTAGATTACCTATTACAAATAAATTCTAATTCTTAAATCTACTCAGTGGCGTTACAATGTCAATAATGTTCATTTATATACAATACAAGCAATGGAATCTGTATAAGAAAGAGATATAGATGAGAAAACAGAGTTGAATAGAAGAAAGAAAGAAGTGAGATAGAAAGTTATAGAGAAGGAAAGAGGAGAAGGAAACAGATCCAAAGTAAAACAAATATTATTCTAAACTTTATTTCCACAAAACCATTTCTAATAAAAGAAATGTGCGGGTCTTCTATTCCTCAGTGGATAGCGTCGAGTATCTTCTTGTCTTCTATTTACAGTCACGTCAGGCGTTGAATCTTGATCAACCTCTTCAGAGTTGGACTCCATCTCTCTGGCATCACTTCCAGCGTCTTCCCGTCTAGTATGAGCTGTCTTCCATTCCATTGGCTCGTCTCCTTCACAAGGTTTCAAACGGTCAAAGTGTACAACCTTCATCTTGGTTCCAGGGCTCTTTTGGATTCTGTATGTCACATCAGACAGCTTCGTCTTAATCTTGAATGGGCCATTCCATCTGTAACTTAGTTTGGGACTGATGCCTTTGTGTCTCTGATTATTTCGTAACCAAACGAAATTTCCTTCCTCGTAACTACTTCCAGCAATCTTCTTGTCGTAGTTTCTCTTCTGTCTTCGGAGATTCTTCTGACTGTGCTCAGTAATCTTTGTATAGACTTTATCCATCCTGTCTCGTAGTTCCTCGACGTAGTCTGTTCCAACTTCCATATCTGGTTGGATCATGTACTGATCTGAAAGCATTTTCAGTTCTCTTCCGAACATCATCATGTTTGGCGTTTCTCCTATTGTCTCATGAACTGAACTTCTGTGTGCCGTTGTAGCTATGTGTACATACTTGTCCCAATCTCGCTGATTCTTTCCAGGCTCTATTAGCGTAACAAGCATATCGAGCAATGTTCTGTTGAAGCGTTCAATCATACCGTCTGATTTAGGGTTATATGCCGTCGTCCTTGTCTTCTTTATTCCCAAGATCTGGCAAACTTCTTTGAACAACTGTGACTCAAAGTTCCTTCCTTGGTCTGTGTGAATCTCAGTTGGAACCCCGTATCTACATATAAACTCTTCAACTAGTTTGGGTGCCACAGTACTTGCTTTCTCATTAGGTATGGGATAAGCTTCTACGAACTTAGTGTAGTAATCGGCTACTACCATTATGTACTTGTTTCCGTCATTCGTCTCTGGCAAAGGTCCTAGTATATCAAGAGCGATCCGTTCCATCGGACTTCCACTTCTTCTCTGCTGTAGAGGTGCTCGTCTCTTCTTACCAGCTGACTTCCGTCGAGCACAAGATTCACATTTACGGATGAAAGACCTCACATCTGCCTTCATTCCTACCCAGTAGTATCTCATCTGACTACTCTTCAGTGTCTTAGTTGCTCCCAAATGACCAGCTAAAGCACTACCATGAAGTTCTTTCAAAACTTCATCTATTTTCCTTCCAGGTAATACTAGTCGCCACTTCACTTCTTTGCCATCTATTGATTCCCATCTACGGTAGAGTATTCCATCTCTGATTTCAAGTTGTTCCCAATGCTCTAACAAGACTTTAACTTTCTTAGACATTGCGGAAACTTCTTCCTTTGGTGGTCTGGTCTTCATTTCCATAGCCTCTAGCACAGGCTTTATATTTGGGTCGTCTAGTTGATCTTTCCTCATCTCAGGCAGTCTCTTCTCATTTGTCATCATTATTACACGGGCTTTGGCTGTTTCTTCCTCCTTGACCTTGAACTCGCACTCCAGTCCTCTTCCACACTGGCCACATGGTCTTCTCGACAATGCATCTGCATTTCCATGACTTCTACCAGCCCTGTGAATGATCTCTATATCATAAGCTGCGATGACCTCAAGCCATCTTGCCAGCTGTCCTTCAGGGTTTTTGAAATTCGTTAGCCACCTTAAAGCTCCGTGATCCGTTCTCACCGTTACATGTCGACCGTAGAGATATTGTCTGAAATGCTTCAAGTAAACGACAACTGCAAGTAGTTCCCTTCTTGTAACGCAGTAGTTCCGTTCTGCCTTACTTAGCACTTTACTTCCATATGCAATTACTCTTTCCTTTCCATCTTGTACTTGTGACAACACTCCTCCAATCCCATCCTTACTGGCGTCTGTGTCAAGAATGAATGCACCTTCCGTATTCGGGTATCCCAGAATAGGTGCAGTAATCAATCTTCTTTTCAACTCTTCAAACGCATCCTGACAGACAGAGCTCCATTCGAACTGTCCGGCACGGCGCTTTTCCGTGAGTTGATGAAGAGGTTTGGCTATACTAGCAAAACCTTCAACAAAACGTCTGTAGTAGGATGCAAGACCGAGAAAACTTCTAACTTCCGTCACATTTTTCGGCGTCGGCCATGTTTTTACAGACTCAACCTTCTCTGGCTGTGTTGAGACTCCCTTGCTTGATACTTCGTGTCCGAGATAGGACACCTTCTTCCTGAACAGAAAGCATTTCTTTGGTTTTAACTTTAAGTTGGCTTGTCGTAGTCTATAGAATACTTGACGTAACCGTGAAAGTTCCTCTGGTATCGATTTACCAAAGATAATCAAATCATCTAAGTAGACAAGTAATGTCTCCCAATGCAATCCGGTTAGTACTTTATCCATTAATCTCTCAAAAGTGGCTGGGGCGTTACAAAGTCCAAAAGGCATCACGTTCCATGAGTAGAGTCCACCATCAGCTACGAAAGCTGATTTTTCCTTAGCATCTTTGCTTAAGCCTACTTGCCAGTATCCACTTGCCAAGTCCAGGGTTGAAAACCACTGCGCTCCTGACAAAGCATCCAATGTTTCGTCTATACGAGGTAGGGGGTAGGCGTCCTTGATCGTGGCAGCATTCAGTTGCCGATAATCCACGCAAAATCTCTGAGTTCCGTCCTTTTTCTTTACGAGTACAATGTTTGAAGCCCATGGACTATCAGTTGGTTCAATAAGATCTTTCTGTAGTAGCCCTTCCACTTGCTCCTTGATTTCGTCTCTCTGCCCAAAAGGGTGCTTGCGTGGTCGTTGTCTAATTATTGGTCGCTGAGTTCCAGTATCTATCTTGTGTTGTACCAAATTAGTCCTTCCAATATCATCATCTCCTCTTGAGAATACATCCTGAAATTCCGTCAATAACTTTGCCACGTCTTGGCGATACTGATCTGGTATTCCTTCTGTACTTCTCTTTAGCAAATCCCTCAAATGTTCCGGAACTTTTCCATCACCAACAGTGGTGTACTTGGGGACTTCCTGTACTTCACTTGTATCTATAACGGTCATCATAGCGATTGGTGTGTTCTTCTTTATTACTTTGTTGGAAGTAGATGGGTTGAATACTCTAACAGGCACTAACTCCTCCCCTGTCTTGATTAGAGTTCTAGCTGTAATGAGTCCTTTCTTCACTAATTGTTGTTGAACATTTCCAGCCTCTATTAAACCTAGGGTGTTAGATTTAATTCGATCTCCTTCCTTTATTGATCCAAGTATTACAGCTTCATGTCCTGCGGGGATTGTAGTAGTTTCTGACGCAGTTATGCGGCAGGATAGTCTTTCTCCACTTTCATTCTTGCACTCTACTTTGCCCCATTTTGTGGTGAGTTGGAAATTAGTCAGATCAATGCTAGCCCCCATTCTTGTTAGATTGTCCAAGCCGA
The DNA here is from genome assembly GCF_000002235.5 of Strongylocentrotus purpuratus. Taxonomy (NCBI): domain Eukaryota; kingdom Metazoa; phylum Echinodermata; class Echinoidea; order Camarodonta; family Strongylocentrotidae; genus Strongylocentrotus; species Strongylocentrotus purpuratus. Next base: position 27,249,715 of record NW_022145614.1, read on the forward strand.
GGATTCCATCACTACTCACATCTGCTACCAAAACTGTAATTACTCCTTTATTTGGTCCTATCTTCATCTCATGAGTTATTGCTCCATAAATGGCTAATGGTGAACCATCTGCTAACTGTGCACTTATGCTACGATGTTGCAGAGGGGGTCTATCTTTTTCATCTAATTGTTCATATGATCGTCTAGAAATGTAAGAATCTGAAGCACCAGTATCAACTAGAAATTTGTATTCCTTGTCCTGAATGTGCACTGGAACATAAAGACCATCAACATTTTGATTTATACTGGGTATGAAACTTGTCTTTGTTTTGCTAGTTTGGGTCTCAATTAATTTTGGACGATTGGCCGCGCCACGACCCTTTGGGGCGACCACTTGTCGTTTGACTGACGCTGGTATCTTTGTCTTGACCAGTTAGATTCATCACTTGGATAGTTCCTTCCTCTTCGATCCATTTGTTTCTCACGGCATTCTCTTGCGAAATGGCCAGGTTTCTCACAATAGAAACATGTTTGGGTTTTCACATCAAATCTTCCTTCATGCGCTGTTTGGCTTGGTCTTTGATTAGTTCCTGGTTTCTTCACATATCCCTGACATCTTTCCTTGTTAGGTTGACTTTCCATAGCTTGGCCTAGGACTTTGTTGACTTCATCTTTGATCATCTTCTCTAGATCCACTTCAGAGCCGATTCCTCTATTGTAAGTAGGCTTAACCTTCCATCCATTCCTCTCAGTCTCCGTCTGTAGAAATGTCTCAGTGGTTATTGCTGCTTGAATTACCTCATCTAAGCTTGTTGCCTTAGCATGAAATATTCCCATACGAATCTCACTACTACGAATAGCATCAGTAAAATGAATCCTAGCTAGTCTATCGACCCCTTGACTTTCAAAGTTTGGATATGCCTTATCAGTTAGTTCCCTAATATGACGTCCTAGTTCCTGAAGTGATTCTCCTTGACGTCGCTTACGATTCCTAAGTTCCAACAAATAGCTTTCCGCCTGTTTGGCAGAAGAGAACCTGAATGACAGTTTACTCTTTATTTCTTCAAAGTTCCACTTGGTGCCTCTTTGTTCTTCTAGTAATCTCAGAGCTTGACCTCTCAAGCTAGCAGCTAGATACTTGGCAGATTCCTCATCTTTCCAGTTGTTGATTTCGCAACAAGATTCAAAATGCGAGGCGTAGTCTTTCCAGTCGGTACTTCCATCATACTTGTCCGGCATGATCAGTGGTCGATGAGTAGTTTCCCGAATTCTATCTTCTTTGGCATAGCGAATATCATCATTCTTCTTTTGTGTTTCCATCTGGTTAGTTTCTTCATTAAGTTTCCTCGTCTTTGATTCTTCGACATGAGATATTCCTTCCTCGTCTCTATTTTGGACTTTCATTCCTTCCAGTCGTCTATTTGGTTTGGAGTTGAATTCCACTTCATCATCTGAAGAATCAGATAGTTCTTCCGTGGAGGAGTCTGAGCCAACACTCCTCTTCCTAGGTTTCTTTGTCAACTTCATCATTTGCCCCATTAACTTCGTTAGTTGACTTAATATCCGACTTTGTAATTTCTCTGACCTACTCTTCTTTTTCTTTGAACTTTTTGTACTAGACATTGTCTCATCTGAGGAGCAACTTAGCTCATCTATTTCTTTCTTAGACTTTGGTACCTCCGCCATATTAAGAATCCCACTTCTGACACCAAATTTGTGGCGGCCGCCCCCGCCTCCGTCTCCAACCTCGACCTCTACGTCGGGATTATTCTCTTTCCCAGCTGGGGAAACTGATTCTTTATATCTGTCAGGATATTCGTCAGCCGACATTATTTATAATGTCCGAGCGGTTAGAGTAATTAGATCTTATCTTTTATTTGAGGAAAGACGGGGGAAGCTACAATATTATTTACGTTCGTTTCGTCGAAATATACGACTATGAAGGAGTACCAGTCAAGAAGAAAGACAAAGTGTTTATAGACTCATAATTTCAGTTTCAAGACAAAAGAAAATGGTCAATTTTTATTAATGCATGTACTTCAAATATTTACATCTTTATATCACCACTGTCACAAATACCTTGTGCTCATAGTTATACTTAATAAATTTATACGATTGTCGTTATTATATTCGAATACATGTAAAAAGTGAAGGGCAATGATTCATTGGGATTTATGGGACTTGGGAGTTTTCCGTCTTAGTTTAATTCCATAGCATCATAGGGGCCGGGGAGAGGTGGACTTAGAATATTCCTGCATCTTAATAATAGTGGTTCATTAATTCCAGCATCTTAATTCCAGCGTAGACTTCCTTGTGTACCCTTATATTCCAGGGAGGGAGAGAGATCTTATGTGTGGTACCAGTTCCGACGAGCGCCCAATTCCAAGACAATTCCTTAGGGGGGGGGGGGGGGGAGGGGGGGGGGATTTCCAGGGAGAGACTAATAGTTCTGATTCCGACGAGCGTCCAATTCCAACTCAAGTCCTTAATTCGGGGGGGGGGGGGGGATTTCCAGGAGAGCTAAATTATATGTTGCCCCGACGAGGACCAAATACCAACTCTCGAGTTTTAGAAATGTTACGGGTTATAAAGGCATAATGCGGACGTGGGGGAAATCGATGCGCTAAGCGATCTTGGAAAGTACGCGCGCAGCGAAAATGGACTTAACATGAAGACTGTGCTAGTTCAGAGCAAAATATCTAAGTAAATCTCTTATTTTACCATTAATTAAATACAACACTCTGAATGACATATCAGTTGCAGTAAATATTAACAAGTCACATTGTCTAAACAACTTTCCTTCCAAATTCATGTGATATACTTATAAACAATTACAGTTTAACATCTTTAAGCATCTCAATAAAATATCCGAATGTCAATCACTCGTATGCAAATTATTAACGTAAACATTGTGCGTCGGTGTATGATGACGCGCTTGAAAACAACAATCATTTAAGTTAGTCCTCTTTGTTACGTCACGACCGCGGAGCGGATCGTTACAATATTGTATTTTTTGTAACATCGATTCTGCGATATAAGTTTTATCCGCATTGATAGGAGTTTTGAAAGAAGATCTTTCTTGAAATCTTTAGGTCTACGTGATATTTCACCTTCATCCTAGTTAACAGAGCGTATAGTCACCCATGTCTATTGTTACAGCTGATAATGAATGGAAAAATACATTCAATATGACTTAGACCACAATTCCTCAGAGCAAACATTTTAGTGCTACGAACTACAAAAATTGTTTGCAGTCCTGGGTAACTTAGAAATGACATCATTATCAAAGAAGGAGACAGAGAAAGAAAGAGAGAGAGAAAGAGAGAGAGAGAACGACTTTCTCAAAAGACCTCTCTGTTTACATTCAACTTTGGACCGTATTTGAACTGGAGCCATGTCGAAAAGAATGGAAAATCGAAACGGAAACGAATTTGACAAGGTCAAGATTTGACGACGTGTTTGATGAAAAGAGAGTGTGTATTCTTGTTGGAACTGACAGCTACTCGTTTTGTTTACACGCGCTTTGTTGAATGGCGCCATCTATTGTTACTGCCTGAAAGAGTGACTGAATTAGCTACTATATTTGACAAGAGGACGAAGAGTAGACATGTTTGCATTTTCATGCATAATGATACAATTAGGTCTACCAGGATGTTGCGTATGTTACTTTTCAATTAAATAGATCTGATTTTTTTTCTTCTTCACCTTATATCCTGTATGCTGTTTGTTGGATTTTGTTTTCTCTTAAACTTGAATTTCTAATCGCATACTTGTGGAAGAAAATCAGGCAAGCAATAAAAGTTCAAAAATTGAGAAAATAAATTGGAGAAAGGAAGCAAGTAGGCCTAAGATAGACATAAAAGCTTGACACATGGGTCTCAGAAAAGTGCAAAGGAACAAACAAAAAACAATCATTCATTCATTCGTTCCCAAAATTTTGAACATACATTGAACTGCAGCATATTAAAATGGAGTCAAGAAAGAGCAAGGGCTAGTCAGGGCCAGTTCAATCCACCATATTTTATGACAATGAATTAATCATTAAGAATAAGCTTTTGACATTGTATTGTTAAACAAATATATATACGAAATTATTATACATGTATAACTTAATCATATATTCTCACTCTGTATTGACGAATGTCAGATCAACGTAATTAAATTATATGAATTTTAGATGTGATTCCAAAACAGTTTCAGCTTTTGAGTTGCATATTTGTTATGTTTTAGAACATACCAACCAATATATATATACATGTATATACAATAATTTGTAAAAGCTTTAACACAACATCATTAAAATATTTTGGAATATTTAAAAAAAAAATATCTGATCGCCATTATAACTCTTCTTATTATGGATATTAATTATTGCAGGATGAAGTCTTGGTCTACGATGGAACGACTATCTCAAGCCCCATGTTGACGGGCCGTCTCTACGGGCTGTGTGGATCACTGCCCCGTCAGTACAGGACCATGCATTCCAGCAGCAACGAGGTCACCGTCAGGTTCATCACCGATGACGTCACGTCGGACAATCAGGGCTTCGCCATCTCGTACGTCAGCTATGTGCCCACCAGTGCCGCTGACGCAAGTGGTAAGTTGTGACATTGATGATGATGAAGAAGAAGAAGAAGAAGAAGAAGAAGAAGAAGATGATGATGATAATGATTATGATGATGATTATGATGATGTTGAATATGATGATGACGATGTGGTGATAATTGCGATAATGACGACAACAATGGTGATTGTGAATGTGATGAGTATTATGTAGATAATGGCGAAGACGACGAAAATCGGGGCTTCGCTATCTTTCATTTCGGCTATAGTCCCACTAGTGCCGCTGACATAAGTGGTAAGTCGAGGAATATACTGATGATGATGATTATGATGATGATGAAGAAGATTGTGGTGATGATCATGATAAAGATGGTAATGATGATGATGATGATGAATTAATTATAAAGTAATACCACGAATGGAAATGCATGAACGATTTGTTTGCACGAAATCTGCAAATAGGAGAAAGGCACACGCATATATTCGGCATCAAACCGTTGTGACCGATTCATACGCACTAATTCATTATTATATAGCAATGATATCTATGTCAATATAAAAATGCACTCTTTTCATTATGTCTTGGACTTTATACTTAGACAGCTCCCAAATGATTTCTTGGTTTATTTGTTTGACGAGTAAGCAAGGGACAATCTTATATTTGATTTTCATGACTTATTCAAATTTGTTTTGGGTGATTTCAGTTTTGACGACTACACACGATCATGATTGCTATGATAATGGCGATAGTGAGGGATTGTCATACATTACCAATTTACGATAAACCTTATTGAAAAGAATAGACCAAAATTATCACCTTGAATATGATAATGTTACTCACGTCAATGGAGACGTCAGTGAAAAAAAGGATTTATGACCATTTGCAGAGAATTAGTTGAGAAGAACCATATACAGTGTGTATTAAATTGTTGGAAAGCCAAGAATCAAATGCTAAATATTACTGTATATGCAGCTTTTCTCAATCAAATATAAATAGATTAACGATAAAATATGATTTTGGAAAATAAGAAAAAATTTAAAGGTTGAAATAGATGAGGACGACGAAAACTACAAATAAGACCATACAGAGAAAAATGTAGAAGATGAATGAATGAAATGAGGGGTAAAGAGAAGAAAAGACCGAAATAAACTTGAACAGAACATTACAAACAATCCAATATTATTCAGCAATTAAACTGTAACATTTCTACTTTTATTTTGTTCTTTTGCACAGATTCGAACAACTGCTTCGCCTGCCGAGAAAGTTCGATGTGTATTGATCGTCATCTAATGTGTGATAACCTATGGCACTGCCCTGAGGGCAGCGACGAATCATTTCAACTATGTTACGGTGAGTCTAAAGTACAAAAGACATTTGAATCACAAATTAATCACAAATGCAATCAGTATTAAAATCAGAAGCTCGGTGGCGCCTTATATTTGTAAAGGGATTACGGGTGGGTTGACAAAAAATTGTTTGAAGGCAGAGTATTTTGCCGACATCGCTACAACTGCTGAAATACACTTTCAATTGCGCCATCTGTTGGTGCAGGCGTACATAGCTCGATGTCCAGTTCATGTACCCAAGTTACAAAGCATCACCACGCGCGCTTATCAGATGGTGATGCATTATGGGACATGGCTGTCAACACATTACGATTTTGTGAGTAGCAGATGGCAGTATACAGAAATTGGAAGTAATGTCATTAGAATACTCTGCTTTTATATGAAATATAAACGAAAATGAGCCCCGGTATTTGAGAATGCAAGATATACTTTCGACATGACCCCCAGCATGGCCATGTTTTTGCTAAAACATTTATAATTATATTGACAGGAAGGGACCGATCTCTGTCAAAACTTTAAACAAAATGGCTGGTAATCTTTATAACAGAGCTTGAAACCATCAAAATAGCTGGAAATAACACGTTAGCTGGGAATCATTTGGAGGAGATAATCAGAATAAATACCGTGAGAGTTTGAAATGGATGTTTATCTAATATTTGTTTTATGTTTTGTCTTTTCCTGTCACAGAATCACCTGATAGTGTAGAGGAGTCAAGTGGTCATGGCTGGTTGTCATGGACGGGGACCCATGTCGCCATGGCCTTCGCCGTCGCCGCCGTTCTCTTCATCATCTCCTCGTTGATCTTCTGCTGCTGCTGCCATCAACCGTCATCCGAAACACTCGACGACTCGAACCCGCAGGTGATCACCGACGCTAACATGTACTACATGCAGCAAGCCAAGCCCGATGTCGCCTCCAGCGCACCGCAAGCCAACCACGGGAAAAACGCACCACGCAGCCGCAACTCGAGCAACTACACCGAGCACCGATATGACGTCGTCAACGCCGAAGCATCGGACGCTATGATTGGCTTCCCGTCCGTGAGCGAGCCGAGTGCGCTCAACACGGCGAATTCTGATTGGTGGGAAGTACGCCGCAGCTGCGGAGACGGCTGCCAAGCGGGAATGCCGACGAGCTACGAGGTTTACGAACACCATCATCATATGTATCCAAACTGCGTCGAGTATGAATCGGAGACGACGTCACCGCTCACGCAAGAGTATTACGTCCCAAACATGTCGTTTATTGAGCAACAAGAATTGAGGTGGCAGCATTTGACGGGCCAGCACCACACGCGCGTTTCCTTGCCCCCAGAAGGAGGTCATTGAGCTGCAGTAAATCTTTACGCAGACAGTAACATTTATATCGATATTGTATATTGGTATCGGCACATCCCTCTTTAAAAAACGGGTCAGTTAGATAAATGACAACAGGGTATAACACTATGGCAACACGTCGTATCATGTATCACTCAGAGAGGGCAGAGTATTCAGGTATTTGTTGTGCGAAACGTTCGTTTATAAATTCACGGCGATAAGCCATGTTTGGTCAATATTATGAATGCACACATTTGACGTTTACATTGTATCATTTACGTAGCCACTCGCACAAACATGATACTACATAGTGGGAAAAGATTTAAATATTAACAGTACAAAGTCCGGTTGGTATGTGAATTATCATGATTCAATTCTCTTGTCATAGCTGATCAAATTTACATGATGTTTCGATTAATCATCTATGACAAGTTTTTTTGGATTAGTGCTATGTAGCATTATCAACCTCAACATTTTCACATATTTATATATGTCAATCACAGACAATAATCACATCGATCTGGGACTTGCATGCTAGAAAATTGCAATGTGAAACGAATTATGAATGGTGTATGTCCTAAACTGTAATATTATGGAGGTTAATCGGACAGGGAAGATTAAAATATGCTCGGCCATCCGGTAGGTAAGCCAAATGACAAGAGATTTTAATATTAAAGCAAAACATTCGTATATACGACACTTTAAGTTGCCACTTACACATCAGTCACACCGCAAAACCGACTCCACGCCGACCTCAAACCTACTCCAAACCGACTCCACAATGACTCCACATAAACTTCACACCGACTGCACACCGACTCCATACCGACTCCATACCGACTCCAAACCGACTCCACTGACTCCACACCGACTTCACACCGACTCCATACCGACTCCATACCGACTCCAAACAGACTCCAAACCGACTCCATACCGACTCCAAACCGACTCCATACCGACTCAAACTGTCTTACTCTTTGCCATGTGTAATGGAATGTTTGATCGGTCCGTTGTCGGCATGGTGTCGTTCTTGTTGGTTTGCTTGAGGTATGAAACAAATGACAACTTTGAAAAAGGTTTGTTCATACTAATACAACACCAGGATTTTTTTTTAAATCTCAGTCACACCGCCATACCAAATCCACACCGGCATCGTTCTCGCCATTGGTATAAATGTAAGTTTTTGTTCGGGGGGGGGGGGGGGTTGTCGGTTTGGAGTCCGTCTTGTCGGTGTGACTGAGGTAGACATTGCACGTTTAGGGGTGAAACAATGCACCCAGTTATCATGGTTACAGCTACAGGATGAAACCTTTTGCACCCTTATGGGTGCATCTTCGCACCCCTACAGTGCACCTAGTTTGCCCCTTGTGAGGTGAAAACTTTCCACCCTTTCAGAATAAAACTCATGTGTCCATGTATAATAAGTGGGATGATTACAACCATTGTGATAAGTTGAACAATCTGGTCTCAAGTTATGTCATTATTTTGTCAACATAATTATTGTCGACAGAACTACCCTCTTTTACTGAATAATTTTACCCGACTTGCTTTAACAGTGTATTGTAATTCCATTTCAAAAATGTTATGTGAGTCAGGTCGTAGGGTGGTTTTAATGCCTAGGTCTCGATGTCCTCAATTAGTCATCTAAATCGTCGCGGTGTAGCCACCCACACAACTGACACACTTAATCCCAAATAACAAATGTTTGCACCTTTTTAAGTGAAAGATTATGATGACAATGCTATTATAATACAATGCAATTTCAAAGTTATAATGTGTTATTTTGAAATATATAAGTATATTGTTATATGTGAAATAAATATATATAATGCCAGTATAGTTCGAACTGTTATTACTGTCATTATTCTTTGCAACGTGTATTAACCATATTCGGCTACACTGAAAGTGGGCGTACACAGGATTTTATTTCTAGAAAAGGGCTTGCCTTCTAGAAACTGCAGGATTAGTCATTTTGATGACTTTACAAGATATCGGTGGTTAGGATGAAAAAATGAGGTTGCCTAGGAACGGTTCATTTCTAATTACAAAATTACAAAAATTGGCACTTATATGAATGACTGGTGTTATGGTGAGCAACTGGTTCCCCGACGCTGCACATATTGATTTGGAAATCTCCTGTACAAGCGCATAACTAGAGCTATAAAACTCCATGGTACAAGTAGAAGTGCTTAAAGATAAACTTGAGTTCTGGTTTTAAAAAAAGGAAATTAATTCTCACAGAATCAAACGAAACTTACACTGAATGTTCAAGATTACAAATAAATGTCATTGGCCTAACAATTTTGGTAGAAAATGTATACTGGCTGAGTAATGAGCATAGAAAGATAAGGAAATCAAGGTTGGTAGCCCCGACACCATCTGTGTAGTCCCATATACATCTTTCTATGTACAGTGCTTGTTACTTTACCAAGACTGGGCCAAATTTGTTATGATTTTGATGGCTCCAGAACCTTGCAGTACACACCAATACTTACATGCTACATGGTCAACTTTTTCTGATCCATTCCACACCTTTTCTTTCACAATGCAATCGCATGACCAGAACTCAACTTTATCTTTAACGTTAACATTTTGGAAGGAAAAGAGAAAAGAAAAGGGGCCATGGGACTGAGGAAGGATATCAGGCATATTGGTATTTATTATTATTATTATTATATCATATATATATATATATATATATATATATATATATATATATATATATATATATATATATATATATATATATATATATTGGGGGGATGGGGGAGAGAGGAGTTAATAGGTTTAATGGGATATGTAGGATGGGTATAGAATATAAGTTGAGAGAGGTGGTATCGTGGTATATAGTGGTTCATTAACTTCATGCACAAATATTCAGACACAGACAGGAAGAAAAGGAGGTCTAATGGTTGTTCTAATAGCCTCCTCTGGGAAGCGCAATATCTAGAATATAGAATATCTTACCTGAGACCCCCCTCCCCCCCCCCCCCCCCCACCCGCAAATTTTTCAAGCTTATTAAAGATCTGAAAAGCAAGAATAACAACAACAACAAAGACAAATAGAACAAAATATAGAACATCAACAACAAATTATGAAGCTTATTAAAGATCCAAAATCAAGAATAACAATAAACAAAGACAAATAGAAAGGGCCTGGAGGGAAGGAGGGGCAACCAGCTTAGACGTGTGACTAAAGGTACGTATGGCCCCTGGATACGCCCCTGGATACGCCCCTGACCAAACATTAGTGCTATGTTCTACATGAGAACATGAGAACGGCGTTTGAAGGACTCGGTACCGCAAGCGTTCCTTCACGATTATGGTCACGTAGCTTTACACACACTGAACGTCTGGGAAGGGGAGTCTAACCCCCTCCCCGTTTCCGTTGAATCATTCAACCCAGACAAAGGGAAATAAAGTTAAGTCTAATTAGCCATGGATATGCCAGTCGACCTTATTGCATGCAATGAAATGATAAACAGAGGGAGATCTGTTGTTTGTGTCTTCTCTTAATTGCGCGCAAGGTTAAAGGTGGAAGTGTTTTGTTCGGCAGGTGCTTTTTCCATGCCGTTTGCAGCCTAGTTACTAATTAATTGACATGCTGGTAATGATGACTGTTGATAAGTAGTTTTGAATAATCTGCAATTACACTCAGAATATAGAGATTGTATGAAGAGTTAAAGGGCTTGAGTGTGTCATGTGTGTGTGTGTTGGGGGAGGGATGGGGGGGGGGGGGTAGGTGGCGACTCCTTTGATATAGCGGTAGTATGACCCAAAACACAAAGTGTTTGTAGAAGGTTTTGATGTCATCATAAAATAAACAAATAAATTGAACAAACAAAATATAGAATAAGTAAAATATTTTTGAAGTAACGTAATTTTCATGATCACTAGAACAGTTAGTATGTACATGTAGTTAGCACAAGACAGAGAAAGGGAAACTGATGGTGAAATTAGTGAGAACTCGGATCTTTTCATTTTGTTTTAATTTGTTTTAATTTAGAAACACTGCTTCTAGGGTAGGAATCGGTTTCATTAAATGGATAATAATTCTTATCATCTTTGAAAAAAACTACCAGTTTGGCTTCCCCCAAGTATGGACACACTTTGCCAAGAGTGAACTTCCGCCCTCATAGTTCTCTTTATTAAAGCCCAGGGGTGGTTTTCTCCACACGTTTCCACTTGATACGGCTGCGAAGCTGTTTCAGAGATGGACCCAGAGAAGGGGAGGGGGGGGGGGGGCTATGGGGAGGGGGCACAGGGGCCCGCGTGTCCTCTATCTTTGAGCATCTTCCATAAGGTCCAAGTACGTGTAAAATGTGTTAAATGGGCCCTAGTGTAGCTGAACAAAAACGCTCACTCCGTGTCCTTTCGTCTGGAAAGATGGAAATTGAATTTAAAATTCATATTTATTTGCTTCTCATTAACAATGGTAAATTGTAAATAAAAAAGATTGTACGGTAACAAAACATCAAAAGCAGAAGGAGGCGAAATCCCGGGGGGCAAATGCAAGTGTGGGAACGCCCATTACACCATACGGACAAGAAATGTCAATGAAATAATTTAAAAAAAGAGGGGGATAGGGTATGTGGAAACACTTTCAACATTTTCTATAGACCAGCAACGCAGTGTGTGCAGATGGAGTGGCGGGATATGTTGCCTCAAAGGTGCAGCGTGGCTCTTTAGCCTGGGCGTTATTTTACGCAACAGTCATAATAACAAGTTCACCGACATCCCTTTGAAACAAGTGATAACTCTTATACACGCGTTTCAATGGGTATTGGGCGAATTTGTACTTTCGACAGTTTCGTGAAACGGTGCCCATGTGGATAACATGTCAGGGTGTAGGAAGAGATACAGGACCTGGTTCATCTCAACTTCTGCCCCCCCCCCCTCGGTTGCCCCTTTCTTTCAGTGTCTTAAAGCCCCACTGCACTAGCTTGGCCAGGAGGGATTAGACCTCCCTGCATGGTCACTGACAGGTGGTTATCTCATCAAATCAGCTCTCAATTAACATACGAAAAAGGAGACCATGGGGGACCAATGGTAACTGATTAGGCATTGTTTGCTATATAGAGGGCGCAAGTAGCTTTAAGTAGTGCAGTTGGGCTTTAATAGGAACGCTTGTATAATGAGGCCTGAAGGGCGGGGTAGGGAGGGGGGGGGGCTGACCCGCTGCAGCTACACCCCACCACTGAGGCCTGTCAATTATTGCTATCCTAGATTTCAATGATCCTTGTCAAGTCATTAATCATTAATGACGAGCGAGGAAGAACGTGTCAGTCGATGGATCCAGTTCCAAAACAGACCACAAACACGATAGCAGCCTTGTGCCTCTCCTCTTTAAATGTGCGAACATGACAACGACGTATTACCTAATCCGAACTTGATTTTTATCAGACATACAATAGGGTTTTAAAATTTTCCTTGAGTACATTTTTCGAAAATATTTGCGACCGTGCTCACTGCTGAGCTCAAATGAAAGGTTTATTTATTTTTTAAAAAAAGCTTGACGGAGCCCAATTCGCTTGTTTCGTAATAGGTCTGTCAAAGGCCTCATTACATTATGGCGTTGATTTGGAAAGATTCACATTGTCTTAACATCTAATTAATATATCCTAATTTTTATCTAACAAGTTGACAGGTGAAAAGCTGATTCACCCCCCCCCTTCCTCTCTCTCTCTCTCTCTCTCTCTCTCTCTCTCTCTCTCTCTATCTCTATCTCTTTAAGCACAGCTGACCCCGCGAGGGGACAGCGAGGTAAGGCAAAGGAAATTACGCAATGACATTTTAATTGTCAAAATTGGACAGCGCCATCAGATACTTAACTTACATCCTTACTCATTTAAATCTGCTTTGGATCATGATTGCTGTGAGGCCACCATAGGATGTTGTGCAGCTACGCGTGTTTCCACGTTAGATTGACAACGTTTCCAATCTTTTTCTTCGAGATTTAATAATAATCTGGATTTTAATAAAGGTCTTAATATGGAATACCCTTTCTAAGCGCTTTACAGCTATTATTACCAGTCCGGTCATCGGATTTATTCACACACAATGTGCACCATCTCCACTACCTAGGGAGAAATCATACCATATGGTCACCTTGAGGGCATATGACAATTATTAACACAAATGCTTTCGTCATCCTACCAGGTCCTCATTTCTCTCCGGGTATATAGAGTGGCAAATGTAGATTACTGCCCTGCCAAAGGACATTAGTGCTGTGTCGGGGATTGAACCAGGGACCTTTGCGTTTTAAGTCAAGTGCTTAAGCCACTCGACTTCGAAACCTCTACAGTTAGGCACCAACACCGGGGTCTCGACACCGTTATTCTTTTACCAGCATATCCCCCTGTAGTTTTTGCATGAAGACGTCGTTTGAAATAAAGTCATGGGCCCATTTATTCACCCAATCCAACTCTACACCTCACCATATGAAACAAACTTTCTATACATGAACCACTTCCACACCCCTCAACAGAATGGCATTGATGTAGACTACAACTCTGTAGTTTTCCTCTCTTCACCAGAAAAAAAAGGTCAAATCCGACATGTTTAATATGGAATAGGTTAATAAGACAAAGTAATAATGAGATGATGTATTTTTACAACCTTTTCATTCTAACCACATGTTCGTCATAACTTTGAAAATATCCGGAGTAATTTCGTTCTGTCTTTAGAGGAAATTGAGACACTAATTGGAAAGTTCTTTCGACCTATTAAAGGTTCACCTCACTGTGTGCACAATCGGCCAAGGGTTGAGGGCGGTTCCCTGAATATCAACATCAAATGTCTAAACTTTTCGAGCGAGCGGAGCGAGTGACCAAACATTAAATCAAATTTTCCCTGTTTTTTTTTTTAATATGAAATCGTCATCAAGAAACGAAATATCGCTCATTAACCACATGACTGACCGAAAATGCATGAAGGTTGTCCTCAAATTGGTGATTTCGTAATATCATTCCGTGGAGGGCGAAGGGGTGCAGTCTTGAATTCTTTCACCTACGACTGAGCATTGCCACCAACATTGCTAAAGATAATAATAATTATTTTACCAATTTAAGGGAAGCCTCATCAGCATCACAGACGTTCTTCCCGATTACCCTGCAATTCCCAGGTATCCATTTACACCTGGGTCGAGAGTGACAAAATATGGATTAATGTCTTCGCCGAGGGACGTTAGTACCAGGCTGGGAATCGAACCCACAACCCTTCGACCGACAGTGAAGTGACCGAACCACTTTACCACGATATCTCCACAATTGGAGTGCATGTCGGCCATTCAAATACCGAGTTTCTCTATGGACAGGTAGAGTTTGAGCTGTTTCTGTATAGGTCAATATTATGGAACATCCCGACAAAACAGTATTGTAAACATTCCACATATCAATAGATTTACAAAGAAATGGAATTTCAGATTTGGGGTCAGAGAATGCGACATTTCCGTCAAAAAGATATTTAATCCGATATCCCGCAGTGGTAGATATTTCCAGAAATATTAGATCCTACGTATTTCTCTTAAAATGAAATATTTTGATTGTCCCGATGCGAATTTGTTCTCATTTTTTTTCTTAATCAGTATCTAGGGCGATTTGTATGGTGTCCCAATTCACCTTTCTCGCCTACTACCGTGGAGTGGTTACGCCATTTTCACTTATGTTTGTAAATAAAGAGGTTTTACAACATTCTAAAATCAATACCTGAGGAAAACAGTAGTGAATGATGTAAGCTTAGCCTTAAATGGAGGAAAACATCATGTATAAGATATTTTGCCTTTAAATAGTAAGAAAAGGAAAGGAACCACTTGTAATAAACGTTTGATTTGCATAATTATAAGAGAGTATTACACTAACATGCAGATGAAATAAAAATGTTATAGGAATCTCCCTAGTAAAAGACGTCATATTCGAAGCTATGATAAACTAGCACATTCAGCAAAAATGGACCCCTTTAATTAAACAAAATTAAGACATCCGCGATTAAGGAAAATATCAAAAAATAGACCGCCTGCTGGGAGAGTTCTCCCGAAAGAAGAAGTTCTCAATTTTTACAATAATAATTTAGGGGTTTTCCCTGTCTAATACCTGAGAGGTAGTTAGTATGTATTATAAGAGCATGAAGCGGATCCTAATCGAATGATTGGTTGAGAGCGTACACGTGACCAGGCATTTATTTTGCCCAACACGTAATCTTACTAATGACCGGTCATTAGTTAATACACATCATTCTGTTCGGGTATCAGTTAAATTACCCACACTCGGTACCTTCAAAACAGTCCAAACATTAAATTGTTTCAAAGGTATGACCAAAGTGGGGTCCTAAGCACATTAAATGAGAAAATATATATATTTCCTTTGTAAAGAAAACTTCCTACAAATTCCCGTTTTTTGTAAGTCCTGTCATAAGTTATATGTTTGCACAGCAAATTGCATGTTAGCGGGTTTTTTGAATTTTTCATTAAAAAAATTGTCTAGAATACGATCATGCTCAATTTCCTTATCAGTGCGTGACTAATTTTGTGAATACTATATCTAATATATACACAGCTTTATAGCTTTATGGACAATTATTTACATGGAGGAAGTATCATATTCCCCAAATCTATTCAAGCATGTCAAGTCTTCTTTTAAAATTCTTCCTTTAACAGTTTAAAGATAAAGTTGACTTCTGGTCATGCGATTGCATTGTGAAAGAAACGGTAAGGAATCGATCAGAAAAGGTTGATCATCTAGCATATAAGTATTGGTGTGAACTGCAAGGTTCTGGAATCATCAAAATTATAAGAAATTTGGCCCAGTAAAGTTACAAACACTGTACACAGAAAGATGTATATGACTACGCGACAAGCGCGCGACACGTGCGCGATATCTATCAGGTCCAAACAGATATAATAATTTACCAAATATATCAATTAGCAGGTGGTTTCTCGGCAAAATTTGTATCATCACGTATTAGTCAAACCCCGGCCCCCCCCCACTCAGGTTTCGAAATGACCGCATGCGTGTTGCCAAAATGTCCGGTAAAGGGGTACTTTTCGTGCGACAAAGTCCGGCCCGAGAATTGTAAAAAAAGGGGTGTATTTGACTTTTCACCCGGAGATTTCTTTAAAAAGGGGGTGTTTTTTCTTTTTTTCTCTCATCTCTTTGGACTCCTGAGAAATTATTCCGAATTTAGGGGGGTACATTGAGCATTTTTCCTGATTTAGGGGGGTCTCCAAGGCAGGAAAAGCCCGCGAAAGGGGGGTTCGGAAATGTTGGCAGTCCTCAGATAGGGGGTGCTTTCAAAAAGAGGGAACGAGCATATGCGTACCCTAAATAACACTGAGTGGGGGGGGGGGGGGGCGGGAGTCAAACTTTACATAACTATCTTGATCTAAGGGACACGAACGAACGAACGAGTCAAAACATATTCTTTCACATGATTGGTAATATGAGCTTCCATTTCATTTTTTGAGAGGGGGCGTTTCCAAAGCTGGTCTTTAGCTTTAACTTGAAGAGGTGACGGATTGAAGTAGTTCGCTTTCCTGACATCGACACAATACCTTGATACAATGAGAATTAGGTTTGTAGGGAAATTGGACAAGGAGAATAAAATAAGCTCAGAGAGACGTGAATGATTTTATTCACATCTTTTGAAAGAAATGCAAAGACGGGGAAAATTCTGTTATAGGGGAGGCCAAGGGGAGAGGGGGGGGGGGGCATGGATGACTTTTAAGAGAACCAAAGTTGTTTGTATGTTGCTGGTTTAACATTTCTTTTATACAAAATGTAGGCCGTGCTTTGAAAAGACTTAGCAGCTCATTCTTTGCTTCTATCATTATTTATTGCAATCGCAAGAGGTGCTTTTCGCCATGAATAAAGTTTGTAGATTAAGCCCGATTATAATATAATAAACCCACGCATAGTTGCATAGCTGTGGGGTGGGGGATTGTAAGGATGATGAAATTTAAACTAACATTTTAAACTCATGATGGTAGATAAGAAACCTGTCAATGAGGACATTTCTCGTACTTCCTATAAAAAAATCTGTTGTATTGTATTTAACAAGCACTAGTAGATAATTACAGTAATAATGATGATAATAATAATGATGATGATGTTTACAGCACTACTATACTACTACTACTAATGATACTATAAAATACACTAATGTTTGATAATGTTCAAGGCGCACATATCCACCACTCAAGGCGATCAAGGCGCTCCAATATCACCCCAGCATTGTTAGTCTACCGATTTAGGCTCTCACAGCATTCCAGGAAATTCCTCTAATCGGTACCCATTTAACACCTGGGTGGAGAGTGGCAAATGTAGATTAATGTCTTGCCAAAGGACACTAGTGCCCGGCGGGACTCGAACTGCAAACCATGCGATAGTCCCAAGACTTATCCACTAGACCACGAGACCTCAATGTGCCAGTGACACCCCTGTCTATTGTGTTTAAAGCCCCGCTGTACTACTTGTAGCTACTTGCTCCCTCTATATAGAAAACAATGCCTAATCGGTGACCATTGGTCCCCCATGATCCTCTTTTTCTTATGCTACTCGAGAGCTGAGTTGATGAGATAGTCACCTGTCAGTGACCACCCTAGGTGGTCTAATCCCTCCTAGCCAAACTAGTACAGACGGCCTTTAAACCACCAGTCTTTGCAAATAATTGCAATGTAGGTTTGGCGCGTTTTACCTGAGGGAACACGAAACCGACAGCCCATGATGAGACCAACAGACCACAAGATTGACATGTTGATCTCGCGGGCCTTTTGGTCATCTCTTCTGATGGTTCATTTGGGCTTCTTGGATGTCTAAGTGGATCGGAATATACATGCATATCATCGACAATATTAACAAATAGATAATACAGATTTTGCCATTTTTTTCGTTCGCAAAACTTGTTATACATGTATATACATATTGCTCTGTAATATAGGCGGACGTTGACACATAAATATGAATCAATGCACTTTGGTCAAACCTTCACATCTACTTTTGTGAACTTTTAGAAAAAATGCAGGTACTACATGATTTAATTCGACACACCAGTTTTTGTAGGTAGGACTATATCACAGGATGTACATGTATGCCAGCCGTCCCACTTTCCTTGTTATATTGAACAGACATAAAAGAAGTCAACAACAGAAGCAGGTGGCAACCAGGGGCAACGATAAATGAGTTGAAGGGGGGGGGGGGGGGTGTCAGACCTTAAAGTTGTTGACAACTATGCTACCAAAAAAATAACAAGACGGAATAAAGGATCTACGGATTCAAAAGTATTCCCGATGATAGGTAGAAATGTTCCTCATTTTGTAGATGTTTATGTTTTGTTGACTCAAACACCCACTTGGGGTATTGTGAGTCTACAACATGAATGACGATATAATTTATAAAAAAACATTGTCACCCTTCGCCAAACAGCCTCCAAACGGATTCCAAACCGACCGGTGCTTGGATATTTGGCAAACCGGCCGTTCGGGACAAAGTAATGATTTTGTTCGGTCTCTTGTCGGTTTTGTGTCGATTTCGGCTCATGTAACTTTGGTATTATAGATTTGCTGAAGAAAAAAATTTGAGCGGGGGCGTCTAAACCCCCGCACACCCCTTATCTCGGCGCACCTGCGTGGATGGCAACGAAAAAGATGACTTTGATGAAATAACCGTTTTCATATTCCATTGTTTGCAAACCAACAAACGGAGAATGGGGGAATCTTAGCAGAAGATAGGATTAGGACATAGTTGAAATTCCTCTTCATTGATCTATGAACTGTCTGTCGCTTTTAAAGTTCATCTGTTTCCATGGCTAGTATCTCCACAACATGTTATTGCATTTTTAAGTGCACTATTTAGTAATAAACTGTCGCAATCAGTCGAGGCTTTTAGTCTAACCTGTAACAATGCAACATGATAGTTAGATGCTGCTTGTAAGTGTCGGCTTGCATGGTAGTTGTGTCAAGAGAAAATTGTAGATCTATGCATTCAACAGAAATATTCACAGTCAGTAGGTAAAATCCATGAAATATAACTCAATGCTCATTCGTTTAAGCAGCAGAATGCCTCATTCAAATTGGGAATTCGATACTGCAGCTCCACGTAAAATGATAATGCAGATCATGTTTTACCATCATGATGGATGGTTTTACGTAAAAATAAGCTTATTCAATTCAAAATTATGTACTTCTAACGTTTCTAACTTTCCTAAAAATGCATTCGAACTCTCTAATACTGTCAGAAGTATAGTTCCCTTTGCATGAGAAAGACGGAACAGACATGTCTCAGGTCTAATATTTGTTAAACCACCCATGGAATAATATGATGCTAGAAATGACAAGCCAATTGTGGGATCAGTGTTTTAGGATAATGGACGTAGTTTATCCAATTTAAATGACATGGGACCCAATACGTACTGCATATCAAACATAAAATCCCCATTTCATTTTATGGAGTCATTACTCGAAAGCACATCATACAGTCTGCGTCTGCAAATCCCAAACTAAAATTGCTTGATTTTATATTACTCATTTGTGCTATTTCCTCTGAAATGATATACCTGAAACATTGGGAAATACAACGATAAGGATGGAGGCCCGGGGGAGGGGGTAATCAATTCTCTTTAACATGATGATAATGGGTAACAAATGATCATCTAGTAACCATGTAAAGAACTTCAAATTCAGCGAGAAATGTTTATGGCAAGATCAGCAACAAAACAGAATAACATTTCAGAGTATCAGACAAAATTATTTTCACTGTGTAGGTATATCCCACCTAAAAATTGGAAGTCGTGCAAATAAAACGGATGTGATAGAAAATAATGGACTGCGCTTTGACAGGCAATGAAAACATGAGGAAAGTTAGATGAAGTTTAGTCGATGGCAATTTCACTTAATCCCAAATAATATGTGCAGCTGTGTTTGAACTACCCAGGATTAGGATTTTGGCAAGATACCTAATAACGCATTAACTACATGGGAAAAACAGTCAAGTTTCTGTAGCAAGTTTTTTTTAAGAGGTGCATATCGGTGTTTGAACACAACACAGTCTTTAAAGCTTATCAACACTAGTGTGGCTAGGAGGGATTAGACCACACAGCGAGGTCACTGACAGGTGGCTATCTCATCAACTCGGCTCTCAAATAACATAAGAAATAGAGGATCATGGGGGACCAACAGGCACCGATTGGGGAAGTTTTCTATATAGAGGGAGCAAGTAGCTACAAGTAGGACAGTGGGGCTTTAAAATGTCTGAATGAAAGTGAAGATGTCTTTGGAATCTTCAGGAAAGAAAGAATAAAGGGGCAATCGTGGTACCAAACTTTATTTTGGACTGTGTCGCGAATGCACCGCTTCAAAATGAACACCTAAATCAATGAAATCATTGCCATAGTTTACCCGATTCATGTTCTGTTCGATCGTTACTCTGATAAAAAAAAAAATCGAGTCTCCAAGTTTGAAATGAAATCTTAAATATATATATTTTTCTCTCCTCTTGTATTATGATCTATCCCGGATCAAGGTGGGTTAATAAACACAAACACATCTGAGAGCCACTTCTAAACGTATAGGTTTACAGGAGTACCAGGGTTGTCTTGAAGTTTTACAGGAGTACCAGGGTTGTCTTGAAGGTTTACAGGAGTGTACCAGGGTTTTTGCTATAAACTGGTCCGTGTAAAGTGTGCAGGGAATATTTTTTCACATAAAATTCAATTCCGTGATAACGAGCTTCCGTATACACTGTGACGTCACAATTGCTTTATCGCATGTGCAAATCCAAAATCGTCTAATACCTTGATGTCTATAACGCACACAAACATTTCCTAGGCTCGTACCCTCACATGAACAATACCCAACCAAATCTGTCACGTATTGGACTGTGTAAATAGCGTGTGAGTGCAGTGGCGTAGCCCGAGCCCAGTCATTTATAGGGCACTTTTTTCATTGGGGGGGGGGGGGGGGGTGCACCAAACTTACCGCGGGTGAAATGCATGAGAACTTTGGCATAGAGTGAGGGAGGGAGAGTGTGGGAAGGGTCGTGTAAGTTTATGTTCACGTTACCTTTCC
This sequence comes from Strongylocentrotus purpuratus, assembly GCF_000002235.5. Classification (NCBI taxonomy): domain Eukaryota; kingdom Metazoa; phylum Echinodermata; class Echinoidea; order Camarodonta; family Strongylocentrotidae; genus Strongylocentrotus; species Strongylocentrotus purpuratus. The sequence continues at coordinate 27,270,976 of NW_022145614.1, forward strand.
TTCTCATTTTCTTTGCATTCTTCTCCTCTATCCCCTTTTTCGATATAATAGGAGGGGGACCCCACTGTGCCCCCCGCATCTACGCCACTGTTTAAGTGCACCAGCCGCGTTACAATAGCGGTTTGCCCTCCTAGGCCTGGATATTATTCATGGCATTGTGTTCCCAGGATCAAAGATCTAACATCCATGCAAACCATTAAATTCATGACAGCGGCATTGAGTTTCATGTACACCTAATGCCCGTCGCACATTGGTATCATTTTTTTTAAATGTTTGATGATCGTTTTACATGACAGCTATTAAAGCATGCTTGTAGGTAATCAAACAAGGGACCGACGGCTTTAAGTCCTCTCCGTGGGAGTATGTAACGCGGATAACTGCCTTACCAAAGGGCACGTCGAGTACACTTAATTAGTTTTGAACCCGGGACCTTCCGGTTACGGACCACTGCTCTACCGCTGAGCCAACGCATAGCTTATCACTGGCGCTCATCAAGCCTGGGGGGGGGGGGGGGGGGAATTAGCCTATGCGTCAGCAAATTTCGCGTTGTTTGCGTTTTGTGAATTTTGCATTCATTTCTGTAAAATGTCACTCTCACAGAGCGCGTAAGTAATATCAAATATCACATTAGTCACTGACGCAGCTTACGTCAGCAAGCAATGCCTGGCGTATATCGGGCGTTACGTCAAAACTTCAAGTAGAGGTAATTTCATTCGCTATTCCTATGCTCAAAATTATCTTGCTAATCCTCAGCTCCGGTCACCAGTAGTAGCGCAGTCGGGGGTATGGAAGAAGGTAGTGCCTATATCGTGCGACTTTTTTTTTTGGAAGTATGTTTTGCTTTTCGGTATGTCTGTCGAGAACTTTAAAGATTTCGCAATATTTTGGTGAAGGGAATTTTTATAGAAAGAACACGTTCACGGTTTGTCGGTTGTTTTGAAACAACTTTGTCGGTACATGCCGCAAAGGGCTTTCTTCCTGCATGATCGGTACATTTTATAGTCTAGAGATCCAACCCACCCCATTTTGAAATAATAATTGGAATCGAAAATGAACGAATGAATGAAAGAACTTGCTATCGGGATATGCATTTGATAGATAAATTCGTGTTGATTATAAAGGAGAAATTGGAAAAGAGAGGGGAGGAGAAAGGAATAAAGAGAAATAGAGAGAGAGAGAGAGAGAGGAAGGAGAGAGAGAGAGAGAGAGAGAGAGAGAGAGAGAGAGAGGGAGAGAGAGAGAGAGAGAGAGAGAGAGAGAGAGAGAGGGAGAAAGAGAGAGGGAGACAGGAGAGTAAGAGACAGAGAGACATATGTAGACAGACAGGGAGGGAGAGGTGTATGGAGAGATGCAGATATACACGGTGTTAATGAAAAGCTAATCAAATTTAATAGGCCAACTATTTGATCACTACACCATCACATTATAAATGATAAACAGAAGTTAAGCGAATCTCTTCAGCCTTTGTTTGATGCCTTGTTTACGTCATCAGTGCCATGCATCACTGACTTAGGTCCTCTTGAATGTGACAGGTGCCAAACCCACACTTTCCAAGTTGTGGTGCTATCAAAATTTTGGGAATCAATGTCAAAATTATTCATTCTGGTTTTATTAGCTGTTCAAACTTTAACAAATACATGTAGGTGACACCTGTCCTTACCTTTTAAAACAAACACCACCTTATAGACGTGTCCATCTCCTCTCTCGACGCAAAGCTGATTTCAACGTTGCATTGCAAAGTGGTCACATAGCAGAATTGTCACCCCCAAAATCCATCATTTATCCATATATTTTGCCATGAATTATTCATGATTCATGATTTCTTTCAACAGGGTAGTTTCATTCAGTTCCACTGGAAGCCAGTGGATCTGCTTTTCAAGAAAGCCCTGAATGAAAATGATAACTTAACATACATGGCTTTGACTAATGGAAGTGATACCAGGAAGAGCCGTTATTCAATGATCATAATTTGTAATGAAATTATGTGGAGAAAAAACATGAAACATTGCATGGAACCGTCTGAATGCTCTTTGCATACCTGAGCTTGCAGCTGGAAACTGACCATGTTACGTAACAGTGTACCCATCCCTGCACGATATAAGGAATGTCTGTCATCTCAGCATTTCATTCAGTCACAAATATATGGCGAGTGAATATCAGTCGAAAAGTATTCTCGAAATGAGATGGGCTTCATCATTATGTAAACAAGTGTACAAATTTTTGATGTTGTTGTTTTCTTTTATGAGAAATTCATTCAAACTAAAAACTTGGAAAAAGTCGGTTTTCTTTTTGTAATCTTCAAGAGCGGCTCACTCAAACAATTATTCTTGAAATGAGCTGGGCTTTATAATTCTGTAACGAGCGTGTTTTCTTGTTGTTGTGTGTGTGTGAGGAATTTATTCAAACAAAAAACTCGGAAAAAGTGGGTTTTGTATCTGTAACCGTCAAGAGCAGCCAATTCAAACAAGGTGTTGAACATGAAAGCTGAAATGTTACCCCCGTTCGATATCTTAAATGCCATCAGCACTAGTTCGGCTAAAAGGGATTAGACCACCCAGCGAGGTCACTGACAGGAGCTATATTATCACCTCATCAACTCAGCTCTCAATTAACATAAGAAAAAGAGGATCATAGGGGACCAACAGGCACTGATTGGGGAAGTTGTCTATATAGAGGGAGCAAGTAGCTACAAGTAGTACAGTGGGGTTTTAAATATGAAACTGTAAATTTTTTGAATAATTTACCGTTGAACTTTGTTTACATTGTTTTTTTTAAGGAACACGCTATAGACTGAAAGTTAGACAAAGACCGTCAGACGGAAAGCTATAATTCACCTGTGTTTCGTCTGATTTATCAAATCATTAAAACCATAATTAATAGTTTAAATTTAATCAGAAACGCTTCCCTTAAAGTAGAAAATGTAACAATAAGTACCATTTTCCATTTTGAAATCCCAAAGACCATACAACACAATTCCTCCATCTGTTGGTTTTATCATACCAACACAAATATGACTGTCTTAATTTGCCATTTTCTTGTATCGCCTCTCCTTCCCAGAAAAAACCCCTAAAGAAGATCAAATGAAGGAGAAGAAGAAGAAGAAGGATAACAAGGAAGAAGAAGAAGAAGAAGGAGAAGGAGAAGAAGGACAACACGAAGAACGAGAAGAAGGATAAGAAGGAAAGAAAGGGAAAAACAAACATAGATAGTGAAACAACATATTTGATTGGTTATCGAGGGCGAAATCGAAACTATTTTTTTCTCCAAACAAACAAAACACTTCAGGCCATTGTCGTGATTCCACTAAACTTGATACAACATCCGGGTAACAAGAGAGTTTCAAGTGTCGCCATGATTGATAGTTGTAATATCGAATGAATACCAGCAAAAAACCCCGAAATGAAACCAAATAAGTCTTATTTTTATGGTTTCGGAATGCAAATTCATCTTCTTCTTTTTTCTTTTTCTTTGGGCAATATCAGCGTGAATAAGCGTGTCTACAATTGAAGCCGCGTTTTTGTGTGCATTAAATATAAAATTGATATGAAATTTAGAAAGCCCGGTTAGAAAGTCTTTATGAAATATCATACTGTGACCCTTAACTCTTTTGGATATGAAAACCCTACAACGGCGAGAAAAAAGATGCGCGAAAAAGTTGCCGAAATTTGTTGACAGCGATGTATCGAAATCAGTCAATAAAGCGGTTTTTGTTTATTCTATTTCATGAATAGCTAACATTATGACTTACGAATATTCATCATGCATGGTTTAACAATTTAAGGTTTGAAATCTGTATTGAAATTGATGACGACTGTTAATTTGACTGAATAAACTAGCTCTATTTTAAAATTAGATCTTACAGAAACCAGTCACAGAAGTTTTTTCGCGGTTAATTTCACACTTCTTTTTTGACATTTTTAATCGACGGTCGCAGATTCAAGCACAGTGTTTCTCGCCTATGGCGCTTATTATATTAAAAATATTAATCGGATTTTCAAAAGGTCAATTTTACTGATAAATTTCATTATCAAAGTGGATAACATATCATAGGATTATCTGGGCAATTCCAGTACTCTGTTGTTAACCCGTAGTCCAATTGAGTAAGCTATAATTCATATAAAAGGGCACCGCTGCATTTGATTATGCCGTGCACGGGCCACAAAAGAAACAATAACATTTTTTATTGTCAAAATGGCAGTTGCCCTTTTCACTTGTCTTGTCTTAGATTCTTAAAATTAGATTCTTAATCTTAGATTATAAAAGTTGCCCCAATATCTTCATCGATATTCATTTTAGGCAGCTATCTATTTACCTAAATGATTATGCATATTTATTTTGTATTCATCTCATTATTTTTCTGTCTATGCAAACAATAAAAAGCGATAACAAGCCCATTTTGTTTTTTAAACCAAATTTAAGGCGCCTGACAAAGACAACTAACAGAATATTATGTGATTACGTATTTCTATATAAATTTAAAAAAATGTAGGCCTACATGCATGGCAATACTGATAAGTTATACGTTTTAATATATTAAATCTTTATGTATAAAAAAAACCCTTCATTCTTATGTTAAAAAAGTGAAAAATGCGAGCGGGTTAAGATATTTTTTAAATAATAGGAATGGGAAATATGGAAAAATACAATTATTTCCCATTGTTAGATTCCATTGTTATTATCCCCTCCCTCCCCTATCCTTCTATCCCGTTCTTTCTTTGTCTTATAGGCCCTTCACATATTAAGTTCCCCATCTTCAATTTTCTCGCATTCCCCCAGCCCGTTTCTTTCTCTCTTTAGACGCTTTCTCTCTCTCTCTCTCTGCCCTTATGTCTCTCTCTGTCCCTCTCTGTCTCTTTGTTTCTTTCTATCTCCCCCTCCCTCTGTTTCTCCCACTGTCTCCCATCTTTGCTCTGTCCCTCTCTATCTCTTTCTTTCTATCTCCCCCTCCCTCTGTTTCTCCCACTGTCTCCCATCTCTGCTCTGTCCCTCTCTATCTCTTTCTTTCTATCTCCCCCTCCCTCTGTTTCTCTCACTGTCTCCCATCTCTGCTCTGTCCCTCTCTATCTCTTTCTTTCTATCTCCCCTCCCTCTGTTTCTCTCACTGTCTCCCATCTCTGCTCTGTCCCTCTCTTTCTCTTCCTTTCTTTCTATCTCCCCCTCCCTCTGTTTCTCTCACTGTCTCCCATCTCTGCTCTGTCCCTCTCTATCTCTTCCTTTCTATCTCCCCCTCCCTCTGTTTCTCCCACTGTCTCCCATCTTTGCTCTGTCCCTCTCTATCTCTTTCTTTCTTTCTATCTCCCCCTCCCTCTGTTTCTCTCACTGTCTCCCATCTCTGCTCTGTTTCTCTATTTTATTAGACACTCCACTGGTATTTGGAACACCGAATGTCAATGTTCCCACCCTGAATAAATGACCCAAATTTGTGTCTAAATAAATGAATAATGATAATAATATTAAGATTAAGCCTTATCAGTATTAATGGTGTACTCCCTAATGGTGTCACGATTCAATTCCTTCATTTCTTTTCCACGGATCTCATAACTAAAAAACCCATCTCATTTATACAAATTCGCTGGAAGTTTAGGCATTTATAAGGAAGGTGAAAATAGATATTTGGTACATCGTAATTTCTTTTAAAATGATTTAAGTTCGGGTTTTAGTAACGTTATAGCAACTCTTTTCGAAAAATTCAACCTATCACTTCATGCGTCACTTATTGTGATGGGCGATGACGCATTAAGTAATTCGTAAATGATTTTTCGGGATGTACAATAGAGTAATGAAATTTCCTCGAGTTGATTTTTCGGAAATAGTTGCGATTGTATTTAGTCTGCTTACATGACTACAGGCCAATTTTTCTGAGGAAAACTTGTTTTTATCTACTTCAAACAGCATGGTATTGATTTCAGAGGCCGAGGAGTAATGGTTAGAAACAGAAACATCTTTTTAAAAGTCTAAACACGGCATGGGACTACACGACAAACAGCACGCAATCTCACAAGCACAAAGTTCACAATTTAAAACGTTTGTTTCTTCGTATTTAAAATATATTTTGTTATACATTTTTTATCACTTGATGTATGCGACAGAGTTTGTTTGCTTGGCAAATATACCGTCGCCACAATATATGACATAATCATAATCCACATTATATACATAATGGTACTTTCAGGTTTATAATAAATATACTAAGATAAATACTATACACAGAATTATGTCATTGGATGAACTTTTTATGAGAAAAAAAATACATCCGATTCAAATAGCACTTTATAGTCGTTTATAAGGCTTCATCTTGTGCGATGAAGATGTATCACGCGTGACACTTTTTTCTGAGTGATTCGCTCGTAAAAATGGAGATAATATCAATATTAACACAATCATGCAATTTTATTGAGATATAGGTGATCGTGTTCGCAATGCTGAAGGGCATATTACAATGCATTTGTTGTGATTCATGCGAGCATTAAAATGGAATTAATTACAATCTCACAGAATAAAAATGAAATCTTTGAACAGTGAACTCTATAAATGTTCCCGTAGCAATCATAATGCTAAAGGGAACTGGGCTTTAATAAGCCCCCTCAAATTATTGATTATCAATCAATTTGAGCGAGACAGGTGTATAAAATAAATGCAAGATTCCCCCCAAAAATAAAACAAAAATAAAATTCTTGAGTAGCAGCACCTGTAAGCAGTGGTATAAGAAGACAGTATCTATTTATAATACTTTTGAACTATTGAAGTTTGACCCATTGTATTTTGATCTGTTCTCTCTTGAAAGTAGGAAGGTAGTGACCGAAACAAAAATGCATTAGTGCAACTTAATAAATATTTGAGAAATAAGAAATCAGGAAATTTATTAAAAACTACCGATAGTTTTGGCTCTATATTAAACCCCCAACGGAGCTGCAATTGTCAAATTTAAAGGTTTAAAGCTCACTCTTATTTCCAGGGTTCATTTACATTATTATACCAAATGGCATTATATCTGGTATTGCGAAATGGTTTGATATATTGTATCATAATTCTTTGAAATGATATTCATTAGTAAAGTAATCATTTCTTGATAAAAATATCTTTACGATTTCTTTTGGAGAGATTATCAAGAAAATGATACGATATCATATGTACACTTCAGCCATATACACATATATGAAATATAAAAAAAAGAAGTAGGCACACACCAGATGTAATGTACATTAATATATCATGTACAAATATTTTCCCTCTCGAGAGTTGTTATCAGATGGCATAATTAAAAACAACAACATCATCATCTTATTTTGTTCTTCTTTTGCGGAGTAAAATTGGCATAATCAAAGCTTGGACTAGAATAAACATTCCAAGCGGAAAATACAATCCAAAATACACGTTATATAGGGAGCATTTGGAAACAAGATTGTATACGCATCTCCTATTTAGTCATAAAATGATCGATATTTTAAAATTGCTACCGGGGAAATTTTGAATGGTTGTGAATTACATGCAAACGATCTCTACAGAAGACAAATAATGCCTGATATCAACAAAAACAAAATACGGAATTAAAATATCACTTGAAATATGAGTTCATACCCAGTAACAGGTTTTCATTTTTTCAATCAACGAGTTCCTTAGGTTGCAATATGTTCGTCAGTGATATTTGATATAACTCTATTCCTACTACCACAATGGTCCCAAATCATATAAATACTATATAAAAAGGGAAGAGGTCGTTCAGGTTTACTTCTGCATCCCCTAATAAAAAATGTCAGCACCTTTATAGATGTTATTACATGTATTACAAAATAGAAATTTAGAATAGAAACTTATTACGTCACCATTATGTTAATGACGCAGCGTCAAGACCACCGTTAACTCATTTTATCATACCCCTCGTATACGAGGCGTCATTTTACCTGACGTAGAGTTGCGTCATTTTACCTGACGTAATACTACGTCATTTTACCTGACGTAATACTACGTTATTTTGCTGACGTAGGGTTACGTCAATGACGGCCGCGGTATTTGACATTCAATTTGAGAGTTACATCTTTCAAAAGAATTACAAGACTAACAGTGCAGACATATACCTTTGAATTACTTGTGGATGCGCATATACATGGATTCGACTGAAGCACGAAATTAAGACTCAACAGGACATTTTCGTAATGTCATCAAATGTAATGCACAAATCTTTGATAAGTGCCTCGTTATAGATTATTTCATTCACATGTTATGATTAATTAGAGTACAATAGTCAGAATGCGAAGTGCATACATGTGCATTACGTGCTGTTAGGTAGGATAAGCCATAATGTTTGTCCTATCTGGCAACAATTAATGTATGCAACTCGCATCTTGACTATTAAAATACAATTATTCGTAACAGGTGAATGAAATAATTTGTAACAAAGATTTGTGCATTAAATTTGATAACATTGCGAAAATCGTCTATTGAGGTGACTCCTTGCGTGCAATAAGGCTTACTGTTACTGATTCCCGCAATAAATGTTGCTAATGAATTTCATTGCCATGGATATATGATTACATACAATGTTTAATGATGGCAATCTATAATGTGAATTCATAATACTTTTGTAGACACGGAACCATTAAGGTAAATAATATGATCCTTTATCGTACAGGTGATACAAATACCGTCTTTGTAGAGAACATACTCTAACCGAACAATATTTTGAATACTGAATAAACAATTGAAAATGTAATTTCCCTAAAAAACAATCACCGATGTATTAAAAAAAGGTAACAAATGTTTAATGGCAAGATAAATACAATTGATGAAGATAAACGACGTAGAAAAGGGCAGTATAGTAAGGAATTATTTTTTTTTCGTAAATCAACAAATGATAATAATGATAATAGTAGTGAGTTCTTACATAGCGATCATATTCTATCAAACATTACACTCCTGGCACTTCACACAATTATCTCTTGTACTTTTCGGGGCCAAACAGCCTAACAATGATCAATGTTTCATCTCGTTGAACGATGTTTGAAGGAATAATCAGAATAAGTTAATGAATAATGAGTTAGATTTGATTGTGATTAATTATCGAAAGATGTCTGATTTATTCAATTTGAGCACACACCTTGGGTGATAATTAAGCTCAATGTAGTTCATTGATTTTGAATAAACCTCATTGTCTGTATATCAAATTGGAATAATGAACATAAGGTATTTGTAACATTAAGGTCAAGTTGGGTCATGTTTTAATAACATGATATCATTATGTAAAGAATTGATGGGACCGCATGATTACATTATAAAATAGTATAAAGATATGTTTTTAAAATATCATGCAAGACAGAAGCATAGATCACAAAATAATGTACCGCCACAGAAAGCAAAACGAAAATATTTTTTGCTTTTAAGAAGATCACAGATCCCTTCGTTGTTTTCAATGCATCACGAAGTTGTCTGATGATTCTTAAAGTCGGCAATGTCTCCTCACACCGGCAACGTCCAATGGATGTCACGTTGAGGTTTCACACAGCTGTTTATAGTGTTCTTTGTGAGGAAAAGTCTGATACACTTGTTCCGTGTCATACGGAATAGCGTATATCGGGCGGTTCTGTGGCGGCTCTCTGGTACGAATGTCTCCTAAGCCGCACAACAATAACCAAGAGTATAACTAATAAAACGAGCATGAAAATCAGTGCTAAAGGTGTGCTGATTTTTATTCTCCTTTCCGTCCGGATATCTTGTTCTCTTTTTTTGTCCCTACCCACTGCATTGTTTCTTAGTCTCTCTGTGACAGTTAATATTGCTGGCAGCGACAGCGTCGTTGTCGGCGACGCGGTCGTTTCCCTCGTCGTCGGCTCTGGAGTGATTATAGGTTTGCGAAGGATCTCCAGATTGGCCTGCCGGACGGTGACCAGTTTCTCCTGGCAGAAGATCCCGCATGCCATCACGTCAGTATCGTTCGTCCGCACGTTCTTGATGGCCATGTGCGAGCCGTCATCAGAGATGATGATATGGTCCTCGGGCGGTGGTTCGCCGCCGATTGGAAACCAGACAGCGTTGCCGTCCTCAAGCGTCGTCGAACAATCGAACTCGATATCGTCGCCCTCCGACGCGATCGGCATCCCAGGGTCAATGGTGATGATCTCCGGCGTCGTGGGAGAGGGCCGCTTATTGACGATCAAGGGTCCGATATTGCAGTTCCTTGGAGCGTTCCTGTTCGACTTGAGGCACTCATGCGATAAACATACTAACGAACATATGAACGTGGCACCAGTCAATTCAGGTGTCGCCACGACAGAATGTTCACTAAAAATAAATTCCGAGCGATCCTCGATTGGTGTGGATATCACATCGATGCTTTTATTAAGTTGTCGAAACCAAATCAAATGCCATGGTGGGATTCCCTTCTCCGACTGACACTCAAATCTTAAAGTATCACCTTCCACTACTGCTGCTTGTCTTTTGCCATTCAGGTAGCACTCTGGGTAATGCAACTCCGGCACGTACCTGACTGTGATGTCGAGAGTTGCTGCTGCTCCAGGGCGGTTGATGCCCCGACACGTGTACTCGCCGCTGTCATTACTATGCACGAATTCGATCGTCAGATTAAAAATGCGACGCGTATCGTCTGACGTATCGTGCGATACTGACATGCGTTGAACGTCCGCTGCAGGAGCAAGAATATCGTGCGTGCTCAATCGCTCCACCTTGTACCAAGACGCTGTCAAGATTGTTGGATCTAACACAACGCAACTAAGCGTTATCGTGTCCCCTTCCGCTGGATTTGATTCTACTAAAAACGCTTTGATGGCAGCGCCAGCAGTAAAGTTTGTCCTCGTGGAAGCGGTGGGCCAACCCGAGTGGACCTTACCAACGCTCTGTACCGACGTTGATTTGAATTCCTTATTCGGGATTGTCGTCTCTGCTAGGTCTGTGCTAGTTCTTTCATCTATCACTCCATCTCCTCTTGTGCCACCAGCTGCAACGAGTATTGTATCAGTTCTGATGTCTGTAGGGTGTTCTGGTGGGAAGTCGGTGGCCAATGGTGTTGACAGATCGACCAACTGAGAAGCGACGTCACTGGCAAGAAAAAGGGACATCAGGATGAGACTTGGGAGGAGTTTATCCATCTTGCTGTGTCACTCCGGGTCCAGATGAACTCTGAAAGATATAAAAGTAAAACAGTGGCATGATCATTTGTTAGGCTAGGAAGAACAAGACAGAGACATTACCTCGACAAAGAAATTACAAAACAAAGTGACTGCATATTGGTATATTCAAGGCAAACTAACATCAGTGTGGCCTTTGGAAAGAACGGAAACATGTAGAAGTTCATGTAGAATCTTCGAAGGTGATTGCACCACACAGACAGTTCATCGTTCCTGATTTTGCAATGCCCTGATATAACTCGAACGCTAATATGGCTACCACTCATTTTGGTTCAGGCATCTGGTAGCCCTTTCTGTTGTGATAGGTGCCATCGAGTCGTCCCCGACTCCTGGTGACTTGGTTGACAAACCCTCTCTAAGCTACTTTGTCCTGTGCAAGTACGTAGATCTCTCTTAACGAGCCCTTTTTAAGACACGCAATAAACACCAACGCCCATCTCATCCACTAAAATCCGTTCCAATTCAATGTCTCACTATCGCAGTACACCTTTCTATACCAAGAGTCTGAACTTCTTTAATTCTAGAAACGCCAGAAACAACATTCAATTATTTCCCTGAACTTCGTTTGAGTTGATATCTTCACAAACATGTTCAGGATGTACCTTCCGTATACTGAGAAGCTCGCTATTCCTCCAAATAGCAATCATAGAATCAGCGACGTCATCGCGACTGTATGTATTGATTATCAAAAAGAAAAAGGTATTTTCTACAAAGAGTGTCACTGTGATCATAAAAGTCATGTTTCATAAACCATTCGCAATATTCTTCAGACATCGTAGATTGATGGCTTATGACACCCATTGTCTGTTGTACTTTACCTACCTTGCAGATGTAAGGAAGTTTTGACAGTTACATTCTAAAGGTACTAAAGGTCTTTTTCATCCCATGTTTATACCCAATGGCGTATTCTGTATTATATCACTACAGGTAGTCCCGATACGTGCTCCGTCACAAAGGAACCCTGTAGAATCGGCTCAATTTTTCAATAGCTGGGTATTGTTGTTCATAAATATCTGGGTAACTTTTCAAAATATTTTAAGAGCAACACGATTGATTCTAAATCCCCTTGATTTGTAACGTCCCATACCGACCCAATTATACCTGAATCGAGTGTTCTGTTGTCAAACCTCAAACATCAGGGGATGGTGTCTAGTCGAGGTTTCGTTCTCCTTGTGTTCGAATTCTATTTCATTCTCAGCTGTTTCTTCTTTGAAAGCCTTCTCAGCACTATGAAGTGCAGTTAAATTAAAGAGTTGATAAATGGGTAGATGGAACAATGGTTGGAGTCGTTGGCCTATTAAATGGAGTGTCAGTGACCCTGTTGCAGTCAATCCTCTGCTTCTCCTCCATTCGTATTCATAGGTGTAACATGTGACTTTGACATAAGGTACTGTCCCCCAAGATAATGCAGATGCAGTAATTGAGGTCATACGACTACCAACTAAAGATACTCAAAGAAAACAAACATCCATATTTTCAGACGCATATGAACCAGTATTGCTGAAGGAACTTTAGCTCAGGTCTGTTAAAATGCACTGAGATACACACCATGAAAATAAACTGCATATAATTTGGGCTGGTCCTAGCGAGGATCTTTAACCATGATCGACAACAATGCAGATGCTTTTTCATTGCTCTTAAAGAGAGAATGACCATAGCAAAGACAGAAATAAATGGGACTTCAAAAAACAAGTTCATGTATTCAAATCTAATGCACATGTTTATCGCATCGGTTACTCTTGATGTTGAACATACCTGACATAGTAACAACTGATGTATGAAACCTACTGCACAAACTGTGGGATTAACTAAAAAACACTTTAGAAATATGATTGATATTACTATATTCTAAATGAAGAACCATTATTCATGAATTCTTAGTGTTTGTAAGGCTTATTTTAACGGAAATTACAAGAATTAAATCTAATTTGTGAGTCGAGGAACTGATATCTTGAGTGGCTTTTAGATGGTACCTTAAAACCCATATCAACGTCTCCGTCTGGTGCAGCGTTAGCAAGGAGATTATTGCGGTTTATTCTCTTCCATCAATAATAGCATCATCATTTTAATAATGGCGGTAAGGAATGACCTTGAACCAGAAAAATTACTGTAGGCTAATGCGAGGTCATATTATCTGCGCTTCAATAAATTAAATCAGTGATGTCGGAAACCTAGTTACCATTGCTCAGAGATTTGTTTCCTGTGTCGTGCACAACCCCTTTCAGCTTGCTTTGGTGCCTGTGTTAACACTTCTTTCTCGTTTCAGTGCATGAAGCAATGAAGGACACACGTTATGATAAACATATAGCCAATGTTTTGCAGAGTTGCAGACTGTGTTAACGAGCTGAGAGTCAAACCACCTGATCTAAGGTTTGCAGAACGTGTGTATTGGCACAACAAATCGGAGATATTCTACATTTGCTTCGCCAACATTTAGCTCAGATTGAATTTGGACATCGTCAAAGATTTGATTTTAGAGTTAGAGTGTTGGATCCAGCTGGGTTGAAGCTATGAGAATCAAGCTTATTAAAGCCCATGCTTTGAAAAGTTGTAGACTTTGTTTATGAGCTCACAACATTTGACGAGTGTGCGCATGGGTACCATCAGTATGATCAGGTAGATAATGTGGGCAGGAAATATCGAGGGTCCGACGTTTTGCTCCGGATTTACATTTCGTCGAAGATTTAGGGTTAGCGTTAGTATTGGATCCAGGATAGAATTCATGAGACGTACTCCTCCAGACGTGTAAAACATTGATCGCGGAGGAATTTGTCACTTGAGCAAACGTGGTACAATCGAAATACCGAGGGAGTGTCTGTCCGTAGGGAGACGAGGGTAATCTCAAAGGACCCAATTCAACAAAAGATCGGTAATGGCTTGATGGTTTGCCTTTGATGGTAATCACGGCTGCAGACAGTCTACGATCAATCACAGACAGAATGGATAATAGACTGAAAGGCCTGTAGCAGTGATCAAAATCAATATATACTACCTGTCCAAAGGTACAATATGACAAGTTCTGGGCCCAGTATTAAAGAGTTGCGACTGATTCATATCAATCGCAACTTAAAATCAGTCGCGACTGTGTACTTAATAAATAGGAGTTGCGATTACTTTCAAGTTGCGATTGATTTGAATCAATCGCAACTCTCTTTAAGACGGTACCCTGGACCGCGTAATATGAAGAGTTATGATTGATCTTAAGTTTGATCAATACACGATGAGCCATAGATTTACGCTCAATCAACGTTGTATTTATATTTAACCAAAATCCATGTTATTTCAACCATGGGTATGTCCATGTTTCAACAAACACATTCTGAAGTTTCAGTGTAGCAGTGATTCTCAATATGTACTTTCAGCTCCACATTTCTACTGTATTATATTATCTTCTTTCTTAAAGTACTGCTTCTCAAAATGTCATGATGCTCAAATGATCGAGACTATTGTTTTTGTCGGATTCGAGCGGTACTCGGATTCGAAATGCGAAGGTCGTTGGATGTAGCTATGCCATGACATGATCTTTGGCAGCCATTAGTTTACATTAACTTTGCCACTCTCCACCCAGGTGTAGTAATCGAGGTAACCATGGTAATTGAGTACTCCGTAAGATTTATTCCAGGACACGCGATGTGTTTTGGTAGCAGGTAACGGAGTTGAACTGGGGTCATAATTTTCAAAAGCACCTTGGAAGCGCGTTGATACATTGTATCATCATAATATGAACTACACCAAAAAAAAAACATCATTATTTTCATCATCATGTGTTTAGTTATTATTATGACAGAAACATTCACGATCAAAAGAGACATTGTTACAACCATACATAAAGCAGTAGCAAAGAAGAACCAAACCACTGTCATGACTGTGAAATGGATAAACGATAAAATGTGAATTACATTCTTGTTGGAAAAGAATTGATTTCAAATCTCCATGAAAAAAGGGGATTTGGTAAAATACCGATTTGGCGAGCAAGATCAGCAAGGCGCAGATTTATATCCATCTAGACTTGCGTCTCACACAAAAGAACAAAAAGACCATTGCGATTGCCCATCCAACCACCGACTTGACTTTGAATAACATTCAATATCATTTTCGTTCTCAAGGCAGAAATACGACAGTAAAATTGTATTTGCAAGCTCACGGGCACATCAAACGAGGAGAGACATCGCTTTTCCTTTATCTTCTCGTAGAAATTATGTGCAGGAAGTGGATTTTCTTTTAAAAGCCGCGGATTGCTTTTGTTGAAAATCTACCTTTCAAATCTCCTTTCTCTCCCGTAATGTATTTGTCATAAGTCTTGAAATCGTTCTGACGCCAGCGAGAGCTAATGGCAAACTTGAGCGACTTTACTCCAAAATTTAATTGTGGATGTGGTCGTTGGGATTGGGTAGGGTGGTTGGTTGGTGTTAGGGCTGTCCTGCTGCAGATACGTTGGACCATTGTCGTGAATGTGTTGCCATTACTATACAACCTATATGCAGCTTGAGGGTATCTTAAGTACAAGTAAATTCACACAAATTGTGTGGTTTTATGATACAATGGGAGGCCCGTGGTAGAGGGGGCTGGGGGTTCAGAGCAGTCTCATATTTGACCGCACGACTTGATAGACACGTGCTCACCACGGCATAGGGCACTTCACTCCCTTCCCTTTGAGCATGTTGAATAACCCCAATATTTTACTTGTGCCTGTGACCTGTGTAGCACCCCACTTGTAAAAAGAGATTCACTGGGTGGGTTTAAAAATGCTTCTACCTTTTGTAAAAGAGACGTCAGCTACGTTGCGTTATTACCTACGCTAATAAAGCCTATGAAGACAATTGGCGCACGCGCCAATAATTCAACGCAATGTTCTCGCCGACGATTTCGTAATCGCTTTCTATACGTTGCCACTTTCAGATGGAGCGTCGGAAACAGTGCCAATCGCTGTAACAGTTCTGCGTCAGAGATTGGCTCCGTGTGTGCAACGTGAATTGCATGTAATACATCATAGACGATTGATAATGCAGCAGATATACAGCAGTTCATTATAAAAATGGCGTCATGTTCAGTAAATAATATGATTCCACCTTATTCAATCGAGATACTTACCCGAACTGGTGAACTATAGGATGCGACATACCATGCATACCTTCCCCAAATATATAGATAGAAGAATATATATATCTTGGATGTCGGCGACAATAGCTCCTGCTATGTCCTGTTTATTGGAGCGATATGTACGTGCGAAATCACAAATATCATTCGTTGCAATGTTCAATTAAATCGAAGCACTCGGTTTCTTTCAAGTACAGCTATGTCATTATGAGCAGTGGATTAGGTGTGGGCGTGTGGGACCTATTCCAAGTTCTAAAGTACACGTCGGGTCTTCACTGCAGCACACACCAACATGACTCGTGCAGAAGCGCTAATGAAAAACATTTTCGCTTCAGAACTTATATCAAGCGCCGAAGCTAAAAAGCCCCTTCCTTCGTCTGCGACACAATCCCAAATTACATCCCAAACAAAAAGATAGCGAGGTATTAAAAGACTCGCTGACATGCCGATAAATCAACTTTCAAAGATGGCGAAAAGTGTAGCATCAGTACAAAGGGATTCTATTCAGAAAATCCCTCGTCAAACATGTCTTTGCAAAACCACACTCATAAACTTTGAACTTGAAAAGTCAATTATACAATCTAGCCCTCTCAAACGGCAAATCCCCATTTAACTTTGCTCTAACCTAACCATCGTTTTTGGAAAGAAGCACTTCTGGTAAAGAGTTTTGGGAACAAACAAATATTGAATAGAATTTCATTGCTAGTTCATTAACAAATGTCCGGAAATCGATCAATAGTATATGTTTTAAATATTTGTTTTGGAAGGTAACCTTCAGTATTTGGAAGAATGCAAGTACGTAAATAAGCTAAAGCTACTTCTCAACATGTGTAATTGCTGACTCGATACATTACCTACTAAATGGACCATGACATTAGGTCACGACCATCCCCGAATGCGCTCTTTGATTTGATTCTAAAGCTGAGGCAAGATTTCTTCATCAAGTTTGAAGGAAAAAAAGATATACACACTACAGTAGTTTTGTAAACTTTTAGCCTAGAGATTGTTATCATTAAGGCATTTCTTTGAATTTACACGCTTATAGCATTTGACCTTTGACCATGTTGATGATAAGTATGATTATATTAATTTAAATTATCAGTTAACTCGCAGATTAAAATGAAATGACTCACCTACATATAATTTGAGCAGAGCTATTGAGTGGAGTTTAACCTTCGGTACTCTTGATAATTAATTTGTTTAAAGTTTTTTTCGCAACTAATTGAAATGATCAGTTTGCTAGCATGAAGAAATCATCTTATATTGAACGGAATTTAACCTTTAATCCTGGTAATGATAATTACAAATTGCAGTTAGCATGGTTAGCGCGAACATAGTGATCAAATCTTAATAACTCCATGCTCTTCCCCAGAAATGTTCGTCCCCACCTAATCGATCATAATGTTTTCCAATTATAGTGAATTTGCTGCAGATGAATCGTTTGGGTATATCTTTAAAGGTAAAGACCAGTTATGGTCATGCGATTGCATTGTGAAAGAAACGTTGTGGAATCGATCAGAAAAGGTTGATCATCTAGCATCTAGCATCTGCAAGGTTCTGGAATCATCAAAATGATAAGAAATTTGGCCCATTCTTCGTAAAGTTACAAGCACTATACACAGAAAGATGTATATGGGACTACCCTATATCTCTCACAGACCATGAGAGAAAAAAATTTACGAAATATATGAATTAGTAGGCGGTTTCCCGGCAAATTTTGTATCATCATGCATTAGTCAAAACATATTCTTTCACATGATTGGTAATGAGAGCTACCATTTCATTTTTTTTTTAAATTGGGGCTTTTCCAATACTGGTCTTTACCTTTAAGAACATCTCTTTATCAATGCAAATACCATGACATATGAAAAGCAGTAAGTGCGGCCTATACAGGGGTATATTCAGGAAAGGGTAGCGCCGACGTACATGTATACAGCTCGTATGTATGAAAGCCTATCAAACCTGCCTAGGGGTACATTTCCCCCACCCCTCCAGACCGCGGAAGGATTCAGCCCCTATCTTTTAATTTTCTGGATACGCCTGTATAATGTAACACGATGATCCACAGATTTCATTACCCAAAGATTCAAGTTCATTTATCAGCAGTAAATGGCGTCTCATATCGATTTGAGCGTGAAGTTTACGATAGCCCTCCAGGAAACATGAGCACCTGCGTTACTTGGCTGGGTGTGTGTGATATTATATTCCATTTATTACCAAGAACACTGTATATGTTGCATTGTACATACAGTGTCTTTACATTGGAAATGCGACGATAGTGTTTACAAAATCCTTTCTACTTCCCATTGGATGTTTTATCCAACGTTTTATTCCAAATTATTCAAAGGGAATATCACCAGACAAGATATACACAGATATTTAAGCTATAACAAATTCGTAGTCAATGCATCGATTCGAACTAAGAATGCATTTCGATGGCAGACAGTAATTTTCGGCGATTAAAAAACATTTTCAAGGTTAAAATGTTCTGGAAATACCAATAAAACATTAAGTAGTTTAACCTTTTCGTCGCAATTCTTTGCTGTAAGGATAACTGTGCATTGCATTACATAATAAGTAGTGAACAATGATGTGCTCTTCTATTGTGGAAAGTAAATGTCATTGGATTGAACTAGATTGCAACGAACCGAGATACAATCTTTATTCGTGAAATCTCTTGAAGGATTCAGGAACAGTAGGGAAGTTTGTGAGTACTTATAACATAATGTATAAGTATTTGTCACGTGGTGGAAACCCACGTGATCAATATGGGTCCAACTTCGATGAGAACGCTGTGCATTTATGTTGAGTCTTTTTAATCTAAAATCAACATCTTTTATCTGCTTTCTTTTGAAATTTCCTTCAACATTAGTGTTCTGTCATTGTAAGCCTGTCCTGACAAAGAAAATCACCTTGTGATTCTCGAGATCAGATTAAAATAACCTGTCAGATTAATTCTGCTATCATAAATTTCCACCGAAAATGCTCATCCTCCTCTTCCTGCATTTAACGGTGCGGAAGAGCAGGGCACGCAAAACAAGGTCATAACGAACCATTGTTACACCATGTATTCCCAAAGACTACTTTAGGCCTGGCGGATAAAGCCGGTGACTTATGATGGCATTAATTAGTGTATATTGCCTTCCCATGTTTGAAACGGCCGTGGGAGAGCTATTCTTTGCCGTGTTTTGCTTTCGCTTTTGGCTCACGGATTCATGGCATTTAGTCCAGGTTATGTCAACGTTCAGTGCATGGTGGGAAATCCGTTTAAAGGAAGCAAGCAACAACAACAACAACGAAATAATAGCGACATTGGCATTGTGATCTCGCGTTAGTGGTGTTGAACATCAGACATTGGCCTCTCAGAGGCTCAGCCCATGGGGTACGGCGAACATAGCCAGTGGAACAGAACAGTTCTATAGAATGCTCTGTGCATATTTCATACAAGGCACTATTCATGTCCCACATCAATCAAAAAAATGTTTTATAACAATCCTTACTTTAACGATGTCTCGTTGTTTGCATTCTGTAAATTCATAATAAAAATGAAGTCTCCCATTCACCTGAGTGTGTGTTTATAGCTTATCTTCGGTTCAATCATATATACTGCCACCGATCATCAGATAATCATCATCCCACTGGGTTTGGCTAACGGAACAGATAGGTTCAACAGAGTACTGCAAGGTTGGTGTTCGGTACTACAGGTATTAATGTTCAACATCAATCAAAATGTCCATACAATATCCACTCCTTTTTTTTAACGATTTTACTTTATTTCTCGAATTATGTCATACATGAACAAGTATTCTGTTATTAAGTCGTCATGTTATCTGTCATATCATCACAATATTTGTGTAGCTTTTTGGTCGATGTCAACTGTCAAAGGCTAAAGAAGCAGAACGATTCCATGAAATACATGCGCATGTTTAATATAAGGTACTAACTTCATTCGATCCCCAGGTTGACGTGGTGTCGCTGTTTCCTTTAATTCTATTATACAATATCAACTATTCTTTTACAAATTCTCAATAATTCAAAGAAGAAAACACATTTCGCAAAAAGCAATTAGCATTTTGCAAAGATCAAGATAAAGTTTGCAAAGATCAGGACACATTTTTGCAAAGAACACGACCTCAACTACTTCCGTAAAATGATCTCAAGGGTAATTTCATTACCCTATTGTATATTATATAGAAATCATGTTCGTATTACGTAATACGTCATTTGTAATGGACGCGCATTGTTAAGGGTGATGGACATGGCTATTTAAATTGCCTAAAGTTGATTTTCAAAATAAGTTGCGAATGTATTAGAGATTAAGACACATTTTGTAAAGATCAAGACACATTTCGCAAAGATCAAGATACATTTTTCCAAACAGCTGCTACCCTGGACAACCAACCCTAGGACGAAGTTTTGAGCCGAGTCTTTGGGGTAGCTGTCTGAGGGTGTATAATTTAGCCCCTGGGATAGTTATCCGGGGGTAAATGTCCTAGGAGTCTGATAATGTCCGTAGTGTGTTTGTTCGTGGGTTAATATCCTAGCTAAGTTTTCCGAGGGAAGTTGACCGGGCATACACATCTCATAAAACAGCTTTGAAAACTTATAACGAGCAAAGTCTGATTATTCTTGATCCATAAACATTGACGACCATTTCAAGTTCACACAGGTGAGAAGCCTTGAAAGAAAACTTTCAATTCAAAAGTGTTAAATTTTATCGCAAGGTGTTTATCATAAATATAGCTTGTATACGTACTTCCTTTTGCTAGCACAACCTCCTTTGGGGTTCAAATTAACTGTGGTATCAAACATATTCTGCCGAATTATAACTTCTGCTGTAGATACAAACAAAGTGATTTTACTATATTTCTTCATTTTGCAGCTTCTCTTTGCGTTCCAAACACACTCTGCTTCCGTCATACATTCATCAATTAAAAAGAAAATCCTCTCTCTCTCTATCTCTACCGCCTTTCTTTATACCCCACCTCTCTCTCTCTTTCTCTCCTTTTTGTCTCCCTCTTCCTACCGTGTTTCGATAATAACTTTTCCAATCCCCTTTCTGGTGTTTGCCATTTTGCCATTAAAATAAATATGGTCTTTTCAGCTAACAGGCATTCGATTCAAGAACATCCTTCCGGTGTTAATGTTTCTCTTGCTTCGCTATTCATCGCTTGAAATCATGATAAAGGAACTACCTGTACAACATTCCACTTTGTAAATTAGACAAAAGATTAACCTTGTTCTTTCACGGTGTGGAGAGCACAATACCAGGCACGTAAGAAATGAATTACTGTCATTATATAGTGTGCTTGATAAAGATTAAAGGTAGTCCCCAGATCAAATGATATGCCGTCCAGGAGACTCTCCAACAGCCAATCAGAACAGTGTATCACAGTAAAGCAGTGGGCTTATCTGTGTCAAGATTGGTTTGCAGGAAAACACATTTTGTCAGTCAGTGTCTGCACTGCAAGACTAGGCTGGCATCATACTGCATTTGCTCTGTATCTAGTTGCTCCGGGCACAGCCAGAGACTGACAGAGCTCATTTAATCAGTAAGCATGCATTTCATATCAAATTGTTTTTTGCAGATATCCTACTTTTGGACCTTTGAATATTCATTGTACGGGTTAGTGTTACTCTTAATAGTAAAACTCTACATGTTCTTTTTGACAGGTCTTCCCTATCAATATCTATATAGAAACGCACAACTTTAAAAGTACGAAGATAAACCGATAGCAAGGTGGCCTGTTCTTCAATAGAACATGTAGAAGATACCCTTCAAACCCATTATAAATACTTCCAAGAAGACGACTGTTTCACATGCTGTTGATTATAAACCAGACAGACACAAACAAATCAGACAAACCGCCACTGTCTGTAAAAAGTACTATGTTCTCGGCAAAGGACATACCAAGGTAACGTGAATTTTTTGTTGTTTGCCCTTTTGAAAAGGCTTCCGACTAGCTTCAACGCTAACGGCCCCAAGCAAATAAATACAAACTTAGCATCAAAATCGATTATTAACACTGAACTTGAAATTCAATTAGCCAAAAGAGAACAGATTTAACGTTGCACAGAGAGCTATTCTAGTATTTGACACCAAGCACCAAAATGTTAAACGCGGAACACCGGCTGACTGCGAGGGAACACACGTAGTCCAAGTGGTCAAGGCTTATACATACGCGATGCCAAGCACCAACACTTTGACTGTTTAGCACCTTTAATGAATGTTTTAACCCACAGTGCCCCATGGAAGACCAATTAATGTTGAATGGTCTACCCTGTTAAAAAAATAATTTTATAAATGAATAAATAAAATTAAACGAAAACGCTCGAAGCTTTCATAATGGATTTCTGCGTGAAAAAGCAAAACATCCACACTGAAACTCTACGAATTGGCAAAATTCTACTTTGTTTATAACTCACTGACTACACTGAGTATACATTTATAATGGTACAGATCTAGGCCATGTAGGCCAAGCTTCGAACACCTTTTACACCAAACGATCTTGAAAATTTCACGAAGGTCCCGCGTCGGCGAGCATGAGCTAAAAAGTGCGTACAGTTCATGGCTACTTGTCTGCCGTGTTTAATCACGTGATCTTTCGCATCAAACCCCGAACAATGGCACCCAGTAAGACGTCTCCTAAACCCGTCCTCCTCTTTTCTTCTTCTCCCTTTCCCCGTCTTTTCATTCCATTTACTTAGAGCACTTTCCACACCCTTGAAACTCTTGTCCACAGGGGCTTCAACTCGGCACCACTCATTTAATCCGTCCTTTAATGTTTCCCTTTTCTTTTCATTATTTGCTTTGGTTTGAAAGTGTCTAGCAACATCATGAACAATGACATTATCCATGTGGTAATACAGTCGTAGCTTTAATCTTTTTTCCTTCTTCAATGTGTTATCATGCCAATCACGGTGTATATCTAAAGACTGTTCGGTTTGCGTATTTCTTCCACCCACTGTGTATTTCTACATCAGCATGAGATCGTCAATGGGTATGCACTTTATTATCATGATTACAGACAAATTCACTGAAAGAAAATTACATTGAATATGAATAAGCACTGCCTTTATTTGTTATTGCTTTTTGTACAGCAGTTCCTTCAAACTTCTCACAAATGCTGAGCTGAACAAAATATCTCTTTATTGGTTTATATTTTCTCCTCTCATCTATTATCTCAGAATCTTAACCCGTTGCTTACTGGAACCTGGTGGTCCCTGTGTTAAGCCTATGGGAATTAGATAAATCAGTAGCCAACGGGTTAATAGTTTTACTCCGTGTTTGCGAGACAACCTCTATTTCATTAAGCTACTATGAAGCAGACATTCTACGCATGGCTCTTTCTCTTTCTATCACCATCCCTCTCTTCCTCTCTTTCTCTCTCTCTCTCTCTCTTTCTCTCTCTCTCTCTCTAGACCTCTCTCCATTCATCCAGCCAACCGATCACACGAAGTTCATCACATCCATCCACCCTCAAGGTGACCTCTATCCGGCCCAGTCGATCAACCCTAAAATATAAAAAGCAAAAAATTGCCCAAAGGGACTACAAACCCAATATTTAGCCGAGCAAATTGAAAAGAAACCTTTCAGCCGAAAGGATACGTTTTGATAACAGTGGTAAAAGAGCGTGACAAAAAACGAAGCTGTGGTCAGTTAGAGCTCTATGCCTCCCCTCCGAAAGCTTTGTATACCAAATGAGCCGAATTGATGTATTACTCTAAATGATTTTTATTAGATCGCTACGGTATATTTTTAGCTCCCCCTTCCTTTTGAAACGGCCGGGGAGGGTAAATCAATGGAACAAAAGACGTAGAGGAAACCAATAATATTGACAAGGGGATGTAGACACTGATGGGTCAAAAGGGTTGAAAAACCATGAAATGTGATTGAAGGAGATCACACGTTTTATTTTGTGCGGTCTCGATCTTTACCGGTTGCAAATTGGTGCATGTTGAAAGGTGAAAGGATATTGATAAATCAGTCATTCAATTTAAAAAATATTTCATATTGACACAATAACAAGAGACACTGAAATGCCACTCTGTGATTTATTTCTAAAATTGATAATTTGATGATGGTCAAGAGGAAAACGGAAGAGAATTACACACACAAACAAAATTTAAAAAAAATAGTGCTCGAAAAGGCGGTTACACATTATGTGGCTGCGCTCAATAAATCTGCTTGGTTTCGTACAAATACAACCGAATACACAGCTTCGTCAAATAAAAGTATGGTTGGTGAGGGTTCTTTGGGGGGGTAATTTGAATGACAGGCAGAGGTTCTTTCATATTAATGAAGAAGGTACAGGATTGTTCCAACTCTTTTTGGCAACTGTCCTCCGACGTTTAAATATCATCTGATGAATAGAAAAAATGTAGTTCGACTAAAATGGGTTCAGTGGATTAAAAAATACACAATAGATGCTTTAAATAAACTTCCCGACAATACGTTTTTATCAAACAATTAAAGTCTCAAAAATCACACTTAAAAGTAGACTTTTTTGTTTAGGTGGGCAATTTTTATTTACTCTTTTTCATATCCCTTCTAATCAACACAGTACGTACCACAGATAACTCTTCGGTTTGAGATATTCATAACAAATCTAGTCAGTGGTCTTTGATATCCTTTTAAAATCATTTGATTTTAATCTCGCCTGATCTCGCTTTTCAATCTGATGTATGAAGTGTATGTATAGCAAGGAGGGGATACAAGGATATATCGAATACGATCGAAATTGGTTAATGTTATGCAACATATACGAGAAAAAAAAATCAAACAAAAAACAATAAATGAATTGGGAGCTGGAATATATCATAAAACTTTTATAATTGTTGTGTGCTTTAAGAAACATAACCTGAAAAACATGAACATACGGGCTGTCATCACGCTCCATTCGCCGTCTACATTAGTGAAGCACGTTTTGTAACGGATGCTCAGTTTTATTCCAGGAATTTTTCTCAATTTCAAAAAGCACTTTTGGGTAGGAAAGTGTCTCTCCATAATAAATAGAAAAATGAGAGTTGATTAGAAGGACAACGTTCGATAGCGGTGACGGGAGCAGGAAAAGCAACCTCAAAATAGACCAATTTGAAATGAAAGTTGACACAAAAAAGGGTCAGCATTGTCAACTCGTTGTCGGTAAAGTACAGGGGACCAGGGTCGAGTGCATGGAGGAAACGATTATCACCTTTTGGTTGAGTAAAAGACCGCCAAAATTAAACGAAACTGAGAGTGATCGACTCGGTAGATAACATGTTATCAGAAGGGGAGGTCTTACCTCAACGAATTATTAAAACAGAACTTTAAGTCTCTACAGAATTACTTGAAGAAATTGCATGTCAATCACAAATGAAAATGTATACTAGATGACCGATATTTGTTTGGTATCATCAAATACGTTTCATTGTTGTTTGATACGAAAATATATTAAGGAACAAACATTAGGTTAGAGCATAACCATGTTTAATTCAAGAGAACTGTATTACAAAAGATTTTTTAAATCGTTAAGATCGCTAGAATTAAAAAAAGACATAACGTAAATTGTATTATCACAACTCGTCAACTCGAAAAAGAGGTGGTATTTTAGATTTGCACAATATTCCTGAGATAGTCAGTTGGCGTACTGATATAAAAATGTTACTATTGCTGAAACAACACGAAAAGGTCTATAGGACGAAGGAATCCTGACAATGTGCATAGTACATTTGCCACTCTCCACCCAGGTGTTAAATGGGTACTGGTAGGAGAGAATTCTTTGAGTGACGTAAGCACCGAAATCGGTGGCCTAGCAGAGCCAGTGGAGAGCAATGCACCTTGAGTACCCTGCGTGGTGGAGAATTATGTGCGCTATAAAAATAACCAATACTAATATTTTCATGATATTTTTTTGTTTTTATATCTGACTGATATATTACTGATAATACAGTACACACTATGATACACACTGTGATACCCATTATGTACCCACAGATAACGTTTTTCTATTTCCTATGAATAAATTATCATCTTGTAAAATGAGAAAATCACATTGACAAGATGGGGCTGAGGCCATAGATAAAACAAACTACCAGCACAAAATACATCCTTACAAAATCAATCAATGCAAACTCTCTCTTTTTTTCTCTCTTCTCCGAATCAGGAATAAAGTACATATAAACATAAGCACAGGTAAATTCACTACCATGACCAAGCAATACCACTACTTTTCCTATAAACAAACGTCAATAGTAAAGACTAATTCTACCATTCACGAATATTCAAAACTTCCAGCACCAGATATACGCTTATAAAATCAATAAGTGCACAACTCTCTTTTCTTTCTTTCTCCAAATCAGGAATAAAGTACATAAGCACAGGTACATGACGAAGCAAAACTATACTACTATTCCTATAAACAAACGTAAAAAAGTTATACCATTCACGAATTGTTTACCTTTTTGGAAGCCCCTAAGACCATCTGTGCATCCACTTCACACGTTTCGTTGCTATCCACACGAATAAATGCGTAAAATTAAAACGGGTGATGCAACTGAAAATACGTCAACAAAATAATAGAGACAGAATGTGTGGGCGGTAAAAAAACACCGGTTCGATGCCATACCACGAGGTACTTCGGATAATTCAATCCTCTCTTCGCGCCGGCGACCAAAACAATGACAGACGATTATGGGAGAGGATGCGTCTCATCCATAATATATACATGGAATCATAACGCAATAATTAAACGGCCATGCCCCCGCCACGTGGAGAGTTCCGTCGATTGTTTCCCTTGGGGAGAGTGGGTGAGAGAGAGGGAGAGAGAGAGGGTGAGAGAGGGAAAGAGACAGGGGAAGTCAACGATCGTGGTTACTATGCTGGAGTGAACTTTTCCCCCCTGCAAGGTCGAATTTGTTTGGGGGTATAGTAAGTGTGCATGTGCCAGTTCCATTCATAAAAACCTCGACCAATCAGACGGGCGCGAACATTCGTTAATCGATTTCCCGCCAATTTATTCTCCCACACTCCCAATCACCTCCGTCATGGTTTTGTAGACATTTGGAGTCACTCCAGCGGAACAAACGAAGAAATAAGACATAACGAGGATGGGTGGGAAAGAGAAAGAGAAAGAAGGAAGAGGGAGAGAAAACCACAGACATAAATAAAAGCGATGTTTGATCTAAAATGAACCGGGGGAAAAATCGAGAAGAAAATATTGGAAAGAATGGAGGAGAACAAAGGCTGGAATGCACCGCGCATCATGTGACTGCCATGCATAGTAATTAACCCGTTGAGTCTGGTTCACCTTCGTCTGACCGGGACAAACGTAAATATTGGAGGACAATGCATCGGAGAACTTCTGGCCCTGCATGTGGTGGAATACCGCTGCGTCATTCACCTGGCACGGTTGTACTGCTCTCTGTTTTATATGCAAGTCGAGTGTTAATTGCGCGCGCGAACCCACCGGCGATTATCGAAAAATCGATTATCGTCTCAAGGCATGATTCCATTGTCTGTATCCACAACACAGTCGGGAGAAAATTATAAACCAGACGAACCACATCAAAAAGAGAGAGAGAGAAAATATGTCCACGAGCCAAGTTTGTACATCAAAGTGTAAATCAACTCCACAGCTTGGTCTAACACACAACAACATCAACAACAACAACAACAACAATTTATTCAGTAAGTTGGACGTGATCATGAACGAATAAACTTGATCATGAGTTTTAAGGAGGTAATTTGTGAAGAAAATCCATGAACTACATAACCTAATTAATGAATACCAAATCAAATCATTCAAATGGACACATTCTACACCGATGGTTGTTGTAAAGCTGAAAATTGTATGGACATAGAACCCATTCTTATTTTCAGTTGAGATTGAAAATACAGTATAAAATGTCCAATGCTAATGAAGGAAATCAAATGCTGATGCACAGAAGCAAAAGAAAGTTGAAGTCATGTACTTATTCTCAATCATAGTCTAACGAATTGACAAAACTTGCACTTAGAAATAAGAAGAAAAAAATCGGGAAAAGTATATTGCCCCAATGACCCCGATATCAACCCGCCACCAAAACATTGGGGCATAACAATGCAAAATGGCGCCAAGGAATGAGATGAAATTCAACGCATACCTTTCAGACTTGGGTTCAGCATCCGGAGGTCATGTGACATTCAATTGACATTCGCTTCCTCTTTTATCATAATGGGCTATTATCGATCTATATTAGATATCACACGTGTCGTCTGCCGTGAAAGTGGGCTTCATAATAGGACGATTTTAGATCTAGAAACGTAAACTCGCTTTAGAAAAAAAAAACTCATGATGGGATCCAATCTGCTTTAATAGCGATGGTCGACATGACAGACAATAATGCTTTTTATTTGTACTTAAGCTCTTAATGACAAAAGAGTTAAGATCTATGACCGTGAACTCGCTTTAGAAATACATTCTTTAAATAGAATACAGGAAATGTATATGCTGCAATCTGTTGGTCGCCATTTCAATCTGTTGTTTATATCAAGAGATCAGATCTATGTTTAAGAAGTCACCTTTAAAATGGGTTTTATACATAAAATACATAAAATGAATATTCTGTTTCAATAGTGGTTGTCGCACTGGTAGACAGATAATTTTTTGTTTTTATTTTGAATCTCTTAACAGAATAATTATTGTGAAAACGCCTTTGAAAACATATATTATATAAAATACAGGTAATGTATCTGTTGCAATCTGTTTTAAACAGTGGTGTTTGCACTGGCAGACATTAAACAAAGAATCTGACTTACTTGACTCATTGATAAAAAGAATGAAAAACTAAAAATATGCTGATCTTTGTAAGAAGTCACAATTTTGGACAAATTCCAGCAGATTTGCGATTATCTGCCAGTAACTTTCAAATCATTGTTTGTCTTCATTAGATGTGAGCTTCGTGTGTGTGACAAAGTTATTAATAGGACGTTTTTTTATAGTAATGATCAATTTAATAATAAAAACACATATGTCCTGAATTTGTGTTTTACAGAACATACCGATTCTGAATTTATCTTTCTAAGATCAGTTAAATCTGCACACTAGCATCCTGTATGATACCAAACTTGAAAGGGTCGTCAGACAGTGCTATTTTATAGCTCGCCACCCCTGGCCTCGATCACACGTGGGAAAAATCATATTCCATCGAGGGAAACAAATGTTATATTTTTAGTTCATAGTTATGATAGTTGACAATCTGGCGGAAACTGTACCCAGGTCCACGTGAGAACGGTGTTGCTATTTGTTTTACTTTTCTACCGTTGTGGGCTCGCGTGGGGGTAATTCATATTTTTGTTCAATATTTCTCAACAATATATCCATACTGTACCCGTTTTCATGCATGTACAAACACACAAAATACAACCGTTATCGAAATCGAAAGCACTGCCCTTCAAAATATCCGAGGCCGTTTACTTGCACTATAGCAGTGTAGACAGTCGTAATTGTATATGGTTTTACGAATATTGATTTTCTTAACGACTGAGTGTAAATAATAGTGCAATGCGAACTTTTGGACTCGTGGTTTTACTATGTCAACAGTAAACGAAAAAAATACATCGGTTTGTAAATCAGAAGCTCCATAATTATATATATACCTCCTGCATGTACACACACGCGCTCATCTCACACACACATACAAAATGTATGATGAACGTATGTATGTATGAATATTTGTATATATACTTAGCTTTGTAGGTTGAAGTAGTTATTGTCCTATTTTTTTCGAAATGTAACTCGTTCCTTCGCCAGGTAGGTTACACAATTATATAGATGAATTATAAAGATATAATACTTGGCAGAAATGTATTTTCAAATCGTCTTTCTTATGTTTCTTAGTAGACGCAAATAAGTGGACATAAACGTACATAACTATACATATATAGGCCTACACACACTATATATATATACATTCACACATAATGTACATATACATACATTATTGGCAAGAGTACAAGTTGATATACACCACTATAGAAGCCGGTCCTCGTGGAAAATTCCACCACTCCTAACCAATATGCATTTACAATCGTATTCCCTTCGTTGGAAGCTACCTTCCAAAGGTGTGCGTGGATTGGCGTGTGCGCAGTGGCGTACGCAGGATTTTTTCAAGGGGGGGGTTTTGAAATCGCAACGACTCAGGAAAATTTGAAAATCGCGCCGGCCAAAAAGTCGCTCAGTGGGGGGGGGGGGGGGGGGGGGGGGGGGGGGGGGGGGGGGTAAGCGGACACTTTTTTTTTTTTTTTTTGGGAGTCCAAAAAAAAATCGCAACGACTTAGCCAGCCGAAAAGTCGCTCAGTGGGGGGGGGGGGGGGGGGGGGGGGGGGGGGGGGGGGGGGGGGGGGGGGGGTAAGAGGACACTTTTTTTTTTTGTCTCGAAATTTGAAAAATTGACATTTTGCTCCGTTGGGTGGGGGGTAAGGTCACCTTTCTTAGGTCAGCCATGGGGGTGATTTTTTTTTTTTTCTGATTTTTTTTTTTTAATAATTTAAAAAAAACAAAACAAAAAAAAAAAAATCCAAAGGGGGGGGGGGGGGTTTTAGGGATTTTTAGGGGATTTACACACATAAAAATACCAAAGGGGGGAGTTTAACCCCCAAACACCCCCCCCTGCGTACGCGCCTGCGTGTGCGTGTGTGTGTGAGGGGGGGGGGGGGGAGGGTAGACATATATATTTGGGTTGAAAGAATAAGATTTAGAATAGAGTACAATAAAGTGAAAGATTTTCTTTTTACCTGAATGTCTGAACGTCGCCACGGCGGATGGAGCTTGTAAACCAGGGGTGTAGACGTATGAAATTGGGGGTACAAGCCGGTGTTTTTTATTCCTTTTATTGACGGCGGGAACCACTCGATCGGAAGAATCGCTCCGGTTATGCTCGATCTATTGACTGGTATTCAATGCATCCAGGGCTACACCTTCCATCTCAAACACTCACCAAAAAATCCAGAGGTGATCTATATAAAGAACGAAAAATGAAGAACATTTAACGATAATATTTTACGTCTTCTATAGATGATACAACATTGAAGATAAAACGTTAAGTACGAAACATGCTCGGTGATCGTTGTTCCATAGTCAGTATCCTACACGATCCGAAATCTCAACGTCGGCTTTGGACCCAATATAACAGAACTACACACAACCCTACCTTGAACCTGGAACCAAATCGCATTCCTAACCCTGAATCTTTGTCAAATGAAGGCCGGAGGAATTGTCGCCGGAGGAATTATCGCCGGAGTTTGGAGAAGAAAAGACAGTCAAAAAAAGTGATAGGCTAGATGTCGTTGAAGGTTGTAGACAGACATGACAGTCAACAATATTTTCATTCATTTTCACTTCCTCTTCAACCCCACTATGGATCCTATTCCAAAAAAATACAACGATAGTGATATATTACCGGGAGACGAACTCCAATAAGCGATATCAAAAAGTCTGAAACGTGTACCTGAAGTCCATCCAAACATGTCCCGTGACGCTAGCCTTTAAGGTAACATAAAAACGCCACGAAATCCACAGTAAGCATAGAACGCTTGATATACAATAATCAAAACATTACCGTTTCCCAGCTCTCTTTTCCATGTGACTGAAAACAAATAATACCAACTACTGAACCAATCTTTTTGTTATTTATCCCCTGTCTGCCGAGCAATTTCACACTCTTTTATTGGACATTTGCCAGCTTTTGAAGCGCTTCTCTTTGTGTATTTGTTTAGTATTGTCTTGGTGCCCTACTATATAAAGCATTCTGCCACCTGTTCTTGCAAACCATGCACGTCAACTTCTCATTATTCTGCTTGATTAAGCTCTATTGCATGCATATCTCAAATGCAAGCTGAACAACCACACACATTAGTGACTTGCAAATCGGAACAAGTAGTTACAGTCACAGTGACATGTCCTTGACAAAATTGATACGATTACTATGATAAATCACACAAAAACCATTAGCGTTTGCGCTGTTAAATAACCTGAACAAATTCCTTACTAAAACGAGATATTTCTGTAATCATTATTCCCGCTTTCACTACATCGACATTCGAGATTTTCCTACATTTTAATCACAAGCTGAAAGGCACCATATTATTCAACATTCTGGTAGCATTTATTATGTGATGGATGTTGCACAATGGTTGCACCATCTCTGTTGTTTCTTTTCGGGAAAACTCGGCCAATTTCGGGAAATCACGTGCAAACTCGGGCAGGGTCGATAGCACTCAAGTGTGACATTTTAACACGTGGCTCTGTTACACAAAAAGTTTTGACCAATCAAAAGTCAGAACCATTGTAATTTTTCGAGTATGAGCCAATCAGATTCCACCTTTTGACGTGTCGTAAACCGACATCATTCATAATTCGCTGATGCTAAAAGCTCTTTACCGACGTCCAACCAATCAGAACCGCTCATTAGCAATCAAAAAATTATGGCGTTAATTTATTATGTTTTGTAATTGCGTCTTATCTCAACGTTTAATATAAAACCCCAGGTATAGAGATAGATTGTGACTAATTATTTATATATACTATATGAAATGTAACAGGGCTCCAGAATTGTGACAAACAAGTGTGTTGTCTTTGTATTCTTACTAGTGGATGATAATTTTAGCTGTTAAGTTTACACTACGTTAATTCGAAAAATCAATATAAAACACAAATGCAACTAGACTTTCGGGAAATCAACCTACGACAATTTCAAAGGCCTTGTACATCACCTTTTGAAATATGCAAGCATTACAATGAGGTATTACGTAATCTGAACATGATATCTATGGGACATACAATCGGGTATTGAAAATGCTAGTGAGTTGATTTTTCGAAAGTAGTTACGATCGTGTCCTAAATAGTCGATTCGTTATACAAACTGGGCAAGTCACGATGAAGAATTGAAAACTTCCTCCCTCTCTCTCACATGGTGCATCCGCAAGCCTACTGTATATCTACATCACCATGCAAGCCGATACTTACAAGCATCTAACGAAAGAAAGTAATCATTTATTTATTTGTTCGTGTTTTCTTTAAAAGGCAGGGTAGTCCAATTCAGAGCCGCGGAGGGCATGCTTTAAAAGTGAGCCCTGCAATGAATGCTAGTTAATATTTATGTAAGATATCTATATGAGATACGGATGCCTTCGTTATTCACATTTTCAATTTTCAAAGCAAACCCGCTAACCTTCAGCATAGCACTTAAGATGGCTGTATACCTTAATAAACTTCTTCTAAAAAGGCCTATAATACGTATAAACAGCTTCCGGGGAAGGTTCCTTTTCGGGACGGTGTACTTTTGTGGCGACCATATCCAAATGCCCTTCTCAGCTAGCCTAAACAGATTAACATCCGCCAATAATAGCTACTATAAACAGTCATATTTTGCCTGCCATTCAGGCTGGTATAATCCGATTTTGACGGTGAGCGCGTTGAATACAAGAGAGAGGAAGAAGGGCTAGATAGCCTGCAAGCATGTCGGGACGATATCCCAGCAGTAAGCCATTATTATAACTATACCGAAATCATAATCATATTGTAAGCATTTAATTGTAGATGGGTGACGTAGATTACACAGATGGCGATCGTGTTTTCAGCTTAAATTTCCTGCTTTATCGCCTTTAACTCGACTTGACCGCGGCGCTATGGCTTCCCAATGTGTTATCTACAGCTGACTTCCGAAGAAGTGAATATAAGAACATGGATTGACCTAGAAATATCATCTGTTAGAGGGTGCCGAACAGGTTCTAATTTTCTCCTTTTAGAATACCGACTTGGTAGCCTACTTTTCCATGCAATTGAGCCAAATTCCGGAAGGTGAATGCGGGGTATTAAGTAAAACACAATAAGTGAATTATACAGAGGTGAATACCTTGATTTCAGGGATCCTACTAGATATGTATTTAGATTAAATGCTGATTTTGATTAAGTTAGTTTGCCCAATACCTTGTATTTTTGGATAGTGACGCAAGTTGTCCAGGTTGCGAGTACACGAACGTCACAGAACCTAATCCCTGCAGATTCTGTTCGCGATATCGTGATATAGTTTACAAACGTGGTTTCGTGTCAAAAGAGGTACCAAAAAGGACAAGGAACCAAAAAAAAAAGGTAATTCTTAGCTTTGAATCAACTAGACTGCCTCCAAAAACCTTGTATCTATCTTTAGAAAAATGCCGCTCGACCCAACCGATCAACGTCAACAGTTTCCTTATCCGAGAGGACCCCTGATCGGTACCGGTTCCGCTGCGTGTACAACCGAAGAGAGATACACGTCTTGCGTTAATGCGCGATTTGCGTAATCAACGGCGAAGGACCTCTGGGGGATATCTTTCTAAGACACCCGAAAGGCACACATCTACACGTCTGTCAATTCAAAGGAGACTTCCGTCTTCAATTAGAAGTTTTGCTAGGGGTAATTGATTCGACATGACAAACCTGATATTCAGTCTGATGGTGAGAGCGGAGATTAATGTGTCTCTTGTTTCTTTTCGAATGGAACTTCGCTCTATTTGGCATGAAATGAGCCATGACATTTCTCTGAATTAGAATAGGGTTTTTAATTTGTCTGAATGTTTCCATGTCTGATGCTCGATTGTGGAGCAAGCAAATAAATCTTATTTTACCGGTTTGACATTATAAAACCATTGGTTCATTTCGTTTGAAAGACTTTATAATATTTGTGTTCTTTGGACAAATAATATGAATAAAGAAGCAATATTATATTGTGCAACTCTGTATCCCCCTGTCCGACAATACCGAAGAATGTAATGTAAAGTGACTGACAAATGCAGTCGTTTCGAAGTTAAGACGTAATGGAATAACAAAAATTTAAGAATAAGAAATTTAGAATAAGAATTTAGAAATAAGCTTCGTGAAACCACATGCTATGTCAGATATCTATCATGTATATTTCGTAATCGGTTCATTTAAAATGGGCAAAAATGTCTTATATTATTAAATAACCACATCATTTAAATTTAGTGAAGTATAATGTTAAGTATTTACTGCACTAAAAATAAACATAAGTCATGACCATCTCATGTTTCCATCTTTATGACAATGTCATCCTCCTGCTTGCTGATTGATGTGGAAATTTTGGCATCTCTAAAACCATTGTCTTTATCGAGAGTCATGAATACATCCGATGACGTCATACTGATACCACAAACGAGGCCAGGAACATATCCATGAGTGATACGTCCGAACCATGTTCTTTAACGAGAAACATTCGCGGCAAGAGTTGTATTTCTGCTTTGTTCTTTACAAGTTTAACCTTCACATTAAACGAAAAGACAGACAATAACTCATAAAGAAGAAAAAAAGTTTTAAATATTTTAAATAAAGCATTGTGATGTCCGAAGCTCAGATTGTAACGATTCGGTGTTAAAGATGTCAAATTGGTGAGCTGGGTAGCGTTTCACAAAACTTGTCATCAGCGACAAATGACATTCTTTGTTATAAGCTACAGAAATCCTTGTTTCTGATTGGTTATCAGCAGATTTGTCACTGATTTTTGTCATTTGTCATTGAAAAAGGCTTTGTGAAACGGACCCCTGGTGTTGATCATTGTAAGTGTTGATTGAAGGTAGGTGTTTCAAACCTCCATTAGAAAGCAGCATACAATAATACTCAAAATAAGACACTCAAGTTTTCAAGAAATTGCTTCTTACCGGGCACCTATTTACTACCCCCGGATGGAGAGCGGCGAATGTAGATTAATAATAATAATAATAATAATATTTAATTTTTATATAGCGCTTAATACAAATGTCTCTAAGCGCTTTACAAATATACTATTACCCCGGTCATTGGATTCAGTGCTTGCCCGCACACATATATCGTACCAAAGGACATTATTTCAAACGGCTGTTTGTATGTGTGTGTGTGTATGAGGGTGGGGGTGTCACTAGAGGGGATGGGGTGGACTCGTGACATACTCGTTTGAAATGGCGTCGCGATGCCCAAAACGATCATGACCTATTCTGTAAAGTCGCATTAATTTCATTGCGTAACATTTCCTTTTATCTGTTGCCATACGTTTAAACAACGGAAACCACAATTGAACTGCCTACAATATGATATTCTAGAATGCAAATGAATCAGAGATATGCCTTCTATATACTCAAACCCTTTTAGACGGGCGATGATGTTGATACAACCCATATCGGCACATTATGTCCATATATCTGTATCGTTGTCCGCCAAATAAAAGGCGTTAAAAATGGGTCTACAAAGAGAGAGTGAAAACGTAGATAAATAAGAGAGGAGCAAACGGGAGGACAGAATAAGAGACATTCAGTATCATCAAGGGAAGGGAAATTGGGAGAACAGGAAAAGTGTGAAAATAGCAATACTTTCGGCTAATCTCGGTAAAAATCCCCTTCAGAAGTTGGCCCAGCGATGTCCCTTGGTTATAAGCATGCACGGCGGGCGGAACGAAGGGATTTCCTTATCCTCTGTCATTAAGGGAAATCAACCGTCATGATCAATTTTAGTCAAAATTAAAGAACCGTTTACTCACAGATAATAAAGTGTATGTCAAACAATTTAGAAAATACAATTTCATACACTTATATTCAAAGTACATGTAATAATATTGTAGTAAATCTATATTCAGAATTAACATAAAACCCCTTTCCAATCTATTCGATGCTTACAACCTCAATAAAGATATATTGAACAGAAGTTTACTTGAGTCATGGACTTCCTAATTTATTTATGATGTTACTTCAAGTTCTCAACTAGTTATAGCTATAAAGGTGTGTATATTCAAAATATGATTTGAAATGAATCATGGGTCCAGGTGTTCGAATTACGTACGAGTTGGCAGCAGTCACGTGTTTTTGTCATGTGATCTGTATCCAACTAGGATTATACATGTACATTTGCTACAAAATTCCCCCTTTTTTAATCCGATCGGGACACTAAGCTTAACCTCGGTCACCTTGTGGACAATTAATACATCCTTTCCAAAAAATTGTCTGAGACACACGTGGGCATAGTCTTCAACCATACAGACACCAATTAATGTTTGTTAGCAGTCTAAAGTTGATGATTTCAAAAAAGCAAAAAACAATAAATATTAATGTTGAAGAGAATCACATCTGATATGGACAGCACAATTTGATCAACTCATCTCTTGCAAGCATGATACACCACAGCAAATACAGTATTGCATATATAAATACACTTTTAAAAGAAATTTATGATGTTTATGTACATTACATTGCACAATCTCATATATTTTACAATCTTTTGAAAAGTAAAATCATAATGTAACGTTAATTTAATCGAGAAAGTGAGAGAAGGAGAGAGAGAGAGAGAGAGAGAGAGATAGAGAGGGAGAGTGGGGGAGGGGGAGGGGTGGAGCAGAAAAAGAAAATAACATAATTGAAAGGAGAGTCTGAGCCATTTCAAGGATCTGATTCATACCCATTTCATTGACATTTTGTTAAAGACTACTATTATAACCACAATTAAATTATTAAACTAGAATGGAAACACGGTCTCACCTTCATTGAAAGCCGTTAAGACCTTTAACCCAACATTCAGTCGAGAAGAAGCAAGTACAAAGAAAGGGTAAAGTACAGTCTACTTCAAGCCCCACTCAACACAAAACACACATTTGGAAATCGAGAAACATTGCACATCGGTTCTATTCATCCAAGCTTTTGCACAAACACTTGCAAACCTTTATGAAAATTATGTTAATGAGATAATACTGTCTACCACCCCCTCTTAACCTACACATATGATTTTGAAGGAAATACGAAGTTCTGAAAGAATAATATTATGGCAAGACCAGAAGTCTTTAATAAGCTATGCCCAAATTATGATGACACAGTTTATGTTCATGTTATAGGCGAACGGGAAAGGGGTAGAGGCAAGATATGGGGGGGGGGGGGATTCCATACAAAAATTATGGATTGACGCATAATGCATCATAAATGGCTCATCAACACAAATTCGTAAATATTTGTGCTGGCTCGCTTCGGTAGCTCGCTACATTTAAAAAGATGGAAAAGTTGATATTCGACAAGACATGGCAGCCCCTCCCCTCCCCCGGCAAAATTGTGCCTGATGGCCCATATTCATTCTTCAAATCGATCTTGTTGATACAATTACTATAATTAATGTCGGTCGTAAGTCGTTTCCTCCCAGACATGCGTGGACGATATGAAATGATCTTATCTTGTACCCACAACTTTCCTGTTATTCTCTTTTATCCCCATCTAAAGTAATTAATTTCTTGTCGACACCATAATGAAACTCAAAGGAGAGTGGCTGGAGATATAGCGTGTATGAAGCATAGGGGCGGCATGGGCGTAGAGACGGACGAACAGTGCCTCTCATCGAATGCCAGTAGCTACGCCCCCAACCCTCCCCCCCCCCGCAAAAAAAAGGGAAGGAAAAGAACAAGTGTCAAAGTAGTACGGGAAAAGACGAATGAAGAGAAAAAGAAAAGAAGAAAAAGAAAAAGAAGAAGAGGAAGAAGAAGAAGAAGAAGAAGAAGAAGAAGAAGAAGAAGAGAAGAAGAAGAAGAAGAAAAAGAAAAGAACAAGAAAGTCTGAGTATTTACAATACATTAGGATGTATGCCCAGACAAATATATAGAGTGCCGTTGCTAGTCATTATATTTTACAGCTAGCAATTACCAAATAAAACCACGAATACCTATTCTTTTGAAAAGGAAGTGGTGATTAGCAATTGCTTTGAAGATCAGTAGAAGTATGAAAAAAATTCGCTGAAAGAAAGATAGAGTATGTCTCATATTTCTACCGAATCGCATTTCCGCTTGCCTTAAAATGTCAAACGCATACGGATATCATAAAAGCATTTGAAATCCCCAATCTGACATTTCAGAAGCAGCACAGAATTGTTATCATACAGAGACAATATGAAATACAGTCAGCAGATGTATTCAAGTGAATTATCTGCGGAAACTTTGTGGAAAAGTGATTGCAAAGAATTTGTATTCATTATCTCGTGAAAAAATTGAAGAGGAAATGTAAAAGTAATCCACAAAAATAATTCCCAATAATAATGGTAATACAAAAATAACAGCAACAAAAGAACTTAAAGGTAAAGACCAGTATTGGAAACGCCCCAATTTCAAAAAATGAAATGGAAGCTCTCATTACCAATCATGTAAGAATATATTTTGACTAATACATGATGATAAAAAATTTGCCGGGAAACCGCCTACTAATTCATATGTTTGGTAAATTTGTTTCTCTCATGGTCTGTGAGAGATATAGGGTAGTCCCATATACATCTTTCTGTGTATAGGGCTTGTAACTTTACGAAGAATGGGCCAAATTTCTTATCATTTTGATGATTCCAGAACCTTGCAGATGCTAGATGCTAGATGATCAACCTTTTCTGATCGATTCCACAACGTTTCTTTCACAATGCAATCGCATGACCATAACTGGTCTTTACCTTTAAGCCAGGAAATTGTGAAATAATTTGTTTTTTCATTTTACAAAATATATAATAACTAATGACAAACAAATGCATGTGACTAGCTAATCGTATTTTTTTCACAAACTCAATAACCTTCTGACATAAGAAGAATTAGGTACATTTTTACAAAGCTCAGCCAAGCTTGCCCTATTTGATGTCATTCATCTACTTGAAATTCCAGGCCCTATTCCTTGTCACATGTATTACCACATTCTTAAATCTAATGTGATTGGGACCTTGGGGCATGATTTCTACTTGTGTTAAATTGAAAAAAAGGGAGAAGAAAAATACCATAGAATATCTTTTTTTCTAAATGAGACAATTATTGTGACCATTATGGTAATCATCGAACCTTGATGTCTGCTGAATTGAGAGATCAACTATATGGGGCGATGCCAGAGTATATGTTTGTTTCTTTCTTTTTTGTCAAGGGGGGGGGGGGCATTGGTCTATTAAAATCCCTGGCACTGGCCCAACAGATTAGCAAAAAAACGATTCTCATTTTTTTCTTCTTGAACAGTGTCTAAAAACTTCTTCTTTTTTTGGGGGGGGGGGATTTAGCAAATTATATGGAATAATTCCCCCATTCCCTGTAACAACGGCATACGTTCTAGTTAAACATTTGATTTATGAGAGTACAGAGTTAGCTCACACCCCCAACAATAAAATGTTAAAATGACCTTAATCCTAATGTTGGACTCGGGTAACAAAAAGTATGTGTACTTCAAAAAAAGGGAGAAAGAATGAAGCATTCAAATAGAGGAATCTTGGAAAAAGAATTAAGATGATCAATTTATCAGGATTAGAGCTAAAATAACAATCAGGTACCAGACATGATGACATTAAAGTGTAATACATAACCCTCACATCGATTCGATTCAATTCCCGTTGTAGGTCAAAATATTGTAATGAGTTTGCAAAGAGGTATACAAATTCGTCAATATTCAAGATAAAAGATTTGTTCTTTATTTGATGTATGAATACATTGTTAACAGTCAGAAAATGAAGTTACAAAACAGCAAACGGCTTTTACAAATAGGAAAGAGACCTTCGACTAATACATCTTTAGATTGTTGAAGATGTGTTAATCCTAAATCTGAACACTCTTCCTTCTAGCGAAGGTGAATAAAAAGACTACTTTGGATGAAGAATAGAAAAACACTATGAGTTATCAGTTTGTTGCAGCTTACTATCACAATGCTCAACGAAAGAGCTGCATGTATGCAATTGCTTATGGCACATTCGCAAAAACTTTCAAGGTTTTCAACTCAAGGGCAAATTTAATATCCTCTAGTATATATCCGTATGTCCAAAGAAATCATATTCGGATTATGTAATTATATCACATTAGTAATAGACAATGCTAGTGACCTTTTTCCAAATGCCTTTGCGATGATATATGCTTTACTCTTATTAATTTTACACTTTATCTCTCTGTTCCTTATTATGTTGATCTTATTTAATATTTCATATTATCACATATTTTTAATTGTAATTATAATTGAAGTATCCTTGTTTTATATGCATTTAGGAAATTGTGAACAATTCAGCCATTGGTTGCCATTCACATATTGTAATATCTAATAAACCATGAATAAAATCTTATTTCATGTTATTTATTGCGCAATACCTAGAAAGATTTCATTTGGTATTCGGAAGTATATCAACACTTCCAACACATAAATGTGTCTTTAAAATTGTCCATTCTTTCATTTTATTCAAACGCATGAGTTTCTATAAAAGGGTGCAGGGTGACCTCTCGAAATACAATGAACAAAAAAACATTACTGTTTTCTATGGATTCCCTCCGCAACATCAATCGGATACATGACCTTTCATTAATGCTATCAGACAGGATTTAAAAAAGGGTTTAGCACCATCGGATTTGGGATTAAGCTTAGAGTCAGATTAGATCGTTTTCCACCAATATTGAACCAGTGATGGGTAAATTCGAGTCGCAAATAGGTCATTTAACTAACCACTGAAGATGGCATCGAATTTCATGGCACACTTTTTTGTTTCGGCAAGCTAAGAACTTTTCTAAGCTTGTCATCCGAAAAAGAAGGTTGATTTTTGGTAAGAGTGAAAAATGCTTTGTGAGATTTCAAATTCTCTGTACGATAATTTGGAGGACATCGTGGGATAAAGGGTCCACATCGCCCTATTTTTCAAAATATGACAAGAAAGAGCTTGAAAGTATAAAGATACAAAGATGTGATTGCAGATGATAAAAACATATTTTATTGGAAGCGGGTGCAAATCAACATCACATATTATAATAGACAATGTTACTATCAATAGGCCTATATTTTTGCATATTAGAAGCAGTTAAAACAGTAATGTACTAATTCATTAATATATTCATATTCTCTGCGTATTTCCAATAAAATGGCTCATTATAGGTCGTGACGACTCCGAAGCTTGTTCCGACATAGCAACAACATAGCAACAACTTGTGTAAATTTTGATTTATCTCTATCAGCTCAGACGCACAAGGCAATGCAAGCCGAGTTTTTCACCAGGCATTTGGGGGAAAATGAGTCCATAGATTTCAATACATTTGTGAAGTTATCAATCAAACAGTATTGCACCTATCAAATATGTATGATAACATTTATTTGACACCGAGCACAAATGAACATACTATAGACATAGTACAGTCCTATTCTTTGTCCAAAATGTGTGTTGAGCGACACCTCTGCCGCACCTCAAGCACAAAGTCATGAACGAGAACGAGCACACTGCAAGTTCCGGGACCCTCTTTGTGTATCATACGATCAGACATCAGGTATAAAGGTGGCAACGAGAAATACAAACAGAAAATGTGAGGAGCAGATGCACTTATTCATTAACATATTTAGATTATCTGCATATTTCCAATAAAATGCTACATTGAAAGTCGTAACGACCCAAAAGCTTGCTCCGACCAGGGAGGTGATCGAGGTCTCCTCCCTGCTCCGACATAGCAACAACTTGTGTATGCATTTTGTATTCTGAGTATCTCGATCAGCTCAGACAGGGCACTGCAACACTTTGTCACCAGGCACTAGGGGGGGGGGGAGGAGTTCATAGATCTCAATACATTTGGGAACTTATCAATCAAACAGTATTGCACCTATCAAATATGTATGATAACATTTATTTGACACCAAACACAAATGAACAAACTATACAGTCCCATACATTGTCAAAAATGTGTGAATAACGACACCACTGCCGCACCTCACTCACATGAACGAGAGCGAGTACAATACAAGTTCCTGGACCCTCTTTGTGTGGAATACAATCAGACAATCGGTAAAAAGGTGGCAATGAGAAATACAAACAGCAAAGGTGAAGTGCAGATCACACTTTCTGCTTGCTAATGCTACCCAGGATAAATAGTGTACTGTTTATTCATGTACGGTTCCCACATGTCGAAAACTGAATACATAGTTTGCGCGGGAGCAGCCCAACACACAATAAATTGTTAGATATCGTCTGCAGTTGTTGGATGATTGTTCGCGCTGTACATTATGACTCGTAACAACAAGTGCCAACAAATGAATACTTTTTTTTACCCAAACTGTATTACTTTGATAGTCAACTGTTTATTAATGTTGAGTTTTCTCCCCACAAAAGAAGTTGACTTTAACAATAACACTGAAAATCATTCATAATAATGCCAGTTATGTTCATTGTCATCATTGTATGGTAATGTTTGCTTAGTGCTTATGTTCCGGGGATTCACTTGAAGTGCTTCTAAAAGTACCTCACTCCCAGGTAAAGTTAAACATGAAAACATCTCACTTCCTTCACAATATTAATTTGATCATTCGCCCAGCTAGACCGAAAAGATGTCGGGAAACCCCTTTGATCTTTTGCCCCAATACTTTGCTGTTCTGAGCCCACTGAGCCCACTGATCTTTAAAATAGACACGGCTTCATGTTTACGGCGGCCTTAATAACCTAGACACACCACCGAGACCGACACCAGGCCGACAA
Organism: Strongylocentrotus purpuratus; assembly: GCF_000002235.5. Lineage (NCBI taxonomy): Eukaryota > Metazoa > Echinodermata > Echinoidea > Camarodonta > Strongylocentrotidae > Strongylocentrotus > Strongylocentrotus purpuratus. Next base: position 27,314,663 of record NW_022145614.1, read on the forward strand.
CAGACCGACCAAAAGAATTACATTACTATGCTCGGCCGAGAATCAGTCAGTTTGGTGTCGGGTTGATCGGGTGAGGAGATTTTAGTATAACTGTAAACTGATGATAGCTCAGTCGGTAGAGCAATGATCTCGTAATCCGGTGACCCGGGTTCGAAACCAAGTCGATTCGCCAGTGCCCTTTGGTAAGGCATTAATCCCCATTATCAGGTCCCTCGAAGAGGACCTAAAGCCGTCGGCCGTCTGGTTGCTTACTTACAAGCATTGATGCTTTCTTAGCAGTCAGGTAAAATAACCACCATCAACAACCACCATCAACAACCACCAACTTGAAATCAGTTCTAGAGCATGGATCACATTAAAACATTATCAAGCTAAATCATGCGTTTGATGTCATTTTAAGGTCATAATTTCACGATGAGTCATGGTAACGTATGGGACACCATGGCCGTGACCAAACCGTCTGGACTTGGACCTGCAGTTTTATACCAAGAAACCAGTTTTCTTTGTAATATAAGTTTTGATTAAACAAACAAGACATTAGACTTTGAGTTCAACGTAATTTGTTCACGGTTATCGTCTCGGGAAATGTATACTAATGTAGACATGTATCATTATGAAAATACATCTTATCTTTGATCAATAAAATTAATGCAAACTTTGATCAGTAAATACAAAATCTTCAAAAATAAATCTTTAAACATGTATAAATTGGACTTTGGTGATGTATCTAACTCCATTATTGTTTGCTCTTCGTATTAAAAAAAATGTATGTATCTTAATATACGTGCTAGGTGTAAGCTGCAGGCAATCTACAGACACTGTTTCTTTGAATGCTCTTTTATTTTGTAAGAACTACAGAAATTCAGTCAATCAGTGTAATATTTTCATTCTTATTGTACTTTCCCCATCTCTAATGGTAATTCATTGTTACAAAACCATACTGTGTTTCATTAGTACAAGTGATGCAAATTGTACATCTAATGTCTTTTGTATGATCTAATGGTAGCCTTGAAGAGGAAATGAGTTAAAGAACCAGTCAATCAATCCGTCAATCAGAAGCAGGCCCGAGACAGTTCCTCCTCTTTTAACAATTAATTCGCAATTAGGTTCTAGGGTATGCTGATTATCAAGCTTTTATTGGGTGCTACACTTTGCCCTCAACCACATATCCATCAAGTGCTAATCAAACTGAAGGCTTCCGCTAATTTTCTTGATCATGAGCTGGGCCCGTGGGCAGTTTGATCTAGGGGTCCGTTTAAAATGCGGGTGCAGCTTCCATAGTTTGTGCTGCTGTGTATCATGAAGGACTATAAACGTGCCATTTCGCAAGTCGTTTTCAAAAGAGAGGAAGAAGAAAAAGAAGGAAAGGAAGAAGAAGAAGAGGAATGAATAGAAGAAGGAGGAGAAGAAAAAGACAAACAAAAAAAACCCATCTTCGCCTGCAACCGATCAAAGTTCCTCAGAAAATTTACACTTTTAAAAGCACTTGGCAAAAGGTGACCTATTCGATATTCATTACCCCCAACGGCTACTTAGAAAGATACTACTAAGTTTGTCATTTAACAAAATGCTCAATTAGGAGTCTCTAATAACTATACTCGCTTTACACTGTCGGCCTACTTCTAAGTGAGTATATTTTATTAATAATTTGTTTTCCAAAATTTGGCCTACGTCTAAGATTTGAATATTTTTTCGACATGACCTCCTGTCCCTTCTGCCCGCCCCTTCTGTTATAAAACAGCATGGCGTCATTAACTGACTTGGAGGGGGATCGGAAGGAGATCCTGGTTTCTGTCAATCTCTATTCCATCCTACTATGAATAGATAATGTCAGTTAAGTGCCCCTAAAACCAGACCTGGCAACGCCACTAAAGTGCCCTGCCAGGCAGGGAGGGGAAGCCCTTATTAAAGATCCATTTCCTCATCTGTCACTGCACGCGGCACGCTATACACGATGTTAAGTACAGTACATTGTGAAAGAAAATGTCAATTTGAAGAAGATTAACCATAACTTTTAAAGGCTAATTGACTACAAATAACTGTTTTTGTTGAGACTTTGGTAGCATAATAAATTATACAAATTAATTTGACATATTATTTTTGCTTTAAAAAAATAGCATTGTGTTCAGGGCCCCAGAGTTGCGATTGATCCAAATCAATCGCAAGTCCTCCAATCAATCGCAAGTTTGCAGTTTCCTTTCTCTTATGTACATAGTTGCGATTGATATCAATCACAGATAACTTGCGATTGATATTAACTCTTTGTAAGACAGGGCCCAGATGTGGATATAATATGGACTTTTAGATGTGCATGTCGACATAATGGACAGCTACGTGTCACGTCCTTTTAAGGCACTGGCCGTCACACGTAGCAGTCCACTATGTCGACGTGCAAATGTTAAAGTCCCTAATAATAATTATGGGAGTATACGTCAGCGTGTGGCAATTTTCCGTCCTTGGTTTGTAAACTACTTTTCGTCGTGTTTTGAATATGACAATGAGGGCAAAGCAAAAGCGATATTTGTTACTCTTCCATGTCGGAATAGAAATAATGAGAAACTCACAAACAGCCAGAACTCAACCGGCTCTTTATAAGAGAAGGTTGAGTTCTGGAAAGAGGTGAAAATAATTTGTGAGCGTTATCATTGCATACTGCAATCGTGGAAGAACATCATATAAAAAATGTTCCGTGAAAAGCATGGCTCTTCAAATGCCTTAATATTCTAAATATGGCATGTATAACATTGTAAAAATCGGGACGAATTTTTATGCCACATGTTCGTGTAGTCCCATATCCATCTGTCTGTGTACAGCGCTTGTAACTTTACCAATACTGGGCCAAATTTCTTATCATTTTGATGATTGCAGAACCTTGCAGTACACGCCTATACTATGCTAGATGATCAACCTTTTCTGATCGATACCACATCGTTTCTTTAACAATGCAATCGCATGACCAGAACTCAACTTTATCTTTAAGCAGCATATGAGTTATAATTCTGGATTGAGTCCAGTTTGTCTGCGGTAAAAATAATACTGCAGCAGAAGATAGATTTATTTGAATTCATGATTCAGCGGATTCAGGGACATACTTCTATGTTGCCAGTCTTCCGTTTTGAATTTGGGAACCTCCTTTCAAAAACAGGTCACCCTTATAAATATACAAGACAGCAATGGGAAAGTATAGGGTGTTCCAGGAAAAAGGAAAGGTCAAGAGTGACTCAAACCTGGTAAAACGTACTGTGTGGTCTCCTTAAAATCAATGCGTTTGTCACATCATTAGAGTATTAATCTATTTCCTGTTAATTACAAAATGAATAAGGCTCGCATTTACAGAAAATTAATGATGGGAGAGGAGAGAAGAGGAGAAGGAGAGAAAGAGAGAGGTTTAAACGGCGATAATTATAACAGTGATCCGACATTTGCTCCGGCAACAATTGCTCACCACTTTATTACGTAAAAAACTATAGGACTAGGGTAGGTGTTGATACTGGGTTCTAAGTTCGGTTTAGGGTTAAAGGTGATGTATAGTGTTAGATCCACGGTTGAAGCTAGGAACTTGGTTATTGTATGAAATTACCGCGGAACAATTGTCTTTAATAGGAGAATGTACCCTATACAACGCATAACTCTCGACAAGTCTTCTCATCACACAATGTATTGCTCAAAGATAAAGTTGAGTTCTGATCATGCTATTGCATTGTGAAAGAAACTGTGCGAGTAATTGGAAAATTTTGACCAAGTAGCACATAAGTATTTACAGTAAGGTTTTGAAATCACCAAAATGATAAGAAAATTTACTAAGTCTTGCTAAAAGTTACATGCACTGAACACAGGTATGTGAGTATGGGACTTCTCAAATATGTGGTATGAAATTTGTGGTCCGAAACCCTTAGCTGTTACTTGTCATTTTTCGAATACTGTTTGAGGGTATTTGAAGAACCATCCTTTTTTAGGGGAGAATTTATTCTATGAACTCGTCCTCTCATTTCGACTCATTTCATATTTTGTGGACCAGTGGATCTGAGATTAAGCTATTAAAAAAGGAAAAGGAAGAAGGGAAAGAAGAAGAAGAAAAAGAAAAAATATTATCAAAAACTAAAGATTTATGAAGAGTACGAATTTACAAATAGTAAACGAAAAAAAAAAGTGAAATGCGTAAATATTCTCAAAAAGAATGAAACGCCGATAACACACACAAAACACACATACATAAAACACACTTTTTCACCTTTCCCAGTAGGCCTACCTAGCCTTCTCTTTGAGAGCATGACTGTAAGCGTCGAAACTTTAAAATAATATCATGTAACACTTACCCTATACTTCTGCAGTTTTCACAGTGGTGTTATCAAATACGGGGCCTACACATTGCTATAAATTGCGTTTACAATAACACTCATGTATTTATATGTTTTCATTTCATTCCAAATTGTGAATTCCTCGTTCGACATGAATGATTCTCAAAAGGGGTTCACCGTTTTCATTACGTTGATTCTAAAAATAATAACAGTTTTTTAAAAGAAATATTGACATATATGCCCTTCACCTAACTCTGTTTTATTCGACATCATGATGTTCCAATATCCAAATTAAAATGATGTGGGGGAAAGAAAAAACAAATAAATACCCAAATTAGGAAATATAAACACGTCACTCAAGGAAATAAAATGAAACTATTATTGTTCTAAAACTTATTTTCGTTATTGCTTTAATATATCTCCCGGATATGATATTACATATTTTAAATCGTATGGCTATTTAAAAAAAACGACGAAAAAAGCTGTAAGTTCAAAAAGTAAAAGTACATAACAATTTGTCAAGGGGCACAACAGATGAAAGAGTAAGAAGCTGGTATAATTCTAAATTACCAATGAGCACTATGAGTGAGGATTATTCTTCATGTACAAATTGTCAGATTCATTTGGTTTGTGAAAAGAAAAGAAAAGAACTCTTGTACGCCGGTTGTGAACAGCGTGTTGCACATTATCTAAAGGGATATTCCTTTAACAATCATCGGGAAAAACCGAAGTTCAAAATCTCTAGCTAAAAGTTCCTTTAATTAGTGTAAAAAGTGCTTTGTAAAGCAGTTCTCTCTCCTACTAAAAACATACATATTTATTCTCCTCTCAACATTTGTTTAAAATCTGACCGTATAATACGGGATTTGATATCTAAAATCGACAATATACCGTACCTTGCCTATGGTTATACCTTAAACATGAAATAGCAATGAGCTAGACAAAAATCACTCCTTCTTTTTTACATCAACTTCGTCTTTATCATAAATCATATCTTTATTCTTATGAGTAGCCTACATACATGTATTGATTATTCTGATTGTATGTTTTTATCTTGGCCTGGACCCCTTTGAAAAACAGCTTATAGGTGACAAGGGCAATCCATTCCATGAGTGGAGAATAAATAAATAAATAAATAAATGTTGCTGGTTTACAAACCCTGTCTATATTTATCAGTATTCTAGACTCGTCAATTTAATCAGATGTCATTCCCGTACGTCACAACACGACAATAGGTAATTACAATTCTGTAAAATATCAGACTTGTTCAAATAAATCCGCAGACTTGCTGGTATTACTGTCGTTGGCGAATTGCCGGAGTTTTTTAATCCCCAAATCATTACTGTTTTGTTCCATCTTTTGATTCCAATAGTGATCCGCACCTTCACACGTTCTGTGCGTGAATCCGCCATGTGAGACATACAAATCGGAACACAGTGTAGAAACTACAGCACAATTTGCAATTCATCCTTTATTTATATATATCTATCTATTGTCTCTTTGATGTAAATTCCAGCCTTTCTTTCCGTATTTGCATGGGATAAAGGAAAATCGGAAATTATTCATTCATGGCCGAATGCCGATATTTAATAGCGTTTCCAGGCATGCTCAATACCTGCTTGGCAACTATATACATTGGGCATCGTTAGAAATACCATCGATCCTAAATGGAAATGCTCATTTTAATAAAAAATACCATACAATAATTCATATAATTATAAACTTGTGTGTGTTTATCACACTACTACTATTACTATTGCTACTATATTATTACTACTACTACTACTACTACTACCACTACTACTTCGACCACTACTACTAATTCTACTACAACTACTACTACTTCTACTACAACAACAACTACTACTACTACTACTACTACTACTACTACTCATTATAATGATAATACAATATTCATAATAATGATGATAATAAGAAGAATACCGATCACTTATGAGCGCTAAAGACTATAAGTACAAAAGCTTTATAAAATAACAGAATGTGAAGAGCAACATGAAATTTAGATTAATACAACACAAACAAGGCAATGTAATTTGCATGCATTTTTGTTTTGCGCGTGTCTACACCAGATTTTATTTCATTGATTCTATTAGCATTAGCTAGTTGGAATGTGAGGGGGTGTGGAGAGAGAGAGAGAAAGAGAGAGAGAGAGAGAGAGAGAGAGAGAGAGAGAAAAGAGAGAGAGAGAGAGTGATATGTACAGATGTATATAGAGAGAGAGAGAGAGAAAGAGGGAGGGTTGAAATAGTCAGCGAGGGGGAGGGTGAGAATAGAGGGAAGAGGGAAAGAAAGGGTGAGGTGTACGAATAACCATTTTCCCGGCGATTATAGACCTAAGAGCTCATGCATTCCTGACAAAAAAGATGACATTTGCGGACTTAAAATATCAGTGTGGCTAATTTTTTGTCAAAAAGGTTTTTTAGCTAGGAAGTTGGGAGGAAATCCTTAATTATGCTTCCGTGCATGCATGCCTCTGAAAGGGCAATATCGGGAGCCAATTTGTATGGCCTATAGTGTTTCAAATAATTCAAATAAGTCAAATAAGGAATTAACAATAACAACCCAGGAGTGCCAAGTATGACAGACATGAGCGATACACGAGAACCCACTATTATTACCATTATTTATGAATATTACAAGTAATTGCAAAGTAAAACACAGGTTTGGTTACGATATGTCGTAAAATAAGGATTATTGTTCAATAAAATAGGTAGCCCAAATGCAATTTAAATGCAGGTTTATTTTGATATGAGGTCATATGGTATTGTACGAAGAAAACAATTAATGTTCAGTGATATATACAATCATGTAAGGTAATTTTAGATATAGAATTAATGTAACAAAAAATGAATGAGATCTTAATAAAGTCTCAAACAACGCCTACAAATCCTTACAGGTTTTCATCGGGGGGGGGGGGGGGTCATAAGGGGAACGGTCCTCTCTCACGAATTCATATCTGTTTGCCCTATTCATTGCGTTATGTGATGGGGGGGGGGGGGATAGTCGTGGGGTCGTCTAGTCTCCAAATGTTGGCTTGTCTCTTGGCGAGATTCCACTTGCATCTTTTCCCTACAACGTCATTGGTATTACCATTTGGTTTTCTATAGGTTGGCGGTTAGAAAGTTGATGATTTCTTTTACGTGACTGCTAAGAAAGCATGTGCCTGTAAGTAAGCAACCCGGGGACCGACGTTTTAAGGTCTGCTCCGAGGGACTAGTTAATAATAACGTTTTATTTAACCAGGGTAGCCACTTCATCACACGAAACTGCTCTTCCAGCGGGCCCTGCATAACATAATATGTTACAATCTAATATGCTGAGCGCCTAGCTAGAAGGCAGAAGGTCCAATTGTTATATATCTTTGGTATGACTCGACCGGGATTCGAACCCACGACCTCCCGTTCATGAGGCGGGCGCTCTAACCACTGAGCCACCATGCCCGGATCAATGCCTTACCAAGGGGCACTAGCGCGTCGACTTGGTTACGAACCCAGGACCTTCTGGTGATGAGACCGTTGCTCTACCACTGAGCCATCGCGTCTCCTATAAATAACGATCTCGCTCATAATCATCATCTACCTCGCAGCCATTATCAAGGCCGTATTGCAAGTCAGTATGATCATTACACGTCCTTGTCATACTTAGCACTTCTATCATTACGACTATTAATCATTGTAATAGTATAATGCGACTACTCGAGCGTGGAATGTGTTGCCATGGTTGCCGACGTATGGCGTCTCCCTCTATAATTCAGTAGTAGTCAAGTAAAGTGCAATTGCAACTTTCCAGCAACACGAAACTCATTATAAATTCAGACCATGTTACTGAGTGAAGTCATTAGCAAATGGGTGAAAAGTAATCCCGTTGTCATATCTGTAGTAATAAGATAAAAATGATACCTCAAAGCTATATTTATCCTATAAGGTTTAGGATGATGTCATTCTGACGTATTGCATGATCAGAAGAGTGAGTCTTGTGGAAAGAGCATAATGAGAAGACAGCATCATTATCATTTCCTTATTTAAAGGTAAAATAAGGGCATAGTGATGAAAATGAATATTTAAAAAATATTTTAAATAACCTGTACAAATTCATGCTGTATTGTTCAGCATACAGTACTGGGCTGTTTTAACCAGTATATAGCAACAACAAAAAACCAAAACAGAAAGAAGAAAAAACATCATACCTTTAAGTTTTTCGTTCATAAATTTGGGCTTTAGTAATGAAAATACATTCTCAGCAAAACTGTCAAATTTATTCTGTGTTATTATAATTCGGTATGAACCAAGAAATGATCCTTTCTTCTTTCAAAACAAGAACAGAGCTCTTGTAATACAAATTGAAGAAATTATTTGAAATTTTAATTTATGTACTGTTTTTCACACAGTATGTTCGTTGTTTGAGCCAGCAATCTAAAGAAAGATGATCAAAGAAAAAGAAACTTCCCCTGAAATGAAATGCATTGCAGATCACCGAGTGGCAGAGCAGTTTCAACCTCAAACCATTTTCCCAAGTAAGTTGTTGAAATTGGAAACCGCGAGTCAATATGCGTCGATAATGTTAATACATCCGCCTCCAGTTGTAATAGCAAAGAAACCCACATGCACCTATAGCAGTAGAATATTCTTATAAAGAATTGTAAACACACGTCATGAAGTAGGCCTACACCAGCCTTAATATTATTCTAAGTGCTCTATTTGGGGTGGATATAAATATAGATAATATACTAATATTACGAAATGATCATGAGCTATACGAAGGGGGAGTTTTTTTATATTGGATATGTATCTAAATTTAGGTTCTCACTCCAGAAATGTATAGCCAAGCCACATGGATTAACGTGAACAGCTCATAGGACAAAAACCTTTTTATCTGAATATTTGTCAAATTACTCTATTAATCTATTTATGAATTCAACGGTTTTTTATTTTGCAAGCGAATGTAAACAAACATTGCATTCATTTTTAATAATTTGCCAGCCCCCTTGTTGCGCTGGATGGTTTTCAATTGATCCTTATGTTCGACAGTGTAATAGTCATTTGATACAATAACCGCTCAGTGAATGAAAACAGTGTACAACAAATATTTGCATTCCATAACGGTAATGACAGTGGCTATTTCATTGTTTGTTATTAGTCATCACTCATCAGTATCCCTAAACATGTGACAGTAGGGTTCCTAAATCAAGAACTGTCGTTTCCTAAAACTCACGGAATACAATTTGAAATGCATATGGTCAAGGCAGCATTTTGTTTGATGTTTTGTTTCACAAAACAAAACTTCGTGAAATTTAGTAACCTACAAAATATCGGAACAACCCTTTTCCAAATGACTACAACCATGAACATTTGGGTAATCCTAACGAGTCATTATTTTGTTGGGGATATCTTTCATTACCTGGACATCGGTGTCATAATTGCGACCGTGAGGTTCAATCAAGGCGAAATGTAGATTTATTGATTTGAAAATGATCGTTGGCACATCGGTGGAAATTCGAGACAGTTAACAAATTGTGTGTGCAACAACGAACACCTGTCCTGAGAACATACATGTATTTCCCTTCTCATAACTAACATTACACAGTGTAACCTTTTTTTTAAATTCATATATACCTAAATGTAGACACATATTACTCAGGCTATACTATCCAATCAATATGTCCCGTACGACAAATGAACTGCAACAATTTCACACACACAAAATGACAAAATCCCCTTCATACCGTTCACTGATGCTTCATGGTAGTGATAACCAAACCTATTTTATGGCAAGGTCAAGAAATTTTTCATTTTTATGACTAAAAAGCAAAATAAAAATGAAAACAATACACAAACGACGTTCAAGACGCATTGCATTACATCTTCCATCGACATCTCTGTTGAAAATTTTGTAATGTTTTTCTTTAAATAATATACGATTTCTGACTCATGCGCTGTCTTAAAGGTAATGCAAAGTTTTGGTATGGGGTCATGAATTTGGTTCAAATGAACATAGTGGAAGCATATGTGATCCTACAATATTCAGTGATCGTTGTCGCGGCTGAAATCGAGTCTAAAGTTATGAAGTTGTTAATAATAAGCTCTTTATGTTGTATAGCTCCCTCTCAAGGTCAAGATATTAATTAAGCTATAAAACAATGTTTCTTGACTAAAATCGACTGATTAGCTATTCCCGTTTGGAAATTATATATCACAACCACATATTCTGAGATTTTCGTGGTCGCAGCTACCATTGTACAGCCTAAGGCGCTATTTGAAATTTATCAAAATTTACCGGGAGCACCGGTAAATTTGTATATTATATTTTTCTCGAAAGCTGAAGTGTTTTAGGGGCTAAATTTTCTAGTGCTTATAATACATCCACAGGGGCATCCAAATATATCAAAATTTTAAAGAATCACTATCCACCCAATTTTCAAAATTTCCCAAAACTTTGTATTACCTTTAAACTATTTCTATTGATGATTCTGATTCTACGAGTGCCAATCTCGAACATCGAACATGTACTAACGTCTAATTACGAATTCAGTCACACGTACATCTATTCCCAAGCTTCCTTAAAAACGCTTCATTACATTCTCTCTATAAATATGGAGTGGCGTTATTGAAATGCTCCCCTTTTCATGGCCACATTATTGTGGAATAATGCATTTTTAATAGAGGTTCATGCGGTCAGTCGACTAGCTAGTGGCGTGGTTAGGTCAACGATAATGGCATAATGGCTGATCATAGAAGTTTTCCTCGAAGATGGACAAAAAAGGGGGCCTTTGGTGACGATACAATATAGGTGAAACGAGGGAATGAAAGAAATGCTATTTTCTAAAAGCTGTTAGAGCCCTGTTGACTGATGGATAAGGTCATCTGTAGAAGAGAAATGGGAACCTAAAATAGAATAAGAGACTGTCATAAGAAAGGTTGATATATATGAAGGGGGAACGGGGCACATGATCTGGATATTAAACAGAAAACTTTACTCGCAATAAAAGAACCACCCTTCAAAAATTATTTTCCTTACCCTTGTTTCACAGTCATGATATCCAGATATAGGCTAGCCCCTCTTTAGGGAAGACGATGCAATCTCTTTTGCATGCAAGCCCCCCCCCCCCTCCTACCCCTTCCCGAGGAGAAAACTCGACTAAAACTTCACATGGGTAGTTGTAAAATAAACAAGTCGAACGTCGTTAAAGGGATCCGGTAACTTTAAAAAAATCCTTGATTTAGCTCATGCTGCAATGATAATTATAAACCTTTAGGTCAGTCAGGAACCCCATGACTTTTACAAGCCGATTGCCTGTCTGATTATCAAGATATTTATGATTGAAAATTGAAATCAAATTTTGCGTTTGCCAAACGGTTTTCATATCACTACAGTCTACCGGGGAAAACGAGTATGGTAAAACCGGTCACTCAAAGGTTTTTACTTTTCTAAGGCACTTCTTGATCATTTTGAAGCGCATTTCTATTGTAGGGCTTCAATATAACACCATACCACAGACACTGATAACACGCAGGGCCGTGCATCTCAGATTAACATTGTTAAACGATCCCTTTAATGTGCCCCCTACATAGTACATACATTGAATAAATGGATCTGTTCTATATCCATAAACAATAGATCTACGACTGTACAATTAATTGATTTGCCTGAATGATTGCTAGATTATTTGTTTTTACTACTTCAAGGTAAAATTGCATAAACGCCATTTTCTTTTACTTTTGATTAAAGAATTTAGAGATTGAGAGTATCTAAGCTCTTAACCAAAGTTTGATAGTTTTAATTATTCTAGTTCCTGAATGTTTAGTTTATATACAGTTAAAGTGATTTGTCCGTTCTTTTAAGCAAACATGTAAGTCTGAGGTAAAACAAACGTGTTTATATCTATAAGTGTTAAAAGCGATGAATCCCGAGAGGTAGTCAAATACTTGGGGTGTGTTGGATGCAACAGCCAGCACATTCGTGTCAGCATTAACACAAAACCATCCTTACACTACAAAAGAAATTGACAGCTTAGGGCCAAGCTATTTGCTTGTTCTGCGATCGGCAAGGACTACGGGCCATGGGCCTCACTATAGAATTACCGTGAAACTGCCCTTCAAAGAGAAGAAAAAATACACAAATCTTCTATTACTTTTCAATTGTGTAGGCTTAAAAATGTTTCATTGCATTCTTTATTGATACAAAATCCACGTTAACCTATTACCTGATTGCACCGATAAAAACATGACACATTATCATGAGAACAAGACGGATAAGCCTATAGAACACATGTATAGCGAGCTATAAATAGCTAATTGGCTTACTTTTCAACCGGAGGTGAAAACTCTGTTCAGGTATTTAACAGTTGAGGAAGGGGGATAGAGCTAGAGTCCACAAGACCCCTTTTTAATAGAACACTTAGGGATGACGTCATTAGATGCAGATCAGACACCTGAAATCGCAAATTAAAACTTCCTGCTGTACGTAAAACAGCGAGGGGCCGATGAAAAGAAAAAGGTAACCGGTGCACATAAATTGATATCAAAATATGAAATCGATAATATTCGAGGCTTAACTTTACCTGTCGTTGCATGGCGTGATGACAGTGTGTACAAACAAGCAGTAATTATCCACCAACAATCAATCCCTCAGCGGATTAAGGGCGATTATGAAATTATCCAATGTAAATGAGTTGTCTGGAGAGTAAATCCAAAAATCGGTAGCAGCTCACATGTACGTGGTAGTCCGTGCAGATCCGCAACTGCGTGTTAATTAAAAGATTTGTCGTCTGCCCAATTTGCACATGCACGGTCACATACGACGGTGCGTTTCTGCCAAAGCGTGCGACGTACCTTCGCACTGTCTGGATAAGTGTGAGCGCTCACAAACGCGCAGAGAGCAGAAATTACACCCTTCCAACAATTTCGCGCCCGTGCCGTCTGCGTAGCACATACAGGTCTCTAATAAAAGAGAACTTCCAGCGCGCTTCGCTGAGTCCTCCTTTATGTCCATACATTCAAGTGTAAAATGATCCTCCAAAACAATTCTCAATATGCGATTCACACTAACAAAAGAGAAAAATTGTTGAATTGTGAAGAGGGAAGGGGAGCGATCGAGAAATATCGTGAATACAAATCTTCTCCTGGGATTTAAGGCGGGTGGAGATTAACAATTCAGGTCGTTTTTCCACAACGGGCGAAAATAGAGTAGAGTTTATATGCAATGAAAGATTGTAAGGGTGCATGGACGTGCTTGGTACCATTACGTCTATGTTGGAACCCTGTACATCAAAGGGCAAAGTTTCGTTTCCCCTCAAATCCAAAATCGAAAGTAAACAATTGCGACAATGCAGTCAGATTTTCTTCACGGCCGAAGTTAAGTGCTGTCTTCTTCTTAACAGCTAAGTAAATCAAATTACACTTCGTGTTCGAATAGATGACGAATGTGCGAGATGTTTCTCACAAGAGTGTTGGACCATGACCCCCAGAGGGCGGGCGGGAGTGGAAGAGGGGGAGGGCGACCCCTGTCGGATTCTCGGAAGGGCTGTCTAAAACTTTTAGGGGTAGAAAGGGACCTGGGAAATCCGGGTTTTATTTCTTTGCTAGTCAGAGCCTTTCTCAGGTTTGTCCTCCGTCTAGTAAACCGAACCCGTATTTTTTGGACAAATTCGCACCCCCTCCCTTTTATTGGGCCCTTGATCCGCCCCGGTGTGAAGCCCTTGTCTTCGTGTGATCTCCTTTAGCTGTTTTGTCATCAGACATGGTCCGACAGCCCCTCCCCCATTCGAAATGTTCTAGCAATACCCATGAACCCAGTTTGTGTGCGCACTTATCTTATCCTAAATGATGTTATAAATGATCATATTACCCCGCGGGGTGTGAGGCCTCGATAACTCGATTTTCGATTTCCGAAATTGAATGTTTGCCCTCCCTGGTGCACTATGGACTCCGGGGAAACCCAGAAGCCTCATTATGTATCTCAATCCCTCCATTTTTATTATATTTTTGGTGATATTATTTGCTCTTCTTTCGTCTCACGAGACAATGCATGAGCCCTCCCCCGTGGTGCGCGAAAAGAAAAAACGACATAAAAATGTTATGTTATGTTAGAGTGTTAGGCATAGCCCCAGTCATGAGAAGGTGCGATGACTCATTGGTCGTGGAACGGGAGGTCACGGGTTCAAAACCAAGAGAGTATCCTCGATTCCATGATTCATTACAATTTTTGGGTTGCCTCGGGATGCCGACTCCTCTGGATAGGCTTACCAAAAGTGAATTAAATACTTACTAGAAACGATTACAGTTCTTCTTCTTTTTCTTCTTCTTATTCTTCTTCTTCTTCTTCTTCTTCTTCGTCTTCCCCTCTCCCTTCATCGTCTTCTTCGTCTTCTTCTTTTTCTTCTTCTTCCTCTTTTACTTCTCCTTCTTCTCCGTCTTCTTCTTCCCCTCCCTTTCCTCGTTTTCTTCTTCTTCTTCTTCCCCTCCTTCTTTGTCTTCTTGTAGAATTTTTACTGTCCCCTTTTTGGAGGGTTTGGGGCGCCCTTCCAGACAGGCCGAGACATTCGAACCCACGACTTTCACTATCCCAGTCAACCTGCTCGAACAGGATCACACGAGATACCCTTCTTCCAGTTTGTCTTTCTCTAATATTGTCAGACCTTCTTTTACTCAGGTTTCAATATTCATACTTTCACTTTTGCAAAGTTTGGTAAAGGCGGCAATATAGAAAAATTTAGTCCCCAAAAGAAAAAACTTACAAAAACACGATTATGGCCACAGTCACTGTGGATCTACTGTAAAATGATATGCTATGTGGGTGAAAAAATGTTCTGCAACACTCGTGCAAAGCATTTAAGTAAATATTCCGAAGAGTTTCACTAAAGATAATCTTAAAGAGACACATTAGATATCGGGGCAATACAAATAAGATATAGTTGCAATCGTGTAATAATCTAATAGAGCCCTAAGCAATTGCTCGAAGCATTTATATAAGGTTAGCCTATGTATCAACACGCTCATTAAAAAATTAAATTCAAAACAATGACATCAAAACATTTAGATAATGTGATTTCTTATTAAAATGAGGGTATTATGCGACAAATGGCATTACACTTGATGTAAGGGAGGGATATAAATGCATATATAGATATGATAACAATTATGCTGCACAACTAAAACTAGAGTCGCTCAAAATACAAAACGCTACTATCAGCAAGTGTGTAAATGAGAAAATCTATGCAGGAATAACTTAGTGTCTGTATCCATGACATGCCCCAGGTGTGAGGAGTGGGGGGGGGGGGGCATTCAGGACACGACAAAAACCCAACTTAGCATACTCTAACTATGTACAAAAAAGTTGCCTCGTATTGTTGTACCCCCTCCCCCTCCCGATGGCAAGATATTTAACTGCACTTGCTACTCTCCACCCAGGTGTTAAATGGATACCGGGTAGGATGCGAACGTTCATGTGGTTGGACGAGCAAGTGTGCGCCTGTAAAATGGCGACTGGCTGGAATGCTCCCCAGGGAGTGGAAAATGTGCACACATTGTGTGCGGGTAAGCCTGAATCCGATGACCGGGGTAATAATATATCTGTAAAGCGCTTAGGCACATCGTTGGATCGGTGTATTGAGCGCTATATAAAAAAACGGATTATTATTATTATTATTATTATCGATCCCCCAAAATATATACCTTAATCCTGTTTTCTCTCCTGTCAGCGTCAGAGAATCAATTTGGAGCTAGAATCCGACTTGCTTGAAGTGGGCATTGACACTATAAGAACATAGCTTGAAAGTGCTCTTCAGAAGAATTAACAAGAACCTTGTCTACAACTAATTAATCATGGCATAAAGACAGTATTTAACATACGGATTTCAAAGAAAAACGAAACAGAAACGAAAGAAGATGAGCGTCTACATAGGCTGGGTATTACCAAGATAATGATAACTATGAGCAAAGCCTTTTGACCTACTGCTTGCCTACTTAAAAACAAACAGAGTAAATTCTTCCAAAACAGGGTCCATGTGCCTCGCGATTTTTTTCAGAGGGGGTGGGGGCTTAAAGAATTGTTGGGACCCCAAGCCCCTTCTAGAACCTCTCTTCTTTTACACCACCACAACATTTAAGGCTTCACTTTGATAATAAAATGAACATATCATTAAAAACAGTAAATACACGGAGTCGATAGTCTGTTGGTATATGGCTTGTGTCATTGCAACAACATATCATAAACCTCCACATAATACCGCTGATAATCAAATATTTTCAGTGTCAGTCAACTATTTCACGCAAGCCCACGTTTGAGCATACAAATAACAATAACTGTTAAACAGAAGTGGGATATAGTTTGTCTGCCGGATTATTCATCAATAGTAAATTGATGGATGACTGAATATTATGACAAGTTACTAGGCTGGCTATTTACAAAATAATTTTATGGTAGATAGGATGGTAGGCTAAATAAACAATCCATTGTTAAATTGCAGGAATAAAGTGTAGAAAATGCAATGTTGATGACCGTGATCAAGTGATAGTGTTCCACTGTACATTGACGATGCATGTTTCGATGCAATTATACCGTGGATCGGAGCGTATGCGTTGACTTGAACGTTTTCTGTCTGTTTGGAATGAGGGGGGGGGGGCATAAAAAGAATGTACCTACAATTTGAACTTGGGTAATAGGTTTTTCAAATTTCTTCGCCTTCTTCTTTTGCTTTTTTTTTTTTTTTTTTTACTTATTTTTGCTCTTCTCCTTCCTTCTTCTTCGTCTTCTGCTTCTGGAATAAAAGGTTTTTCATTCACCCAAAACCATACATGCCCAAATTTAGCTCCATCAACATGATCAACATCCAGGTTCTTCTCTTTCGTGTCTTTTTTTATTTTGTTGGGGGGGGGGGCTGGGGTGGGGGCATTGCCATTCCTTTCTTTTTGAATATTTTTACATTGTATTTGTTATTATGTATTGTATTTTGTTGGAAATGAAAAAATAAAAATGAAATGAATAGGCTATAATGGACATTAAACATTTTCATAGGCTACACCAAGCCTGTCATCTGTTGTTTCTTAGGAGTATAATGTTGGCATCACAATAAATGCGCAGGAGCCCGAACGGTATGACGGGGGGCAGGCTTGGAGACAAAATGGAAGGGGCGGGATGTACTTAATTTAGAAGGGGCAGCGCATTCGTCTAACTCACACTATTGTCTTTTATGACGTCACCGTCACGACTGTCATTTATCGGGACTGTTCACATCCGCTAGCTATCAATGTCGCTGTTGCAAGCAGTGAGTCAATTCAGAATAATACAAAAAGGATTTGGATAAAAAGTGAACAGGTGTAAACAAAAGCAATTGGATGCCACTCACCCTGCTTAAAACACTCCCTTTTATTTCTCAGTCTACTTCTGTTACTGTACCTGCTTATGTTTCTTTACATGTCACTATAACATTGAAATAAAGGTTACAGCTGACAAAAAAAATGCTAACGGCGGTTTGTCATGGTTTTTATAACAATGATTACACTCCAACGTGGGATTTGACTACTGACTATATAGGGAGATCAATAAATAATGTACCAATTGGAAACTGAGCGGTTTGGAGTAGAATACTAGAGAACGAGCGAAGCGATTAACGCAAGTGGAGAGGGGGTTCGGGCAAGGGCGTCAACCCCTCCAACCCCCAAACAAAGAACAAAGGGAGAAACAGAAAGAGAGTGAGAGAGAGAGAGAGAGAGAGAGAGAGAGAGAGAGAGAGAGAGAGATGGATTGAGGGGCTGGACAGGAAAGGGCCAACCCATACCCCTACCGCTACATAAAACCACCTCTCTTTTGTGGGCACCGCTTCATTGATCAGCTTTCTATTTTAAATAAACTACCACTCCAGCTTTCACGGGCCTTTAACATGCTCAACTCCAACACTCTAATCCATTCCCTTTTCACTCTAACCCCGACAATACATGACCTTGAAATTTTTCTTTTGGCTTCCCTAATGTCTAATGTCAGAGGTTCACAGGCTTTCATCCTCTTTTCAGCTTTCTTTCCCGAGCTCGATCCTTTATCATTTTTTTTCTTCCACAAAAAGGCTTGATCCACTTTTCCGAACAATTGTCACTGCGATGATTGTTAGCAGTCTCGCTGTGCAAGGTGTCGCGTGACGTCACAACTAAGCCGTTTCCTCTGACTCAAAGCGAATGAAAGCAGCTCAGAAAGGAAAAAATGGCAAACGTTAGAAAAAAGAGTAAACTTTCTGACCCCTCCCCCCCCCATCCTCATCCCCTCTGTGCTCATCCCGAACAGCCAAATGGTTATACCACACACGATGATAATAATAATAGTCGCATTTTTATCGTGCCTGATACTACGTTTCTAAGGTTTTACATCGTAATTATTATTACCCTGGTCATTTCATAGGATTCATTTCGAATCCGTACATGACAGTGCAAATACTCCGCTCCCTGTTCCATGTTACAACTGCACATATGCCAACTCAACAATATTAACGTTTACATCCTGTCGGGTACCCATTTACCACACCTGGGTAGGGAGTGCCAAATATAGATTAATGTCTGGCCAAAGTGCCGCGGCGAGACTCGAACCGCGAACCCTGTGATCCACAGACCGGTGACGTTTTACTAGACCACAAAACCTATACGATGAGGGCTTGGGCGTGCTTAAATCAAGGAAGAATAGGATTAGATTTAGGTGTAGGGGCATGCACATTTGCATAGGATAAGGTTATAGGGGTAGGGTTGTAATGACACAGTGATATATTTGTTGCCCTTTTTGCCGTGGGGTGAAGGGGGGGGGGTGAAGTCACCCCGGCAGTTGTGGCATCAGACTGACAGGCAACCTTGTCATTTGAATGTTTAAAGAAGGGTTAGGCGTGGTTCCAACAATTGGAAATATTCTACAGATTGTGAATTTATATCAAATTCAAATACAAAATTCAATGATTATTATCCAAACAAATAGGATCATTCTCACGTTGTTTTTAACACAAATGACAAATAAAATCTATTAAAGTATAACTAATATAATTGAGTCAAAAAGTAAAAATTAAAACAAACTCAAATAGCAAAAATGTACGTTGTACAATAGCGCCTCTTTGGAAATATAATACAGTATACATAGAATGTGTGCTTTGTTGAAAATGAAAGTTGGAGGAAAAAGGAAAATTTGAGGTTGGAGGGAAGTGTCGGGCATGAAAGGTGAGGGGGAGGGGGGAGGTCGGATGCTGGTAGGAAGCCATGGTGCCCCATGATTGCCCCCACCCTATCCCATAGAGGATAGGGGTGTGTGTCACAACGTTTGCCCAGGGGTCTCCCCAGTAATACACCACATAAGGATTGTGGTTCACCATCTAAAAATTAACATGGCCTCGGATATCCTAGCAAAGACAAGAAAGAACAAAATGTTCCGGATTTAATACGAAAATGCATAATCATGATTCTAGTGCAGTTTTGGGTAACTCTCCTGAGTGAGTGAGGTAAACTTAGAGAATGATCATGTGTGTTTGGATTTCTTTTTTTTTTAAATTGGATTTTAATTTGTATAAGAGAAGTCAGATTTTAATGTGTGTGTGTGTTAGGTGGGTGTAGGGAATATCCAACAAACTTCATTCCCGAGTCGAAAAAAATCTTTATACACGGTACGTTCTTTTTTTTTTGGAGGGGGATGGGTGGATATTTTCTCCTTGCTCATGATACGTGAATGGTCAATATTGCAACTGACTATGTGAAATACAAAATGTGATATCATCAGAAAGAGGATTGAGTTAGAAAGTAGAATTCATTGCAGCAAGGGATAACTTATAAATAGTATTCATATTAGACTGTCCCCAGACATTTCAATATTTATCATCAAATGTAAACCATGGACCCTAAAAAGACTTTTTAGGTCCATGTGTAAACGAACAAATTCGGCTATATTCACGGAGGTCTCTATATTTGCATTTTTTCCAAAGCAAATATGTCTACATCCACCCCGCTCTACTTCGCTTTACAATCCCCTTCCTACCCCGTCTGCTTAAGATTTTCTTTTCTCGCAAAAAGTCAGAAACTCGGAGACAAATCGTTCCGCACTTTTTTTTTAGAGAAAACCGACAGGTCAACCTAAGAAAATGGACATTCATTCTGAACTTGCTTCTTTTCTTTGCCTCGGAGGTTTTTATTTCTTTCACCCTTATAAGCTTTTCTTCCATTTGTGTGTGTGGATGTGTGCCTAACCCGGCCACGCTTTGTACACCCCAATAATCCAAGTGGAAAATTGAACTAGAATGAGAGAGAGAGAATTGGATTTTGATCAATGTCTGGCGGAATATCTGCGGGGGGATTTTGTTTTCTCACTCTAGATAAATTATTTTCTAAACCTCAAAAAGATAAGATCAGCGCATTCAATGAATTGGCGACGGGGAATAGCTTTTGATGAACAGGTCGATCAATTTGGTATACAGAAGTAAATATTATTCTGTGTTGATTACATTTGAGTTAGGAGTCGCATTGTCATAAACTATTCACAACGAATTGAAATATTTCGCAACGGTGTTTTTCAAACTCCTTTTCGTGTGCTGAGAGCCAGTAGGGTGTTATCTATATGAAAGTTACATATAAGTTAACACCCTTTTTGCCTCCCACGAGACGGTATAATAAGTCACGAGTGTTAAAGAGAAAGTCCACCCCAAAATAAGTTTGTTTCGATAGAGGCAGATTAATAAGAAAATCAGGTGAGTGAAAGTTTGAGCAAATTCTGAATGAAAATAAGAAAGTTATGAATTATTGAAGTTGTGATCAATCAAATACAAATTGGCAACTCTGTGACTTATTATACGAGCTCTCCTTCATTTGCTTTGTGCATAATATTCCATAAAATCATGTTTTCTTCGTTATTGATGACGGAATATATATTTGTTCCTTGCAGGGGGAGTATAGAAACATATTTGCAATTATTATATTTATGGTGCATGTATGGTTGAAATTTTTCTTGAGGGAAAATGAAAATTTTAGATTTTTTTAGTACTGAGCAAATGAAAGTTGAGCTCGCATGATACGTCATAGAGTTGCCAATTTGTGTTTGATTGATCACAACTTCAAAAATCCTAACTTCCTTATTTTTAATCGGAATTTGCTCAAACTTTCACTGACTTGTTTCTCTCATTTTCTACTCCTATTAAAACTAACTTAATTTCAGGGTGGACTTCCCCTTTAATTATAAAATGTGCTCGTACAGTGGCTTTGTAAATGCTTTTGTTGTAAATAGGCAAGTATGAAAGAAGTGCCCGCTGTTTTCTTTTCATATTTGCTTTATTGTCATATAATTTAAATTAGACATAAATAACTTTAAATAAATACGCAATTAATGAATAGGCATATTAAATGAAATTAATTGTATTGTTCCCTCTGTTTTTCATTTTTTCCTCGTTTTATTTCGTTTCAATTCGAATTTTTCTCTTGAGTTTTATTTTGAATAATCCCTGGTTTTGCTTCCTCTCTCTCTGCAATACTCTCTTTCCTCCTCTATTTTCTCCCCGCCTTTAAAGGTACTATGTTCCATTTGCTGGCCAAAAAATGAAAAAGTTAAATTCCAACTGCATTTGAAAGATAATACTAATTTAAAACTTCCCGAAAAAGGTGGGGCTTGAAAATGTCTTCAAGTGGGAAAATAACGACTATTAGTTGTCAAATCGACTTTAAGGCTATAGAGCCCAAAAGTAATAGTCTTGATTTTCAGACAATTGTACTGAATGGTCATACGTTTTATGCTGCGCAAAGATTCAATCAGTTTAATCTTGGCCATCACAAGTGGGTTATTGATGTAGACAAATGCTCATGTACCCTTTACAACTCTTTTCTTGTATGTTATTACCAAAGAAGAAAAAAAGCCAGTCAATCACTCAATAGTGTCTGACAGTGAAGTGTAGCAAGTAAACAGATTTCCTTGCATAATTTGAATATGAGGACACTGCTAACGTTTAAATTTCACAGATAGGACATACATGACATATTCATAATTCCTGCAAAGTTCTACAGCATTTGAGGTTGGCTGCAAAAGGGACATAGTACCTTTAAGCGCATTGTGTTCAATGTAAAAGAAACTGTGTGGGAGCGTTTGGAAGTGTTGATCACGTAGCACATAAGTAAATAGCTATGGTGTATACTGTTGCGTTTTAAAACATAAAAATGAAACGAAATCGGCTCCGTCTTGTTAAGAGTCACATGCGCTGTAGACCTACACAAAAATGCTTATATGGGACTACACAAACATGTGGCATGAAACTTGCGGTCCACACATTTTAGCTGTTACTTTTCATATTTCGAATATGAGAGCATTCGAAGACCCATCCTTTTATTGGAAATTTTTTTTTATCTCATACTCTTCCACACTAAAATAAAAAATGATTAAAAAGCTCACACATATTTGTCACTTTTCCTAGCACTCAACTTCAAAATCAAACTTGATATTTTTTTTTAACAATCAAGCACACGTTAACAGATGAAACAAACAACAGCAAAAATAACAATAGCAGTCTGGAGATGCTGCAGAGAGTACATATTTTCAAAATTTGAAAATGGATAATAAAAGACGTGTCAATCTTACCTTACCTTATCTTTGAGGCAACCAACACATACTGGCTAGCAGCCGTCGTCCTCTTCCAAGGCAAGTTTTTTCTAAAAATTGAGTGCAAACAATAACGCCTATAACACTTTCACTTCGAGTTTAAAGAATAGCCAAAATAAAATAAATCATTGGTCGATCGAGCTTTTTTTAGAATACAGAATTTCCCCCACGTCCGGAATTTTCTTGCTTACAACCGTTACATGCAATAACGGGATTTCCCCTTTACCCCTCCCACATAATGCCACGGGGGATTTCCCTCATGACGTCATATGGGGTGCGTGTTTACAGTCATCATACTCACGTGATTTCTTCTCTCTCTTAGTAAGAGTCATGTGACTCTCTCCCCCTTTTCTCTCTCTCTCTCTCTCTCCCTCCCCCTCTCTCTCTCTCTCTCTCTCTCTCTCCCCTCCCTCTCCATCTTTCTCCATCTCTCTCCCTCTCTCTCTCTCTCTCTCCCTCGCTCTCTTCGTCTCTCTCTCCCTCCCCCCCCCCCCCCCCCCCCTCTCTCTCTCCTTGAGAAGCAGCGTGGGATGCCCGAGAGTGGCGTGGTTCTCGCGTGACATTTGAAAGATTCGTCATGAAAAGGTTGGCTTCTACCCACAGTGAGGGTGAATCCCCCATTTTTTGTTTTCATAAAGAGAAATGGACATTAGCCCCTTTTGAGGGCTTGCGTTTTGCGTCAATATTCGGGCCACCTTCGGGCCCTTCTCTAACAGGCCCTGGCTCTCAGTCTGAAATGAAGTCCAGAGCAATCCATTTATTTTCTTGTAACACAACTTCACTACCAAACCCACTATGGATTCCAAACCGACAAATTCTTGGCCATTCGGTTTGATTTATGTTGTTTTTTCTTGTCGGTCTGGACCCCATGTCACAAAACTTGTCATCAGTGACAAATGACAGTGTTTGTTATAAGCTAGTGAAATCCTTGATTCTGATTGGTTACCAGCTGATTTGTCACTGATTTTTGTCATTAGTCATTGAAAAAGGGGCTTTGTGAAACGGGTCGCAGGTCTCGGTCTCTATAGTGTGATTAGAGTTTTGATTGGTTAGTTCGTTATATTTTACGTATAACAAAAAACAGTATTTGTATCCACACATAAATATGAACATAAGCAATTATAGCAATTGATTATTTAAAAGTATGGCTAGATAGCTCTATTCTATTGTTTCTGTTTTTCCGAGAAGTTTAGGTTTTTTCCTTTTGAAGAAAACATTGTCTGAAGAAACGAACTCGACGTCACAGACATTGGGAAACACCAGTCTTAAACGGGACTTGGGAGATGACATGAAGAACAGAATTAGATTGCTTTGTGATAGTGTCGCACCTTACGGAATGCATGGAAACACTTTCCCTTTTCAACCTCACATCAAGACTGGATGAAACAAAACACCTTGCTCGAAAGATGAGCACGTAAACGTGTTTTCGTTTTCATTCACTTTCACTTTTCCGGTTTCAGTCTCAACATCAGTATGATAGAATCTGAAATCTTATCTTTTCCCCACCCGGAGGCCCTACAGCGATTTTTACATTTAGTCTTAACTATATAGAAAGCAACGAATGTTTTGCCATTTTGGATTTTGTCTTCCATCTTTTTTCTGTATCTCATGGCTATCTTGATTTTTTTAGTCGCTAGTTTTCCTCTTATTTGAATATGTATTGCCCCTCGGTATGTCCGATGTCAGCATTTCTATGCATTCTGTTATAACCCCAACAAAACTCCAACAAAATCTTCGCTAAGCAATTATCTTTATGATAATCTCTAACCCTACATCCATTACCTTTAAAAACAATTATGTCTTATCATGCCCATGGTATGCATCACACGTGTCCATTGTAAAAATATAAACTGATAAGTGAAAATAGATTTTAGTCTATTGTTGATCTCGTAAGTATACCATCCCTTTTATGTAGAAGGGGGTGTAGTTGCAGCAGACAATTTTTAGCTAAAGAAGAGAGAAAAGAAAAAGAAATTTTGAACACCCGTTTGTACATGGCATTCATAATCCATGCAGAGACCCGCGTGTTTACAGATTAACATGGTAATCACGTATTGCATGCTGGGCCAACATCGCTGGGGGAATCCCCATTCCCAAAATGTCGTAATGCATTGTGATTGGATAGCCCCAATGAAAGGTCAACGAGCCTCGAATCGATATCACCGCTCGTCCCCCTCTGTCATTCACATTTACAACATCTTACTAGCTAAAATGAAGAATATGATCAACCCACAATATGGACCAGCGAAGCACAGGCGCACAGAGATTCCAAACTAGGAATTATTACGACTCGTCGACTACCTCGACACGACTTAAAGAACTAGACTAGGCGTAAATAGTCAAAGTTGACTGAACGCCATAAATACAACAACCAACAGCAACAACTACACAATATGGAATCAGTGGTATAACAAGGGTACAGCCATTGAGGGGGCACTGCTAACTTGGTGGAAGAGGGGGGGGGGGGGGGAGGTGACACAGGAGAGGAAGTGAGGGTGTGGGAGGTGTTGAATCATCTTCTTTCCATAGTACCGCCCCCTTTACCTTCCCCTTTCTTACCTCATCTCCATTTCCTTTCTTTTTTCGACATTCGATTGGAGGGATGGGCATATACCCTGCTTGTCCCAATTTTAGTCATTTTATGTGTTAGAACATATCATGTGAAAGTAGTCCGGCACTACATCACATTGACATAACCGTTTCAGCCAATTTGAAGTGCCCATACGTAGAGTGATTACAACTTTTAAAAAACACAACTTTTCTTATATTTAGTTAAATATAATTGAAACTCTTATCAGTTCGCTTCTATGACTTGATTTGGATTTTTGTTAAGAGTAATTGTCTATTTGGGTAGGATTTCCCTTTAAAACTACGAAATTCCCTCCGATTACAAGGAGTGAGTTCAAATTGTGTCCCTTGATGCTATACAACTTGCTATTCTGTGTTCTATATCATTGTTAAACTTGATCCCCAAATACCTTGGTTTCTGTTTCTGTTTGGGGTCAAGCTCCCATGTAATGACTAGGATTCGCCCCGATTCCGAAATTGAAAGAAAAATGAAAGATGTCCTAAGAGAGAATGATACCAGTATCTTTATAAGCATTGTTTAAGTATCTCTATCTGACCCGGATGTTTAATCGCAATGTATGTGTGTGTTCCCGCGTATGTGTGTGTGGGTGGTTAAAATAACCTCCAGTTGTTGTTTTTTAAATATTTTTTATATAAATGAATAATATGTACAATTGACTTATTATTATGTTTATGTAAAGTACCTATGTACTTTAAGTTTACTTTCAATTTTTGCTCAGTTATATATACTGCAAATGAG
This sequence comes from Strongylocentrotus purpuratus, assembly GCF_000002235.5. NCBI lineage: Eukaryota > Metazoa > Echinodermata > Echinoidea > Camarodonta > Strongylocentrotidae > Strongylocentrotus > Strongylocentrotus purpuratus. The sequence goes on from NW_022145614.1 coordinate 27,340,898, forward strand.
TTGTTGTTTAATTATGTTTATGTATAGGCCTAAGCAATCAACATCGAAAACGTTAATTTATTTTATTCAATTGTATGGTTTGTATTACACAATTGTAGGAAATAAAACAAAATTACTTTAAAAAAAGGGGGTGTCTAATTGAGCACGTCGCCTGGGCAAACTGCAACCTGGTATATCATACATGGCTCCTCAGTTGCTTACATACCAAGGGCATCCCGATTATGGAACTCCCTCCCTTCTTATATCTCCCCCCCCCCCCACCCCCTGCACCAAACATGACCGATTCAAGAAAGATGTCAATATGTAATTAATTTCTTAATTGTAACCTTTTAATTTTACAATTTTGTACATTTAATTAATTTTTCTTTTTAAATCACACTGAAAAACTCTGGTATTATTATCAGGGTCGCTTTTCATTAGCTTTGATGGCAATATTAGGTCCTGAAATCTATTGTTTGAAGAAGAAAAACATCAATTTTTCAAGGGCAATAACTAAAAGAATATCATGCCCAACATGCCCAATCAAGATCTTTTTCGAAGGCTTTTGTCCGCGTTGTTTTCGCGCCAAAACATGTGATAGAAATCTAGTGCTGTCGATGGAGGTCGTTGGCTCCGTGTGTCAAGATGGGTGTTACATCGTACACTGAATTATTGTACAGTGATTCTTCATTGAAATGTTGTTTGGAACATGAACTAGACGATAGTTATATGAATGAGTTGTCAAATGAGTTGAGAATTGTTTACAATGGAGATTGGAGACCTGATGAGGCGCCGAATTGATCATGGGGGCGGATTGTCAAACATAAAATGGCAGACATTTTGGACACATAACAGTATATAGAAAGATGTGATAATTGTTTAACTCTTTAAAATCCTTTGGGGTAAATGCAACATTGACACGACCCCTCTTTGTCAGGCGGTTTTAGAATATTTATTTTATTTATCATTCGCAACCTTGTCGTGATTATCTAGTTCCCTTTTTAACTCTTTAACGGATAGCCCCACACGATAAATAATTATGAAACAATGTTATCCTGACTTTCCATGGCCTCTTTATCTTTTCCTCAATCAACTTTTATATTTAACATCCAATTTCCGATGCACTTTCGCGATAAGTTATCATACGTGTTTCAACATTCTCACTTCCTTACCACGAACAGTCCTCTTTCTTATTTTCCCCTGATGACCTAATTATAGATCGTAGGGCGGGAGGAGGGGGGGGGGGGGGGAGGTACGAAGATGTTAATAAAGCGATTATATCGGCTAATGTTGGATGAGCACGAACTAAGATTCTTTTTGTCCCGTGTATGCAGGGTCATGTATTCTTAATCGTGCCAACAATTCGCTTTTAGTTGGTAGGTTAAGCATTGATTCAAAGAGAGGTCCAAACTCGGTAATACTTTTAACACTTCTCCGGCTTCTTAGAAGACGTCTGGTTTTGAAGGATTATATTATGTTTGTGGGGGCTGTAAACATAGTGACGAATACAGTGCCCTGACAGACAAAGGATGTTACATTCAGAGGTAAGCTGTATTCATGAGTTTATAGGTGAAAAAAAATACTATGAAGAAAGAAAGAAAAAACTAACTTTGCAGTAAATGTTATGAAAATCACAGGATAATAGCTGGGGCGGGGGGAGGTGGGTGGCACTCTCTCTTTCTTGAGAAAAATATATTGATAATGCTTTTTAGAGCTGAAAATTGTTGCTTTAGTCTCTGCGGAAAAATTCTGCAGGCCTTCACACCATTTCAGGCCTTGGAAGGGCCGGTGGGATACCCGACAAAAATAAATCATGTTATATATGCCTCTTCACACCTACAGGTTTACCCCCTTCTGACAAGCCTCTATCCTCCCTTGTTAAACACGTCAAATGAAATGATATCTAGATACGAATTTGATCTACCAAAATATACACTCAGAGACGTTTACGAATAAATGATATCTGCCATTTGAACTAATTTGATTGAAATAATAGGCCTATAGAGCAGAAAGATGATCGGGTTCTTTTGGGATCATCAATATAGTCCCACACGTGATGTGCTGGTGCTAGTCAATGGACATGTACGTGTATAAGTTACATGGTTTTCCAGACAGGTTTTCCACAAATAATTATTACATTTTCCTAAACTGAACTACCTATTTCATACTAGTTCTTTCGAAACGGAGTTGCACTAAACGAATCCAAGAATATCCATATTTATTTAGTTAAATTGGATGAAATCATTATTTGATTAAATACCGCAATTTAGGCTACCTAACCAATAATATTCAACCTTTTAATACTTAATCATGTCTAAAAGCTTATAGGAAGAGGCCTTTTCGAGAGGATATCAAAAACATTGGCGGTTTGGCACTGGATCGTATTTCATAGATTAAATTAAAGGTATCGTAGGCCCTACAGAATTAGCAAAGACATTTATCCACCCCAGCTTCATAATGGAGGAGGAGGGGGAGGGGGCATAAGTTGGAAGGTTGGAAACCGATAGTGCATAATGATAAATAGTATGTAAGCTATCTACGTTTGACATTGACAAAAAAAAAAAATCAACAAAAAAATTGAGCTTAACTTTCTGTTTGAAATATCTAACCTATGACAAAGAACTATTAAAGTGACATAATTTGGGCCAATATGGTTTTGATTGACAGGAAATTGCATTACGTTCCCGCTCATTAAAGTATCATTGTAAGCGGATTACTCAATCAATTAAAATGTCATCATTTGACAAGCCTAAACCTTGGGTCGCCACGAATCATGCTATTATTGTCATGCACTTTGGCGTAGCTCCTGAATCGAATGTCAAAAATTATTTTTGAAAAGGTAAAGCGATATAAAGAATGGGAAAAGTGGCCATCGAAAAAGATTTACGTTGAATCTTACCAATGATCAAGGGTGAATATATAACTCAATATTGGTAAAAATGCACCCCATATTTGGCCCCAAAATTATAACCCCCTTCCAAACCGATCCTTCACTTAATTGCCTTGCTCTCTTGCATTTCATCCATCAATTAAGATATTGGAAAAGGGATGGTATCGCGAAAAATTAAGTTGACACCGTTCACATTCCCCCTCGCTCAATAGCCTTTGTGTCTTACATTTACCAGGTAAGACCTTTGCCCCCCCCCCCCCCAAGGAAGCAAACAAACATACAAAACATTAAATTAAAAAAAAAAACTAATTGAACCCATGCCACGCTTCTCAACAGACAAACCGACACACAAACAACAACTAAAATAGACAAACAGACAGACAATCAACCAGACACACAGCCAAAACAGCAAACAAACTAGTGCCACTTTAATGTTGAACCTACCCTACGCTTCTAGCTACCCATAGTGTAGAAAATGGATTTAATGTGGCTTTTCAACTCTGTTAAGCCCCTTCAAAGTGTTTGGAGCCCCAACAATTTGATAGCAAAATTTAACTTAATTATATCATAATGTAAAAGAGGATGTCATTTAAGACACATTACTGCAACGATTTTCAAAACAAATGTGTTTGAAGTCGAATATTGATGAAAGAATACAAAATTTAGGATTTTGCGTACAACAGGAAACCCAAATTAGGTATTCTTTTATCAATATATGTCTTCATACACATTTGGGGGGAAATGTTTGCAGATATGTGTCTTAAATTACATTCTCTTTCACATTATGATACAATTTCAGTGAAATGTTGCCATAACATTTTTGGCGAATTTGGGGCTTTAAATTTGGGGCTATGAATGCTTTAAATGCAAGGTATTCCATTTGATCTTAGAGCACATCAAAAGAAATTTCATGAACACTCTCAAAACTGTTGTAAACGCACCGGAGTCAATAATTACTACATCCTAGTATCTGTTTATGGTTAAAATCTGTTAAAATTGGACACGTGTTAAAAATAAAACTGTATCCTCGTTAAAGATACTTTTCTGATGTGTTACTCTCCACGACTAACGAACATATCAGAAACTTTTACTGATCTGTTCCTTTCCTGAGCCTGCTCATAATTATGTCTGATGATTGTTTTACCTGCATGACTGCTACTTAGAAAGTATTTGTAAGTACGAAGCCAGGGGACCAACGGCTTTAAGTTCTATCCAAGGGATTTGTTAATGAGGATCAATACCTTGTCAAAGGGCATGAGCATATCGGCTTGGTTTCGAACAAATTCATAAAGGTATGGACTAACCGTCAAACCTTGTCCGATTTCATTACGTGATTATATATCATCAACTAATAACAAGGGGTGCTTATCCTAACTTTCCAGAATTCTACAGCTCCCGAGCGCAGTCACCCTTCCCTGTACCCTTAAAATTCTCATCATTTTAAACAAGTCTTGTGGGAATCCATTAGTGCAAGGTCACGGCCAGTGTATTTACGATAATCAGTGAAAATGATTCGGTCGTTAAAAGTTTCAAAACTTCGCCTCGAATCTTGTGACCTACTCGGGGTATAGACTCCAGATCATCACGGGTCGGATATGATTTCCCTTTCAAATTTCCCCCAAGAAGGATGCCGATCCTTGAAGATAAAGCCGAGAACCGGTCATGTGATTACATTATGGTATTAACCGTCTAGGAAAATGTTGGAAAGGTTCACTATATGATACTTTATTAGAAATGAGGTATGCTAAAGGGATGGTGAAGTGGGCAAAATGAAAATAAACTGGCCCAATCTTGCTGGAAACAATTTGCACTACACACAGAAATGGGTATGTGGGACAATATGTGGCATGAATGTTTAACCCAACTTTACAGCTATTTCTCTTCATATTTCGAATACGAAGAAAGGCAATTGAAGAGCATTTCCTATTTAGGAGACAATTATATTCCGCTGGATATTCTTCCGAACTGACATAAAAGAATTAGAAAACTAAACAAAATAATGTTTTCAACTTTACCAGAACTCGACCCTTTTCTTAAACTCTAGGTCATGTGTCAAATATAATTTCCTTTCAAATTTCCCCCAAGAATGATGCCGATCCTTAATGCTTTCGATGTGCCACAGGTTAAGGGGAAGTATTTGTTAAATTGGGAGATGCTTCGGAGATAAAATAAAGAAGCTGTTTTCATGATCAGCGCCACCCCTTTCCCCCGCTCCCTCTTCAGGGAAACAGGAGGGCAGTTGCCTCGCAATTTTAACAAAAATAAAAGGGGGAGGAGTGGAATGCCCCTGGAATCAACGCCCCTGCCTGGACTAATCACTATCTAACCTCTGAAGAACCGCGTGGATGGACAAACAAAGCCCCATACGATCGGGTGACGACACTGGGGCTCTCGTTATCATCACCGAAATCGAAACAAAATAACTTTTGAAACAATAAGACGTCGTTTAGGGCTCCGGGTTGATATATTGCGATAGTTTACCTATTCGAACAATGCGCGTATTTAGCAAGGCCACTTCACCGGTAAGGCGGAGAGGGTTAGTCTATCTTCCTTTATCGTTCCCCCTTTCCCACAACCCTATCTCTCCCTCTTTCTTTCTTTCTTTCTCTTCTCTTTTTCTGACTTTCAATGGGGGAAGGGAATGTGTTGATCTTGTCACGTCGCTGCACGTCACCACGTCACCTTTTCACTGATCTCTCTCTATTTGTTTGTATTAATGTAGATTAGATATTAACAAAACATAACGAATGAACGAATTGAGTAAATAACTTTAGCGATTAAATCAAATGTTCTGTTCTTAAAAATTATGACCATCCTCCCAAAACGTCTCATTAGCTTTAATCAGAAGATTTCCCTCTTTTGTGTCTGTTTCTCAGTCGGGAGCACTTTTAGCTAATTGGGATCAAGTTATGTCCGACAGCTTAGAATTGCTTAATCCAAAGAAATCCACAAACGTCTGCCGAATATCCTATATGGCTACCGTTCTTCCCATGTGTATTGAGTGAAGGTTGTTGCTACATTGTATACTTACGTGAAGGGGCTGGATTGGGATTAGGTCGCATTATATTTGATTACTTTTTTCTTGGGGGGGGGGGGGGGGTAATATGAAAGCTTACGCTATTAACACGAATCGTGTTACTCTTTGTAAAGTATGTTTCAATCAGTTATGTGGTAATTACATCATATACAGTGATTATATTTTACCTTAATGAACATTGTATGAATGGATACGTTGATGAGAATAATTGAAGTTATTTATGTGGACGTCTTTAACAGGGGCGGCTACAGGAATCTGTGAAGGGGAAGGGCAAAGTTCTGCAAAAATATCACATTAAAAGGTACCATTTTACCCCCTCCCCCTCCCCAACCAAAAATATCTGACATGTCTGATAAGAAGCCTCTGGATGCCCTTGGGTCTACTACATGTATCTTCAAAAGGGCAGAAAAACACAATGGGGGGGGGGCACAATTTAAGCAATCAAAGTATACTATGTTACGTACCAAATTGTGTCCCTTTAAATCCGACATTGGTGGTTAACAAGTCCTGGGGGTGTTTCATAAAGATCC
>NW_022145614.1:27352333-27362333 GCF_000002235.5 Strongylocentrotus purpuratus
GTTTGATTTCTGTGGTTTAATATGCTTCGTCAGTTTTGAGTTGAGTTGCATTAACTCAGTGACGGACCAAGATATCTCGTGCAGGGGGAAGGGAGCACATCTTAAATATCTTCTTTTTTATGTTTTTATCCTCAACAAGCACGCAAACAAAAAAGCAATAAAGTTATGACAACAAAGGATTGTTCTCGCATTTTTTATTTCTCTACCTTATGAAGAAACAAGTCCAAAATCTCTTGCAAGCAAGCAAGGGAACGGGAGGGGGCAATATTCGAAACATATGAATATTATAAAATATTTAAAATGTTCGAAAAGGTGAAGTTTATAACACATTTCTCATGTCAATGTACGAAATTATTCCCCCGTCATAAATGCCCAATTCTTTAGAAAATGACACATCTTGACGTCGGCGCATATTGACACAGCGCCATCTGTAGGTGTAAACATTATAAGATAAAACCATTTAGTATAATGTAAATTCATTTATCAATTAATGGATTATTTGATAAATTGTATTCAAGAATCTTTGGCACTTTTTTTCATGTTGTTTTAAAGCGGGGCTGCACTACTTGTGGCTACTTGCGCCCTCTATATAGCAAACAATGCCTACGCGGTACCTGGTGATCCTCCATGGTCCCCTTTTCTTATGTTAATTGAAAGCAGATTTGATGAAATAACCACCTGTCAGTGACCATGCAGGGAGGTCTAATCCATCCTGGCCAAACTAGTGCAGATAGGCTTTAAGGAAAGTTCTCTACTATGGCCAGTCGCTAATCATCCTAGCAATGGTATGTTCAATGGCACTCTTTATGAGGGGAATCAACACAGAATAAGGCATTACAGGAGAATGTAACCAAACAAACATGAGCTAATTATCTTATTCGAAATTGTCAGCCATTTAAACAAATGAATTTACTTCTATTTGATTATTCAGGAAGGAAAACAATATCTCCAAAGTTTGCATTTTTTAGGTAGTTACTCTCCCACGGGAGTGGCTATTAAAAAAAATTAGTGATGTCAGAATTGTACGTGAGATACCCATTGACTTGTATTTTAGTCACAATGTAGGACACTCACTTATGAAATGCATCTATAACGTTATGGTCATAATAATAATAATAATATTCCGCTTTTATAAAGCGCTTATTACATAAACGATGGCTCTAAGAGCTTTACAGATATATTTTTACCCCGGTCAGCGGAATCAGGCTTGCCCGCACACAATGTATGCGCATTCTCTACTCCCTGGGGAGCATTCCAGCCAGGCGTCATGTTATGGGCGCTCACAATGCTGAGCAAACTACATATACTTTCGCATCCTACCTGGGTGGAGAATGGCAAATGTAGATTAACGTCTATCAAAGGGAATTTAATGTCGGACTGGGATTTGAACCCTGGACCTTGTAATCTGCAGTCGGGTGACTTATCCACTAGACCACAACACCTCTACTATAATGTAATGCACTCAGCTGAACGGATATTTTATCACATATTGTGGCAAGATATTTGGTTCAGCTGTTGGAACAGTTGAGCAGTTTCTTTTGTTAAGCAACATTTTGGCATGCATAAGTTGTTTCTTGGTAAGACAAATTAAAGCTCTCGCCATTATTTAAAAGAGTGGTGGCAGAGACGTACATAGAACTACTCACAGTAGTCACCTGTTTGTGATGCAGTTCAGAGGCGGATCCAGGGGGGTCACGTGATTTTTACCTTTTTGGGGGGGATGAGCCCCTCCCCCCCCCCCCCTGGCGCTCAAGGGGTGGGTGCAAATTTTTAAATTTTCGAGGTCAAAAAAAAAATGTGCTCTCAACCCCCCCCCCCCCCCCACCCCACACTGAGTGAATTTTCGGCCGGCGCGATTTTCAAAGTTTTCGGAAGCAAAAAAAAGAAGAAGAAAGTAGGGCCCCCTCCCCTAAGAAATCCTGGATCCGCGCCTGATGCAGTTGTATCAAAATGCCTGCCGTTCTGCATCTATGGCTCTGGTTGCACAAGAGGCAGTTATTGTTCAACACCGCACCCATCCTATGCAGGTGAATGGACACATACTACTCTGAAATCGCTGTTTCACCCAAGATGTCGACTCCCATGGGAGAATAGCTAGAAAGGTAAAAACAATTTTAGAGAGATTGTTTGCCATTCTACATCATACATGGTGAGTAATCGGATAACAGTAATTTCCAGATTAAACAAAAACTGGCTGATAAGTTTTTATAAGATTATCGCGAATGCTGATTAAAAAAACATCTTGAAGAAGCGAAAGTTTGAGAAAAATCCAGTATTGCGACCAAATCGTCAATGGGGATTCCAAATAAGTAATGCTTTGTTCTTTGCCCGATCTTTCTCAATCTTTTACTTATGTGTTTCATGATGTTTTTCATCAAACCTTTATTATTTTACATGTTTTTTATAAAAGTTAATGAGCTGCTAAATGTATTAACCGTGGATAACAGCTTGGCTAACACGCGACTAAAAGTACACCCGTCCGGTCTCATTAAAGGGAAACAATCGCTAAATGACTGGAAGAATGCAGGGGTGTATCCAAAAATTGATTGAAAATTTATTCATGGAGTGGGGGGGGGGGGGGGGGGTTGCAGCCCTCAGGCATGTGGCTAGTGTGCCCGAGGTTCCATAAACCCGCTGTATGATATACTGATGTTTTCCGTTCTGCTTTAGCTTAAATAGGGACGGATGGCTATCCCATTGGAAATGTATTCATTTGTTATAATAATTATAATACTCGAAATAATACTCGATGTTCATAATTATAATACTAGAAATCCTGATAACTATTTTATTGAAAAATGTCCATCAACAAGTTCTTTATTTACTTTTAGACACACTGGCCCGAAAATGTGGAATTCTCTCCCCAGAGATATTCGTGATACTACTTTCTTTAACTCTTTTAAATCTAAAATTAAAAAATACTTCATCTGTTTTTAAATCTATTATAATATTTGCATGTTAATACGTCTCCTATGTTTTGTATACTGTTTTTGTTATTGTTATATTTTGTATAGCCAATTGTTGGAACGTGTATGTATCTTTTATTAACAGGGAGCTGCCTCGACAGAACCTTATGTTTTTTTTTGCAGTTTCCCCAATGTATTTCTATTGCTCATTAACATTGTATAATTCCGGCTGCATCCCCCTTGCTTGAAGTAGGGGGTATGGCCTGTACAATCATCCCCCCTGAGATTACAAAAAAAAAGAGAGAAAAAAAGAAAGAAGAAGAAAAAAAATGTGATGGTTTCACTTTCAGCATAATGCATTAGAAATGAGTTTTTTTTAATGTATGTATAACTGTATAGCCTACACGTATACAGTATGTCACGATCATTAAGAGTAGTTGCGCGACGTGCACGAACAAGCACTTCATAAACTTCAGAATAATTTTTCGTTATTTTGCAAGGTATTATTATAGCCTAGACGTAAAGTGCGCTAGCGCGCGAACGCTTAAAAAGTGCAATCATGTACAGAAGATGCCCGGCTCCCCCCCCTCACTCAGTGTTATTTAGGGTACGAGTATGCTCGTTCCCTCCCTTTGAAAGCACCCTCCCAACCCCTATCTCAGGACTGCCAACATTTCTGAATCCCCCTTTCGCCGGCTTTTCGCTGGCTTTTCCTGCCTTGGAGACCCCCCCCCCCCCAATTTCAGGTGAGCTCTAATCGATCGAGGGGGACTGGGGGGCTGGGGGCCAATGTTTTTACTTTTCAAAATGAAATAATCCTGAATGAGCTTTCAAAGCTAGCAGGAGTTTCAGGAATTTGATCCCGGGATTCGATCAATTTTTTTATGATATTTAAGATATTTTATAACCCCCTTTTTACATTTTTTTTTTTTATTTGTTATAGTTTTATTTTAACAGGATGGTCTCATTCAAGTTCATTTCTGAGCCTGCTCTCCCAGAGAGCCCTGTATTCACATAAAAACATGTACAATAATAACATGAATTCAAAACATACATACAAAGGTAAAATATACATGGTATATACAATAATTAAACATAGGTAACGAAAAAACACGCATTAACAATAAATTATAAGGAAAAAAAAATACAACTATCAAATTGAGAAAACTAGATGAATGAATATGTAATAAATAAAGGTCAAATTAACGTGAAAATATGTTTACAAGGGAAACTGAAAGGTTTTGACATTCTTTTTAAAACTTTGCAGCGACTTACAATTTTTAATATGATAGGGTAATTTATTGTATATTTTAGCTCCTGAAACCGCTAAGGTTTTCGTTTTAAAATTTGTTTTACACTTTGGAATGAATAATGGACTGTTCAAAGCATAACGAGTAGAATATAATATTGGTCTTTTACTTATACATGGATTAAGATATGGTGGTGATAGGTCGTTTATGATTTTAAAAATCAAGATGCATTTCTGATATTTAATTCTTTCCTCTAATGACCGCCATTTCAATTTACTCATTAAAACATTTTGGGGTGTAAAATATTCGGCACGAAGAACTAATCGTGCATATCTATTTTGTAATTTTTGCAACTTTGTTAGATTTTGTTTCGAAGTATTTCCCCATACTGAAATACAGTAGTTTAAATGCTGTAGGATAAGAGAACAGTATAATGTAATAAGATTCTTACGGGAAATATAATTGCGTATACGCCTAATGCAGGCAATCGTACCCGATACTTTCTTAACAACTTCTTTTACATGTAACGACCATGTTAAACTTCTGTCTAGTGTTACACCTAGATATTTCATACTTTCGACTGAGTCGAGTACATTGTCACTGTAACGAATACAAATATTATTATTTTGAATTTTTCTTTTGGAACCAAATAGTATTGTTTTGGTTTTATTTGCATTTAAAAACAGTCCATTGTATTTTAGCCATTTCAAGATACGGGTAAAATCTTTTTGGAGATTGTATTCACAAACTTTATAATCCTTTCCATGATGAAATACTGCCGTGTCATCTGCATATAAGGAAATCTTTGTCTTAGAATGGAGTTGCAGGTTACAAATATCATTCACATAGAGGCAGAAAATTAATGGCCCCAGTATTGATCCTTGTGTAATTCCTGATTTCACACTAAGAAAATTACTCTTAGTCCCTTGCAAGAATACACATTGTTGCCTATTAGATAGATAGGATTCGAACCACTCAAGTTCAACTCCCCCAATACCATACAATAACATTTTCTTAATAATCAATGGATGTGGTATAACGTCGAACGCCTTTTTCAGGTCAAGAAAAATGGCTCCAGTGACCAGACCTTTGTCCATATTGTCAAGTATACCTTCGACTATTTCAGTCAAGCATGTTAGAGTTGAATGCCCTGGTCTAAAACCTGATTGCCGTTCACTTAACAAAGAATGTTTGTTTAAGTAAGATTTCTCAGGATTCCAAAGAGAGAGAGAAAAAAACCCACCCCCTTTTTAAAGAAATCTCCGGGTGAAAACTGTGAACGCATCTGATTAAGAGTGATAAATAATACGGTAACTGTTGCATTGCCCAAGTCCTACTCGGTGGTTGTCATTAATTTTGTTCACACCTAAAACTTAAGGGACGAGGGGATGATATTTAAGGGCTGCAATGCATGTGATGTTTGTATAGGTCTATGAATGAATTAATTTGTTGTTTATATTGAATGAATTGAATTGAATTCAGATAAATAGGGCTTAATAAGAGTCGAAAATGGTGCAACGAATCGTCTTTTTTCTATAATATTTAAATCAAACGTCTAAGCTTTTCGCGCTTTGCGCGGGAAGGGGAAAATGAATTCAGACGAGAATTAAGAGTCGAGAACAGTTCACCCAATCGTCTGCTTTCTCTAATAATTTAAGGAAACGTCAAGGCTTCCGCGCTTCGCGCGAGAGGGGGGAAACTGAATTCAGATAAATAGGGCTTATTAAGAGTCGAAAACGATACAGCGAATCGTCTGCTTTGTCTAATAATTTAATGAAACGTCAAAACTTCCGCGCTTCGCGCGGGAAGGGGAAACTGAATTCAGACGAGAATTAAGAGGCGAGAACAGTACACCCAATCGCCTGCTTTCTCTAATAATTAAAGGAAACGTCAAGGCTTCCGCGCTTCGCGCGAGAGGGGGAAACTGAGTTCAGATAAATAGGGCTTATTAAGAATCGAAAACGGTGCAACGAATCGTCTTCTTTCTATAATAATTAAATCAAACGTCTAAGCTTTTCGCGCTTCTCGCGGGAATTGGAAACTGAATTCAGACGAGAATCAAGAGTCGAGAACAGTACACCCAATCGTCTGCTTTCTCTAATAATTAAAGGAAACGTCAAGGCTTCCGCGCTTCGCGCGAGAGGGGGAAACTGAGTTCGTATGTGTGTGTGTGTGTGTGTGTGTGTGTGTGTGTGTGCGTGTGATGTATTGTGTGCTTGTGCGTGCGCGATCGCGCGCGCTTGCGTAAATTAGTGTGGGCGCGCGTTGCTCGTGTTAGTATGTGATGGCTATCGCCGATCATCCCCCCACCCCTCGGTACGGATTTACGCCCCTGCATAGAAGAACAAATCATACAAAACAAAGGATGAAAATCATCGTGATTCCCATGAGCATTTACAAGCCAAGTCGGAAGAGGACTATCTTTGTCATGTAAAGCACTCTCTTGTCACTTTCTCATCTCTGTTGGCATCCCCTTTTTCCTATTTCTAGTTCCTTTTTGTAGTATTTGTCAATTTAATTACTCATTATTCCTAACTATCATTTAAAGGGGGCCACAATTGTACAATCATTGCTCTTTAGTGGACCCCTCTGTTTGCAATACGTATTCCTTTATTGTTGTTAATGATTATAAATGATTTGTAATGTTTCTGTTGGAAACAGAAATAAATTTGAATTGAATTGAATTGAGGAGAAGAACAAGAATGCCTATTCAGGCTTAAATTTCACTACCTAATCTCCAAGGTTAACGTACAACTACAAGGGTTTTTATTCAGTTCTGACTGTTCCCAGAGACTCCCCAAATAAGTATCCCATCCTTTGCATTAAGAAAGTACTAAGACCCATACCCCCCTCCCCATGACTGATCCTACATGTGCCATACGTCATGATTTTCTGTAAATTTATCTCCAGTGAACTTATGTACTTCTGCATGCTGTTCATATTAATGTTTAACTTTTAATGATTTGTCCCCCTTTGAACCAAAAGTGAAACAGCTCGCGCTTTTTAAAGCGCTTTGGGATGTAATATATCGACCGATTGTGTCAATTATTGTCAAATTTAATGATTGGGGATATTTAAACAATAATTTACCTTCGTTTTCAGATTGTGCATTACATTAGTCGTAAAATGTACAAAATCATGGCCGGGGGCAAAGTCAGTCAAAGTTACCACACATTATTTTAAAAGTGGCTAGTGAGAAATATCTTTCAGAAATGATGATTGACGTCATTTCTTGTCTTCATATTTGTTTGTTTGTTTGTTTTACCTGACTGCTAAGAAAACATGTGTATGCTTGTAAATAAGCAACCAAGTCCTCTCCGTCTCTCTTCATCTTCCTGTCTCTTCCTCTATCTTTCTCTTTGGCAGGTTTGGTATGGTATTTAGTTTCCAAATCACAGTATAAAAACAATGCATGCAAAAAGAAAACAGAAAAAGAAAAGTGCATACAAAAACCAAGAATATAGGAAACGACTCGATAGCTTTCTTCCCTTGATTCCCCTTCAGTTTGTCTGTTGAATTCGATGGGGTGAACCCGTGGCTACACCGCTCTTTGAAATAATGTGGCGGATACCACGTATACACGTACAGTTGCCTGGAGAATTTAGGTGGAAGCAATTATTTTCCGCACCCATAAGCCTATTTGTTTTTCCTCCAAAGTCTGTTCAAAACATTACTGGTTTGCCAGCACTATTATGATGCATGTACCTTGGTCAACATACTAATATTCAGAATCACTGAACATGAAAGGGTCGGCCTATGTTTCCTATAGATAATGCCTCTTGTAGTTTTGCATTAAAATTTTTGCCCCTCATATAGGCCCCCCCCCACACACTTCACTCTTCTTTCAAATTCAGTCTTTTAACTTAATGCATTCGAACAAATTGTTATGATGTACTCCCTTTTTGCTTTAAATTTGTCTTTGTTCATAGCATGCACGTTTATTTTGTACCAATTACTTTATAAAGTTATTGCAAAATGGTAATTAGTATGTGAAATGTGAAACAATAAAATAAAACTGAAACTTACTTTTTTTTTCCTTTTTTTTTGTCCGTCTCAAAATATGGAAATAATGTGCTCCCCGAAGGAATGGAAAAGTGCACACTTGTTTAGGCTTGAATCCAATAGCCAAGGGTATAATGATGTGTCCAATACAATAAATGCACTGGTATATGAGACGAGAAGGGAGGGGGGGGGGGGGGGTTGGGGGGCATAGCACAATCCTGTTTGTATTCAAGCATTACAAATATTGTGTTTCGTTGAAAAATTGGAAAGAACAGACTCCCATGGATTTCGTGCACACTTGTATTGGTCTTGATATCTAAATTACAAGGGACAATATTATATTTCATAAATGGTGTTTAGAATGAACCCATAGGGGTTTGGGGCGGAGAAAATGGGGGGGGGGGGGTGGCGTGGCTGCAGCCCCAATATTTTTTTGAAATTGCCACTGTTCTTACTTTCAGGCAGGGGGTGAGATGTTTTATTTGTCTTAACAATTAAATATAAACATCGTTGTAATAATAACGACTTTACATTCTCACTTTTAGTGTCAAAGTTTACTCGATCACACACAATAATTTAGTTGACAGGGCAATACGAGCAAAAGCGTCAGCCCCTCGCAAGGCCCCCCCCCCCCGGCCCCGTAAGCCTACATGTATATAAGGGCCTACCTGCCTGTTATAATGTATGAATGTATCTTTATGCACTACTATTATCATTGCTCTGTTGTATAATGTCAGCAGGGTCATTTCTCTAGAGCGATCTATCATACTTCATTAAGCATACCATGGCAAAGAACGTCACAATAATAACCGTCACAATCTTGTTGAGGGTGATGCAATGTTGTCCGACTCCGTCATGAACTCGACCATGACGCTTTGGTAGCGCGTTCGTTTAATATCGAATGTGCTATAGATCAGAAACTGTCACAGTTCCTCGTGCATAGGCCAAAATTCATAATGCTTGTGTTTACTCTTGGAAAGGGCAATGCATGAGTTTTATACATGAAGGCCCAAAGTGATATGATCAGCGATATTTTTAGTTTCAAAATTACCTTTAATTGTGAAAAAAAAAGAAAACAAAAGGAAATACGAATCAAATCAAAGTTACCGGAATGTGCTCATTTGACTAATTTTCGTTTACTACTAATAAATTAAAATCAATCCTGAAGGAAGTTTATCACCAATATATCAGAGAGAGAGAGAGAAAAAGAGAATGTGTGTGTAAAATTTGAACTTCGCATTCCTGTTTTCACAATTTGAAAAAGCATTTGCAGTCATTCTGTTCTCCACATAAGCCTATAAAGATTGTAATCATTGAATGTAATAACAACTACAAGGCTGAAATGTAACTGAAAGCATGCGGGATAGATAAATGAAAATATGTAACGGATGTACAGAGAGAGAGAGAGAGAGAGAGAGAGAGAGAGAGAGACGTACCTCTGATGAAATCTAACTAACCTTCGCCTTGGCCTAGTAACCGTTATGGCAACCTACACATATTTTGATTTTCATATCTCATACTCATCCGAGTTGAGGTCATTGAGACACAAATTTATCTTTGATTTTTAAATTCTCTCTCTCTCTCTCTCTCTCTCTCTCTCTCTCTCTCTCTCTCTTTATGTCTGTCTCTGTCTCTCCTTGTCTCTCCCTCTCTCCCTCTCTTCCGCCTTCCTGTCTGTTTCCCATACGATATACCACTGTGCCTGGAATACCATATCACACTGACAACGGATCGCAATACAACTGTCACGTATTTCTTCTCAACATGAAATTTGTCATCAAAAACAAAACTGTGATTTAAAACAAAATCAGCATGTTATCAACCATATTTCACTTGAGCATT